>NC_135638.1:39636654-39946513 GCF_053574225.1 Canis aureus | reverse complement strand
CTGCTGCCTTATAGTGCCGCCTACTGTAATATCTCACATGTTTCCACTTTTCTTCCATGAGGGAGGCAAGGCCATGGCAAATGCTGGACAGCCATACTCTCAACCATCATTCTATACCAGTGGAAATGGGGGATACATTTTGGTGGAGAGCCAGTGGTGTACACTGCAATAATCCTCTCTTGCCACTAAAGAATTATACATCTCCTTTCTATAACATTTGAGTGCACTCATGGCCATAAAGGAGATAATCACAGTCTCATCTATTTATAGCATACAACTATGGTCCAAGATTTTTAGCTGATGTGCCACCTCTTTGGGAGTCTAGTCTCATGATCCAATAACTTATAAATTAAAAATAAATTTATCTGAACCCTCAGATGCAAAATATAATGGTATGGGTGAAACTCTTATTTGGAAAAGGAAAAAAAATGGAAAAATTGGTCTAAAACCATAATTTTACTCTCCAAAATAGGTATTGCAAAGATTCCTTGTCCCAGCAGTGGAAAATTTGGTTGATGTAGAATAAAGGAAAAGCATTTCAGACAGGCTTGAAGATTTATTTTTGGATTTTCTGTTCTGTTCCATTGACCTACAGGTCTTTCTTTACTCAAATACCACATTGATTTTCCAGATTTAGCATAAACTTTGGAATCAGTTAGTTTAGCTTCTCCAATTAAAAACATTGTATTGGGGGATCCCTGGGTGGCTCGGCGGTTTGGCGCCTGCCTTTGGTCCAGGGCCTGATCCTGGAGACCCTGGATCTAGTCTCACGTCGGGCTCCCTGCATGGAGCCTGCTTCTCCCTCTGCCTGTGTCTCTGCCTCTCTCTCTGTGTGTCTATCATAAATAAATAAATAAATAAATAAATAAATAAATAAATAAATAAATAAATAAAAATAAATCTTTAAAAAACAAAACAAAACAAAAAAACCCCAAAAACATTGTATTGACTATTCGGTCTTTCTTTACTCAAATACCACATTGATTTTCCAGATTTAGTATAAACTTTGGAATCAGTTAATTTAGCTTCTCCAATTAAAAACATTGTATTGACTATTCTAGATCTTTTCATTGAGATATAAATATAATTAACTTATTAATTTCTGTAAAACTCTTTCTGTTATTTGAATAGAGATTCTGTTGATATTTATAGGTCAATGTGGGGAGCTTTGCCATCTTAATAATATTGAGTCTTCAAATTCATGAATGTCAAATGTCCTATTTATTTAGATCTTCCTTAACTTATTTTAGGAATGTTTTGGAACTTTCAGTGTTCAAATACTGCATTTCTTTAAAAAAAATTTCCCACGTATTTTATTATTGCTTATGCTTATATGAATTTAATTACTTCCTTGAATTCATTTTATGATTGTTCACTAGAAATATATAATTGATTTTTAGTATATTGATCTTGCATTCTGTACCTTTGGTAAACTCCTAATTTGTTTGTTATTTTTACGTTATTATTAACAAGGGCTGTCTAACTTTGGTTTTAACATAGCCCAATGGACCTGGGCAAAGGAAATGCCTAAGTTTAGCATTCTCTACCTTTTTGTCTCATCTAAGGCAGTAGGTAAAACTGAGAATCACTTTTGAACGTCATAACCCAGGGATGAAAACCCACTAAAGGACTAAGATCTTGTGATAGCACTAAAAAATGCTTCTCCTACCCTCACCCTACTCTCCTATCAATAGATGTCTTATATAATAACAGGGAATTAGAACTGAAAAAAACTTCATATCACAGACCTTATTTAAGAAGTTTTTAAAACTATGGGGGACCCTCAAATCCTTATATCCTATATAAAACCTACATAAATATGTTTTTAATATAGGGAACCCTCAACATAACAGGCAAAACAAGGGACACCAAACAAAGGAAACCAGAGGAAATTTTATTCACTGACACCTGCAGATACATCAAAGTGTAAGGAAAGCATAACCCTTAACCAAACCTCAACTGAGGAAATATTTACCTCAGTTCTTTTATCTAGTACTTTTGTCTGGTTTAAAAATAATTAAAAGGCATATTAAAGACAATAAAAGTAAAATGAACAACAACAACAAAAAACACAGTTTGATGAGATACAGCAATTATCAAACAGGACTCCAAAATGTCAGGGATGTTTGAGTTACTAGAGTGGTACTTTAAAACACCTATGGTTAAAATACTGAGGTCTTTAGTGGAAAAAGTGGACAACATGCAAGAACAGATGTATAATATAAGCAGATGGATAATATAACAGGAAATGCTAAAAGTAAAATACACTAACAGAAATGAAGAGTACCATTGATGGGCTTATCAATATTTTGAACACAACTAAAGAAAAAAATAGCAAGTTTGACAAAATGTCAACACAAACTTTCAAAAGTGAAATGCAAATAGAGAAAAGAATGTCAAAGGCAAATTAGAATATGCAAGAATAGTGAGAGCATTACAAAAGGCAAAGCATATACATAATTATAAATCAGAATCGTAGAAAAAGAAAAAGGAAAAGAAGAAACATTTGAAACAATAATAATTGAGAATTCCTAAAATTAATGATAGCAAGCCAAAATACCAGGAAGCTCAGAGAACATCATAAACACACACAGAGAACACATAAACACACACACACAACACAAAGTACATCTATTATAAATATTCCAACTACAGGAAAGGGAAAAAAAGAAAAAGAGAAAAGCTTGAAAGATGTCAGGGTGAGGGGGGGACCCTTTTACCTATACAGGAGAAAGATAAAAATTACATCAGACTTCTCTTCGGAAACCACACAAGCAAGAAGACAGTGGAATGAAATATTTAAAGTGCTAAAAGAAGAAAATATTAACCTAGAATTTTATCCAGTGAAATTATCTTTGAAAAGTGAAGGAGGAATAAAAACAAAAGTAAAGAGAAAATATAAATAACTATAATCAGAAATGAATATGGATCATTGACACAGATCTTGCAGAAATGAAAAGGATTGTAAAAGAATATTATGAACAGGGGTGCCTGGGTGGTACAGTCAGGTAGGCATTCAATTTTTGGTTTCAGCTCTAGGTCATGATCTCAGGGTCATGGGATAGAGCCCCACATTGGGCTTTGTACTCAGTGCAGTCTGCTTTAGATTCTCTTCACCTCTCCCTTTGCCTTTCCCTCTGCTCATTCTCTTTCTCTCTCTCTCTTTATCTAAAATAAATAAATAAATCTTAAAAAAGAATATTATGAATAATGGTTTACCAACAAATGAGATATCTTATGTGAAATGGACATAATAATAGAAACACACAATTACCTAAACTAATCGAAAAGAAATAGAAATTCTTAACACAACTCTAATGAGAAAAGTGTTTGAATCATTAGACACATCTAGGACCAGGAGGCTTCATTGGTGAATTTATCAAGCATCAAAAGAATTGGCATTAACCTTCCCCAAACTTTAAAAAAAAAAAAAAAAAAAGAAGTAGCAACAGCATAGAGTTTATATCCCAACTCATTCTATGAGGCTAGCATCACACTGATAACAAACAAGATAAAAACATCACAAGAAAAAAAATTACAGGCCAATATCTTTGGTGAATATAAATGCAAAAATCCTGGACAACAAACTAGTAAACCAAATCTATCAGAATATTAAGAGGACTATATCAATGATCAAATAAAATTTTATTACATTTACATTACAATCAATGAAAAAGTGGTTCAAAATTAAAAAAAAAGAAAAATCAATGAAATATACTATCTTGATAGAACATGGGGGGAAAACACATGATTATCTTAGTTGACTCAATAAAGCCATTTGATAAAATCCAACACCTTTTTATAGTAAACATTGTCAGAAAACTACCGATTAAAGAAAACTTCCTTAACATGATAAAGGGAATTTACCAAAAAATAAAAATAAAACATAAACACCCACAAACCTGACATCAATTCAATAGTGAAATATTGAAAGCTTTCTCCCTAAGGCCAGGAAAAAGATAAAGTTGCCTGATTCCCCCATTACTTTTCAATATTATACTTGATGTCTTAGCCAGGATATTTTTAAAGAAGAAAAAAAATAGAGGTTGGAAAAAAGAACTTCTAAGTTGACATGAAATATATTTTTGTATATATTTTTTTAAAACATGAGAAAGCTACTAGAGCTAATAAATTCAGTAAAGTTGCATGTAGAAGATCAAGATATATTAAATTTCAATGAGTTTCTATACATCAACAAAGAGAAATCAGGAAAGTAAACGAAGAAAACGTTTCCATTTATAATATCATTCAAAAGAATAAAATACCAAGGAATAAATTTAATCAAAGAAAATAATAAAATACCAAGGAATAAATTTAATCAAAGAAATGAAAGGCTTGTACTCTGGAAACTACAAAGAATTGCTGAGACAAATTAAATAAGACATAAATAAATATAACTCCAACTGAGTCTATAGATAGGAAGATTTAATAAGATGGCCATACTACCCAACACAATGTAGATATTGAGCTGCCATGTAGAATCCTTAGAAAGAACCATACATGATATCTGAAAATTGTTAGTTTTCTTTTATAGAAGAAAAAAATTCCAAAGGATCTTTTCAAAGATAACATGCCACAGATCCTTTTGTTGTTGTTGTTCTCTGTGATGAGGATTAATTGCTGTTTTTTCAAACATATAAATGACTTGTTAATCTTCAAATTCTTTCCTTTTACAAATGGAATGAGCTGTAAAACAAACAAAATTCTTAAGTAAAAATTTAGAGAAAAAATTTTTCCAAAGTTCCAACAGACTTCTTTTTTTTTTTTTTTAAGAAATAGAAAGGCTTACTGTCAAATTTATATATAATTGCCAAAAACTCCAAATACTCAAGTCAACCTTGAAAAAGAACAAAGGGGAGAACTTACATTTTCCAATTCAAAACAATACAAAACTGTAGTAATTAAAATATGGTACTAGTATAAGACTGAACACATCAATCAGTGGAATAAAATTGAAAAATCCAGAAATAAACTCACATGTCAATGGCGAATTGTCAAGTCCATTCAAATGGGATAAAAGGTTTTCTTGAGTAGATGACACATAGATGACTGGGTTTCCACATGCCAGAGAATGAAGTTGGATCCCTATCTTACACCATACACAAAATTGTCATATTGGATCTGTGACCTAAATATAAGATTTAAATCTTATATATATTACTCAACTCATGGAATAAAATATAGGTTACACCTTCATGATCCTGGATTTGGCAGTAGATTCTTAGATATGACACCTAAAGCACAAATATCAAAGGTAAAAATAGATAACTTCATCAAAATGGAAACTTCTGTGCATCAAGTGACACTATTAAGAATGTAAAGGGCACCTGAGTGAGCTGGACATCTGACTCTTGGTTTCAGTTTGGGTCATGACCTAAGGGTCATGAGGTTGAGCCCTGCATCAGGCGTCATGCTCAGCATGGAGTCTGCTTAAAATTCTTTCCCTTTACTTCTGCCCCTACCGTAACTTGTTCTCAGTCTCTCTCTCTCTCTCAACTAAAAAACAAAAGTAATAAAAAAAAGAATGTGAAAGACAGCCAATGTCTGACAGAAAACACTTGCAAACTGTACATCTGATAAAGGATATCCACTACATATCAATCAACACAAAGGGATAAGCAATCCAATTTAAAAATGGGAAAATAACTTGAATTTATCTAAAGAAAATATGCAAATGGCCAAAATCACCTGAAAAGATGCTCAAAATCTTTAGTCATTAAGGAAATGCAAATCAAAATTATAATGAGATACTATTCTATACCTATGACCTATTTTTAAAAAATGGAAAATATCAGGTGTTGGTGAGAATGTGGAGAAACTGGAATCCTTAGATATTGCTGTTGGAAATGTAAAGTGATGCAAGACAATATGGAAAGCAGTTTGATGGTTCATGAAAGAGTTAAACATAGAATGACAACATATCCCACCAATTCCATTCCTAGAGATATACCTCCAAAAATTAAAAATAGGGGCTTGGGATGCCTGGGTGGCTCAGCGGTTGAGTGTCTGCCTTTGGCCCACAGAGTGATCCTGGAGTCCTGGGATCGAGTCCTGCATCAGGCGACCTGCAGAGAGCCTGCTTCTCCCTCTGCCTGTGTCTCTGCCTCTCTCTCTCTTTGTCTCTCATGAATAAATAAATAAAATCTTAAAAGAGAAACAGGGGCTCAAGTAATAACTGTACAGTGATGTCCCTTGCAGCATTATTCACAATAGCCAAAAGGTGGAAGCAATTCAAATGTTCACAACACAACCTTAAAAACATGATACTGAATGAAATAAGTCAGACATAGAAAGACAAATATTGTATGATTCCACTTATATGAAATATCTAGAATAGGCAAACTCACAGAGACAGAAAATAGATTAGATATTTCTAGGGGCTAAGGCAATGGGTACAAAATTTCTGTTTGGGTTACTGAAAGCTTTAGTAATGGTGGTCATACAACATCGTGAATGTCATTAGTGCCAAAAAGTATACATTTATGTATTGTTAAAATGGCAAATTTCATGTTTATATATATTTTAAAACAATAAAAAAACTTAGAAAGTCAGTAGATGGCAATAATGAGAAGTAACTTGGTGTGTTCAAAGGACAATAAGGCCAGTGCAAATGGAACATGATAATGATGCAAACAGTGGTAGGGACCAAGTTGGAGATGGAGCCAAGGACGAGGCCGTGAAGGATCTTGAGGCCAAGTCACAGGTCCTTATTTGGTTGTAAAGGCAATGGACAGTAATAAGAGAAAATATTTTAAGCGAGGGAAATCATAATCTGATATATGTTTTAAAGGGATCACTGTGCCAACTGGACAAAGGATACAATTGGGCAATGAGTGGAGAGAGTGACCAACAATAATGAAACAGATGTACACAAAATAGCATTATTCATAATAGCCCTAAAGTGGAAACAACTCAAATATCCATAAACAGATTAATAAATATTTAATATTTATTATTAGTTAATTTATTATAAATAATAATATGACTATTATAATTATTAATATATTATATAAGTCATATATTATTATTATATATATTTATTATTTATTTATTAACAGATTAATAAATATGTAGAAAGTGGTACATCCAGAAATGGAATATTATTCAGCCATAAAAATGGATTCTATAACATGAATTAACTTCATAGATAGTATGTTAAGAAAAAGAAGCCAGTTACAAAAGGCCATATACCATATGATTCCATTTATATGAAATATCCAGAATAGGTGAATCTATAGAAACAAAATAAATGGGTAGTTTCTAGTGACACATAGGTGGGAAGAAATGGGATGTGACTGCTAATAATTATGAGGTTACTTGGGAAATGATGAAAATATTCTGGAATTAGATAGTGGTAAAGGCTG
This sequence comes from Canis aureus, assembly GCF_053574225.1. NCBI lineage: Eukaryota > Metazoa > Chordata > Mammalia > Carnivora > Canidae > Canis > Canis aureus. The sequence goes on along the minus strand of NC_135638.1, from coordinate 39,939,149 downwards.
CACAACTTTGTGAATGTTCTAAAAACCACTGAATCCTACACTTTAAAATGGTCAATATTATGGTGTGTGAACTATGTCTCAATTTTAAAAAGAGAGAGACAAAGTAGAGTGAAACCAAAGGAAAAAATAAAGAGAGATTTTCAACTGTACCCTCTTAATTTTCCTGGCACTTCTTTTACTACATATGTTTGAGTTATTTTTTATTGGTTTCTCTGAGAATTACAGTGAATACCTTAAATTATAATAATATATTCCACAGCAATACCAAATGCATTTTAATAATCTATACAAAATATATACAAACTTGGATCCTTTCTTCCTCTTTCCCTTCCTTCTCCTGTGAGCTTTCATACAAAATTGCATCTTTACACATCCATGCCTATCAAACTGAATTTGTAATTATTTTAGTGCAGTAGTATTTTAAATCACATGGGATAAAAGTAGTAACAAATAGGAAATGTATTTATATTGTCTTTTATATTCACCTTTATAATTACCTTTACTACTGTTATTCATTTCTTTGTTGGATTTGAGTGATTGTCTAGTATCCTAAAGAACTGAATTTCATCCCAAAGTATTCCCTTTTGTGTTTATTATAGGACAGGTATCCTTGTAAAAAAAATCCTCTCAGTTTTTATATATCTAGGAATGTCTAAATTTTCTTAACTTTTAAAGGATAATTTTGATGGCTATATACCTCCAAGTTGACTGTTGGTTTGTTGTTGTTTTGTTTTGTTTTGTTTTGTTTAGTATTTTGAATCTATCATCCCACTGTCCTCTCCCTTTCATGCTTTCTGATGAGAAATCAGCCATGAATATTACTGGGGATCTCTTGTATATGCTTCTCTTGTGCTACTTTAAAATTCCCTTTATCTTTGAGTTTTAACTGTTTGTTTATGATGTGTTTAGGCATGTGATTTTCTTTGAATTATACTAACTAGAATATGTTGAGCTCCTTGGAGGTGTAGCTTTTTTTCTAATCTAATTTTAGGAAGTTTTTGGCCTTTATTTCTTTAAATATTATTTCTTCCACCTTCTCCCTTTCCTCTATTTCTGGGACACCACTTTATGTGTCCATTGGTATGCTTGATGGTGTCTCACTGGTCTCTGAGGCTATCCTTATTTTACTTCATTTTTTTCTGTCTCTCAGACTTAAATGTTAATTAACCTATCTTCACATTCATTCTCAAATATTTTATGAGCTCTCCAGTGAATTTTTCAGTTTAATTATTGTACTTTCAACTCCAGAATTTATGTATGGCTGTTTCTTATAATTCTGTGTCTTTATTGATTTTTTTAAAGATTTTATTTATTTATTTATTTATTTATTTATTTATTTGAGAGAGAAAAGAGCATGAGCAGGAAGAGGGGCAGAGGGAGAAGGAGGGACACAGGCCAACTCCCATCAAGTGGGAAGCCAAACATTGGACTTGATCCCAGGACCCTGAGATCATGACCTGAACCAAAGTCAGATGCTTAACTGATAGCCACTCAGGCGCCCATTTATTGATGTCTCCTATTTGGTGAAACATCACTGTGGTGTTTTACTTTAATTCTTTACTTTTGTTCTTTGAACAATTTTCAAATAGCTGATTAAAGTCTTTGTCTAGTAAGCCTAACATTTGGGACTTCCTCAGGGACAATTTCTATTCATTTTTTCCCTATGTATGAGCCATATTTTGTTGTTCTTTGCATGTCTCACTTTGGGAGCTTGGAAAGTGTATTTTAGTAATATAATGTGTCTGTTTTTGTGCCAGTACCATACTATTTCTATTACTCCAGCTTTGTAGTATATCTTGAGATCTGGGGTTCTAATACCCACAGTTCTGTTCTTTCTCAAGATTGCTTTGGCTATCATAGCACTGTTGGTGGAAATGCAGATTGGTGTAGCTACTGAGGAAACAGTGTGGAGATGCATCAAAAAACTAAAAATAGAATTACCATAGATCCAATAATTTCACTACTTCAGGTAGATACCCCAGATACTGATGTGTAGATACTGGGTATCTACCTGAAGAAGATGAAAACATGAATTCAAAAAGGTATATGCATCCCTATGCTTTTTCACAGCATAGTTTTCAATAGTCAAGATTTGGAAGCAAGTGAAATGTCCATCAATAGATGAATGGATTTAAAAAAGTATTTCGCACACACACACACTCATACACACACACACGAATATTACTCAGCTGTAAAAAAGAATGAGATCTTGGGTTTTCTTGGACCTTATTTGGACTTAATCTGAGAATTATCTCTGCCCAATGGTATGCAGCCCCTGACATCTCTGCTTATTATTTTATTTTTTATTCTGAATTGTAGCGCTCAGCTTGATAGTCAATGATTAGTCAGTGGTTATGGAAAAAACACCTCAAATGCATGACGTTTCTACTTTCTATTGGTCTGTATGTAGATTGGGAAGCACATTCGATGTTCTAGAAGGTTGCAAGTCTGTCCCAGCTTTTCCTTTCCACTAGATCCTTTCAGGACTTCCTTGAATCGATTATAGCATTTCAAACAGCCAAGAGTATATTGGGTGCTTGTATCCCTCAGATCTATCCTTCCAAATACGTAACTTCCTGATCAGTAAGGGATTTGTAGAGAGCATAACTATTTCTTCTATGATTTTCTATTGGTGTATGCTCTTCAGAAATATTTTCCTATCAAGATTTCTATCATTAATGACAATGACAATGGGCATTAGTTTCTGTTCTCTGCTCCAACTCAAACTAGTATCTTCTGCCAGCAAAGCTAGTTGTTTTCATGGCCAGCATCCTGTTAACATTTTTTTAGAGAGGGATAATGATAGACTCAGTTGGGATGGGGCAGAGGAAGACAGAGAATCTTAAGCAAGCTCTATGCCCAGCATGGATCCTGATACAGGGCTTGATCTCAAAACCCTAAGGTGACCTGAGCCAGAATCAAAAGTCAGATATTTAACCAACTGAGCTACCCAGGCATCCCATCCTGTTGTCATTTCTGAGTGAGTTGAGCTGGGCAGTGGTGGGAAGGTTGCGAGAAGCCCCAGACAAAGACACAGAGACTCATATCAAACTTCAGTAATTTCTTATGAATAAATGTTTTTCTATATGTTGTTTATCTTTGGTCAATTTCTGGAACCCTGATGATATAAAGGAGTTTTTGACAATTTTGTTTATTTAGTGTCATAGTTTGTTTTTTGCGGGAGGGAGTAATGATTTCCTACTTCTTTACTCCATCATGGTTGGAAGTGCCTTCCACCCCTCTCCTCTCCAACAGTCTGGTTGATTTCTATTTGTCCTTCAGTGCCATCTTCTCTGAGTTGCTTTCTTGACACCTATGCAACCTAGAAGAAATGCCCTTTCTTCCTGTTTCTGTGGTATCCTACATGTTGCTTTAACATTTAACAGTTTATATTAAAAAATCCTATTGACATACTTGTCTCTAAAACGAACTGTAAACTCCTTGAGGGCAAGAACTGTATCTTATTTCTCTCTTTGACACTATTGTTATGCATAGTGCCTTGCATTAAATATGGGCTCTATAAATGTCTAGAAAATTTTTGTTAGGATTAGTATGATAAAACCTTTTTGTTCTTATGTGTATGCTATTTCTGCAACTAGACTGGAAATTATTGCAGGTAAAAAACAAATTTTCATTCTTTTTCTTTCTTTTTTTCACAGAAATTTGTAAGGTGCTGCATGGAATTGGTGTTCAAATACCAACATTTTATTTATTTATTTGTTAAAGATTGTATTGATTCATGAGAGACACCGAGAGAGAGGCAGGGACATAGGCAGAAGGAGAGTAGGCTCCTGGTGGGGAACCTGATGTGAGACTCGATCCCAGGACCCCGGGATCACGACCTGAACTGAAGGCAGACATTCAACCACTGAACCACCCAGGAGCCCGCCAAATACCACCATTTTAAATGAAGATTTGCTGAACTATTTGTTTAATTCCAAAAAGCCATGAGGTTTCTCAACATCTTGCCTTTATATATTAATTAATTTATGACTCTGTGCCTGGATCAACTATACCTACTGTCCTTGACTGATTAACTTGTCATCTGTGAAGTCTCAAAGATCAGAGGATATAGGAATCATTTTCTAGTTCATTCCTGCTTCATTATTCAGCTAGACTGTATCTCTGTTATAGTACTTTTCACACTCTATCAAAATTTTTTCTTACTTCATGCCCAGGAAGTAAATTTGCTTATGTCTTCAGTATCACACACAATGACTAATAAAGAGTAAGCATTAAGAAAAGTCTTGAAATAAATGAATTACAGTATATTCAACTAAAAGCTTATGAAATATTTAATTTTTTTAAATTTTTTTTATTTATTTATGATAGTCACACACACACAGAGAGAGAGAGAGAGAGAGGCAGAGACACAGGCAGAGGAAGAAGCAGGCTCCATGCACCGGGAGCCCGACGTGGGATTCAATCCTGGGTCTCCAGGATCGCGCCCTGGGCCAAAGGCAGGCGCCAAACTGCTGCGCCACCCAGGGATCCCGAAATATTTAAAATATTAATAAACTCACCTGAACTCAATCTCTTAAGGCATAAACAGTTCTTATATTTTATTTCCTTTTGATAGAACAGTAGTTTGGGTTGTTAGAATCAAGTTTTTTTAATTGACTCAGATTACTTTTCATTTTCATGTCTGGTGAATTTATTAACAACTGTATCTATTATCTGCCCAAATGCTCTAATTCAGTTTTCCTCAATAATGCAAAAACAGAAAAAACATGTTTATGTGCAGATTGTACATAATTTTAGCAATTACAGATCTATTATCCTGCCAGAAAATTATTACTTTTCAACTGTTTTGTATATATGTGATCGACATCAATTTATATTATAGAATTCCAATTCAAGAGATGGCATATCAAATGCTTGTTAAATAACAAACTAGCAATCTTCAGAATAAAAGTAGAGCAAGTTAAAATCTGTAATTTGATATTGCCATTAATATAATATAAATTCTTGAGAGAATGTTATTCTCTGGAGAGTGTAATAGGAAAAGAATTATAAGAAGGAGAATATGGTCATTTTTACCTTTTGCCCTGCTGAGAGCCTGAGCTGTGAGATTCTACTGCATAGGTTTAAGTAATGACTCTTCATTTCCTAGTTACAGGATCTTGGGCAGGTCACTAATTTTTTCCTTTCCGAACCTCAGTTTTGGCTTCAGTAAAAAGGGAATACTAGAAGCTAAGGAAGAGTCTGGCATTCACAAACACCATCAGATGTTAGCTCTTATTACCATAATTACTATTATCATTATGGTCATCCTTGTGGGCAAGCAGCAATGAAAGAATGTTTCACATCAGGAAAAGTTACAAAATTTCAGGTAATGTATGCCTTGGAAAATGATTCTTATACATCACAGAAGTAGATTGCCTCTTTCTAAGTTAAATAAATTCAGGTATTGTCAATCCAATAAAGGTACTGATCATAATGTTAAGGAGAATAAACACACATCTGAAAAGCAATAAATGTCTCAATTCACTGAATTTAAATGCCAGTTAAATTACTACACAGTGTACCTTTTATCAAAAGACATTCTGCCTAAAAGATAATTAAAAATCTTTAAATGTAGATGAAGTGTTTCTCCTTCCCTAAGCAATAGCACTATAATAACTTGCATATCAGAAATAGCATAAAGACAAACATGGTAAGCTCTTATGCTTCAAAAGTCTGAAATCTTGCAATAGTTTAAACATTGTTTCTCTCTCCTCCCTCTCATCTTCCTTCCCTCCTTCCCTCTCTCTTTCCTTCAAGGTAATCCATTCCCTAGCAAGTATTGTGCTTAGAGTAAACAGATGGGATCAGAGAACTATCAGGTTCTCAAGTCCACGTATAACCTGCAGGACTAGTGAGCTTCCTTCCACAGCATGCTACTGGGCATCACAGGATACCCAAGCTCTGACAACCTGTTACCTGAGTCATGGGAAGCACTTTTATTTACTTATTTATTTTTTAATAATAAATTTATTTTTTATTGGTGTTCAATTTGCCAACATACAGAATAACACCCAGTGCTCATCCCGTCAAGTGCCCCCCTCAGTGCCCGTCATCCATTCACCCCCACCCCCCGCCCTCCTCCCCTTCCACCACCCCTAGTTCGTTTCCCAGAGTTAGGAGTCTTCATGTTCTGTCTCCCTTTCTGATATTTCCTACCCATTTCTTCTCCCTTCCCTTCTATTCCCTTTCACTATTATTTATATTCCCCAAATGAATGAGAACATATAATGTTTGTCCTTCTCCGATTGACTCATTTCACTCAGCACTTCTGAAAAACAGTATTGAAGCTGCTTGGCCTTTTAAGTGCCCCACTGTTATTCTCAGCAATGCCTTTTTTAATGGAGATTTTTATACAGACAATGGAAACACAGTGAAAGACAAAAATCTATTTCTTCCAAAGCTGTTTAGAAAAGAGCTTCAGTTTGGCAGGTGTGTGAGAGGTGGGGGGTGGGGGTGGGGAATCATAATGGCTATTTTTTTTTTTCCTCTAGAAGTTATTGGTCTAAACATAACCAAAAAGAAAAGGGAGAAATGATGTGTTTATATTATATTTCTGCCTATTTACACTTGGAAAAGTTGCCTACTTCCTATATTCTAAATAAATTACTGGGCATTTGGTGGCCATTCTTTAGGACACAGGCTTTCTCCTCCCCCCTCCCCCCCCCCCCCCCCCCCCGAGTGATGAGGTCTAGCCCTACATTGGGCTACGTGGTCCGCGGGGAGTCTCTTGGAGATGCTCTCCTTCTGTGCACGTCTTCCTTCTCTAAAAAATTAATCAATTAAAAAAAGAGAAGAAACATTGTTAAATAAATATGCTGATATGAACATTCATTTTGAATAAAAAAGATAATTTTTTAAAGATTTTTATTTATTTATTCAAGAGAGAGAGAGAGGTGGGGAGCACAGACACAGGCAGAGGGAGAAGCAGGCCCCATGCAGGGAGCCTGACATGGACTCGATTCCGGGTCTCCAGGATCAGGCCCTGGGCTGAAGGTGGCGCTAAACCGCTGAGCCACCTGGGCTGCCCTAAAAAAAGATAACTTGGACTGGAACTCATGAAAATGAAAAACTAGAAGTAATAAAAGTAGTTTTCCTTTCTCTCCTAAATTTATGTAAAGGCACAAGAGAATAAGTTTATTATACAAGGTTGGTGTAGACAGAAGATGTAAATGTTAATGAAAATTAGGTAGCATTTTATAGAAGGAAATCAAATAGAGAAAAAGGGGTTATCTTTTTTTTAGGAATCAAATAAGTTGTCCTATTTTGTTTTGCATATTCTATTGTGGTAAAAGGGGCATAAGATATAATTTACCATTTTAACCATTTCTAAATATACAATTCAGTGGCATGGGCCCCATTCACATTGTGCAGCCATCAGCATCAATCACCTCCAGAACATTTTCTTCCTCCCCACTGAAACTCTGTACCCATTAGAAACTAACTCCCACACCTCCTCCCCACCACTCCACCCCTAAGAATGTGACTATTCCAGGTACCTCATAAAATAAATAAGGTTTGGGGGGGGTGTTATTTATTATTTATTTATTTATTTATTTATTTATTTATTTATTTATTTATTTTAGAGAGAGAGTGTGTGTGCACAAGTGGAATGAGGAGCAGAGGGCGAAGAAGAGAGAGGAAAAACAGACTCTCTGCTGAGCACTGAGCACTGAGCCCAATTCAGGGCCTGATATCACAACCCTGAGATCATGACCTGAGCTGAAATCAAAAGCTGGACATTTAACTGATGAAGCCACCCATGCACCCCAGGAAATAAGGCTTTATTACATCGTTTTATGAAGATATTTTCCTGGATAAGATTACTTTATTATGATAACAGGATTTCCTATTTACCTGGGGACCATATTGAAGAGAAGAGAATAAGGCTTTTATTTTAAAAGGCAAATGAAAAATATAAGTTATACCTACCTAATGGCCATTAAAAATGAAAATTAAAAAACCAAATAATTACAACAAAATTAGTTCTACCCTGTTGCAGGGAAAGCAGAATTCTCCAGTTCTACATGGAGAATTTTCTTTTTCTTTTTTTTTTTTTACGATGATATGTTTCTTTTATTTTTTTAATAAATTTATTTTTTATAGGTGTTCAACTTACCAAAATACAGAATAACACCCAGTTATTAAAGACAATAAAAGTAAAATGAACAACAACAACAAAAAACACAGTTTGATGAGATACAGCAATTATCAAACAGGACTCCAAAATGTCAGGGATGTTTGAGTTACTAGAGTGGTACTTTAAAACACCTATGGTTAAAATACTGAGGTCTTTAGTGGAAAAAGTGGACAACATGCAAGAACAGATGTATAATATAAGCAGATGGATAATATAACAGGAAATGCTAAAAGTAAAATACACTAACAGAAATGAAGAGTACCATTGATGGGCTTATCAATATTTTGAACACAACTAAAGAAAAAAATAGCAAGTTTGACAAAATGTCAACACAAACTTTCAAAAGTGAAATGCAAATAGAGAAAAGAATGTCAAAGGCAAATTAGAATATGCAAGAATAGTGAGAGCATTACAAAAGGCAAAGCATATACATAATTATAAATCAGAATCGTAGAAAAAGAAAAAGGAAAAGAAGAAACATTTGAAACAATAATAATTGAGAATTCCTAAAATTAATGATAGCAAGCCAAAATACCAGGAAGCTCAGAGAACATCATAAACACACACAGAGAACACATAAACACACACACACAACACAAAGTACATCTATTATAAATATTCCAACTACAGGAAAGGGAAAAAAAGAAAAAGAGAAAAGCTTGAAAGATGTCAGGGTGAGGGGGGGACCCTTTTACCTATACAGGAGAAAGATAAAAATTACATCAGACTTCTCTTCGGAAACCACACAAGCAAGAAGACAGTGGAATGAAATATTTAAAGTGCTAAAAGAAGAAAATATTAACCTAGAATTTTATCCAGTGAAATTATCTTTGAAAAGTGAAGGAGGAATAAAAACAAAAGTAAAGAGAAAATATAAATAACTATAATCAGAAATGAATATGGATCATTGACACAGATCTTGCAGAAATGAAAAGGATTGTAAAAGAATATTATGAACAGGGGTGCCTGGGTGGTACAGTCAGGTAGGCATTCAATTTTTGGTTTCAGCTCTAGGTCATGATCTCAGGGTCATGGGATAGAGCCCCACATTGGGCTTTGTACTCAGTGCAGTCTGCTTTAGATTCTCTTCACCTCTCCCTTTGCCTTTCCCTCTGCTCATTCTCTTTCTCTCTCTCTCTTTATCTAAAATAAATAAATAAATCTTAAAAAAGAATATTATGAATAATGGTTTACCAACAAATGAGATATCTTATGTGAAATGGACATAATAATAGAAACACACAATTACCTAAACTAATCGAAAAGAAATAGAAATTCTTAACACAACTCTAATGAGAAAAGTGTTTGAATCATTAGACACATCTAGGACCAGGAGGCTTCATTGGTGAATTTATCAAGCATCAAAAGAATTGGCATTAACCTTCCCCAAACTTTAAAAAAAAAAAAAAAAAAAGAAGTAGCAACAGCATAGAGTTTATATCCCAACTCATTCTATGAGGCTAGCATCACACTGATAACAAACAAGATAAAAACATCACAAGAAAAAAAATTACAGGCCAATATCTTTGGTGAATATAAATGCAAAAATCCTGGACAACAAACTAGTAAACCAAATCTATCAGAATATTAAGAGGACTATATCAATGATCAAATAAAATTTTATTACATTTACATTACAATCAATGAAAAAGTGGTTCAAAATTAAAAAAAAAGAAAAATCAATGAAATATACTATCTTGATAGAACATGGGGGGAAAACACATGATTATCTTAGTTGACTCAATAAAGCCATTTGATAAAATCCAACACCTTTTTATAGTAAACATTGTCAGAAAACTACCGATTAAAGAAAACTTCCTTAACATGATAAAGGGAATTTACCAAAAAATAAAAATAAAACATAAACACCCACAAACCTGACATCAATTCAATAGTGAAATATTGAAAGCTTTCTCCCTAAGGCCAGGAAAAAGATAAAGTTGCCTGATTCCCCCATTACTTTTCAATATTATACTTGATGTCTTAGCCAGGATATTTTTAAAGAAGAAAAAAAATAGAGGTTGGAAAAAAGAACTTCTAAGTTGACATGAAATATATTTTTGTATATATTTTTTTAAAACATGAGAAAGCTACTAGAGCTAATAAATTCAGTAAAGTTGCATGTAGAAGATCAAGATATATTAAATTTCAATGAGTTTCTATACATCAACAAAGAGAAATCAGGAAAGTAAACGAAGAAAACGTTTCCATTTATAATATCATTCAAAAGAATAAAATACCAAGGAATAAATTTAATCAAAGAAAATAATAAAATACCAAGGAATAAATTTAATCAAAGAAATGAAAGGCTTGTACTCTGGAAACTACAAAGAATTGCTGAGACAAATTAAATAAGACATAAATAAATATAACTCCAACTGAGTCTATAGATAGGAAGATTTAATAAGATGGCCATACTACCCAACACAATGTAGATATTGAGCTGCCATGTAGAATCCTTAGAAAGAACCATACATGATATCTGAAAATTGTTAGTTTTCTTTTATAGAAGAAAAAAATTCCAAAGGATCTTTTCAAAGATAACATGCCACAGATCCTTTTGTTGTTGTTGTTCTCTGTGATGAGGATTAATTGCTGTTTTTTCAAACATATAAATGACTTGTTAATCTTCAAATTCTTTCCTTTTACAAATGGAATGAGCTGTAAAACAAACAAAATTCTTAAGTAAAAATTTAGAGAAAAAATTTTTCCAAAGTTCCAACAGACTTCTTTTTTTTTTTTTTTAAGAAATAGAAAGGCTTACTGTCAAATTTATATATAATTGCCAAAAACTCCAAATACTCAAGTCAACCTTGAAAAAGAACAAAGGGGAGAACTTACATTTTCCAATTCAAAACAATACAAAACTGTAGTAATTAAAATATGGTACTAGTATAAGACTGAACACATCAATCAGTGGAATAAAATTGAAAAATCCAGAAATAAACTCACATGTCAATGGCGAATTGTCAAGTCCATTCAAATGGGATAAAAGGTTTTCTTGAGTAGATGACACATAGATGACTGGGTTTCCACATGCCAGAGAATGAAGTTGGATCCCTATCTTACACCATACACAAAATTGTCATATTGGATCTGTGACCTAAATATAAGATTTAAATCTTATATATATTACTCAACTCATGGAATAAAATATAGGTTACACCTTCATGATCCTGGATTTGGCAGTAGATTCTTAGATATGACACCTAAAGCACAAATATCAAAGGTAAAAATAGATAACTTCATCAAAATGGAAACTTCTGTGCATCAAGTGACACTATTAAGAATGTAAAGGGCACCTGAGTGAGCTGGACATCTGACTCTTGGTTTCAGTTTGGGTCATGACCTAAGGGTCATGAGGTTGAGCCCTGCATCAGGCGTCATGCTCAGCATGGAGTCTGCTTAAAATTCTTTCCCTTTACTTCTGCCCCTACCGTAACTTGTTCTCAGTCTCTCTCTCTCTCTCAACTAAAAAACAAAAGTAATAAAAAAAAGAATGTGAAAGACAGCCAATGTCTGACAGAAAACACTTGCAAACTGTACATCTGATAAAGGATATCCACTACATATCAATCAACACAAAGGGATAAGCAATCCAATTTAAAAATGGGAAAATAACTTGAATTTATCTAAAGAAAATATGCAAATGGCCAAAATCACCTGAAAAGATGCTCAAAATCTTTAGTCATTAAGGAAATGCAAATCAAAATTATAATGAGATACTATTCTATACCTATGACCTATTTTTAAAAAATGGAAAATATCAGGTGTTGGTGAGAATGTGGAGAAACTGGAATCCTTAGATATTGCTGTTGGAAATGTAAAGTGATGCAAGACAATATGGAAAGCAGTTTGATGGTTCATGAAAGAGTTAAACATAGAATGACAACATATCCCACCAATTCCATTCCTAGAGATATACCTCCAAAAATTAAAAATAGGGGCTTGGGATGCCTGGGTGGCTCAGCGGTTGAGTGTCTGCCTTTGGCCCACAGAGTGATCCTGGAGTCCTGGGATCGAGTCCTGCATCAGGCGACCTGCAGAGAGCCTGCTTCTCCCTCTGCCTGTGTCTCTGCCTCTCTCTCTCTTTGTCTCTCATGAATAAATAAATAAAATCTTAAAAGAGAAACAGGGGCTCAAGTAATAACTGTACAGTGATGTCCCTTGCAGCATTATTCACAATAGCCAAAAGGTGGAAGCAATTCAAATGTTCACAACACAACCTTAAAAACATGATACTGAATGAAATAAGTCAGACATAGAAAGACAAATATTGTATGATTCCACTTATATGAAATATCTAGAATAGGCAAACTCACAGAGACAGAAAATAGATTAGATATTTCTAGGGGCTAAGGCAATGGGTACAAAATTTCTGTTTGGGTTACTGAAAGCTTTAGTAATGGTGGTCATACAACATCGTGAATGTCATTAGTGCCAAAAAGTATACATTTATGTATTGTTAAAATGGCAAATTTCATGTTTATATATATTTTAAAACAATAAAAAAACTTAGAAAGTCAGTAGATGGCAATAATGAGAAGTAACTTGGTGTGTTCAAAGGACAATAAGGCCAGTGCAAATGGAACATGATAATGATGCAAACAGTGGTAGGGACCAAGTTGGAGATGGAGCCAAGGACGAGGCCGTGAAGGATCTTGAGGCCAAGTCACAGGTCCTTATTTGGTTGTAAAGGCAATGGACAGTAATAAGAGAAAATATTTTAAGCGAGGGAAATCATAATCTGATATATGTTTTAAAGGGATCACTGTGCCAACTGGACAAAGGATACAATTGGGCAATGAGTGGAGAGAGTGACCAACAATAATGAAACAGATGTACACAAAATAGCATTATTCATAATAGCCCTAAAGTGGAAACAACTCAAATATCCATAAACAGATTAATAAATATTTAATATTTATTATTAGTTAATTTATTATAAATAATAATATGACTATTATAATTATTAATATATTATATAAGTCATATATTATTATTATATATATTTATTATTTATTTATTAACAGATTAATAAATATGTAGAAAGTGGTACATCCAGAAATGGAATATTATTCAGCCATAAAAATGGATTCTATAACATGAATTAACTTCATAGATAGTATGTTAAGAAAAAGAAGCCAGTTACAAAAGGCCATATACCATATGATTCCATTTATATGAAATATCCAGAATAGGTGAATCTATAGAAACAAAATAAATGGGTAGTTTCTAGTGACACATAGGTGGGAAGAAATGGGATGTGACTGCTAATAATTATGAGGTTACTTGGGAAATGATGAAAATATTCTGGAATTAGATAGTGGTAAAGGCTGCACAACTTTGTGAATGTTCTAAAAACCACTGAATCCTACACTTTAAAATGGTCAATATTATGGTGTGTGAACTATGTCTCAATTTTAAAAAGAGAGAGACAAAGTAGAGTGAAACCAAAGGAAAAAATAAAGAGAGATTTTCAACTGTACCCTCTTAATTTTCCTGGCACTTCTTTTACTACATATGTTTGAGTTATTTTTTATTGGTTTCTCTGAGAATTACAGTGAATACCTTAAATTATAATAATATATTCCACAGCAATACCAAATGCATTTTAATAATCTATACAAAATATATACAAACTTGGATCCTTTCTTCCTCTTTCCCTTCCTTCTCCTGTGAGCTTTCATACAAAATTGCATCTTTACACATCCATGCCTATCAAACTGAATTTGTAATTATTTTAGTGCAGTAGTATTTTAAATCACATGGGATAAAAGTAGTAACAAATAGGAAATGTATTTATATTGTCTTTTATATTCACCTTTATAATTACCTTTACTACTGTTATTCATTTCTTTGTTGGATTTGAGTGATTGTCTAGTATCCTAAAGAACTGAATTTCATCCCAAAGTATTCCCTTTTGTGTTTATTATAGGACAGGTATCCTTGTAAAAAAAATCCTCTCAGTTTTTATATATCTAGGAATGTCTAAATTTTCTTAACTTTTAAAGGATAATTTTGATGGCTATATACCTCCAAGTTGACTGTTGGTTTGTTGTTGTTTTGTTTTGTTTTGTTTTGTTTAGTATTTTGAATCTATCATCCCACTGTCCTCTCCCTTTCATGCTTTCTGATGAGAAATCAGCCATGAATATTACTGGGGATCTCTTGTATATGCTTCTCTTGTGCTACTTTAAAATTCCCTTTATCTTTGAGTTTTAACTGTTTGTTTATGATGTGTTTAGGCATGTGATTTTCTTTGAATTATACTAACTAGAATATGTTGAGCTCCTTGGAGGTGTAGCTTTTTTTCTAATCTAATTTTAGGAAGTTTTTGGCCTTTATTTCTTTAAATATTATTTCTTCCACCTTCTCCCTTTCCTCTATTTCTGGGACACCACTTTATGTGTCCATTGGTATGCTTGATGGTGTCTCACTGGTCTCTGAGGCTATCCTTATTTTACTTCATTTTTTTCTGTCTCTCAGACTTAAATGTTAATTAACCTATCTTCACATTCATTCTCAAATATTTTATGAGCTCTCCAGTGAATTTTTCAGTTTAATTATTGTACTTTCAACTCCAGAATTTATGTATGGCTGTTTCTTATAATTCTGTGTCTTTATTGATTTTTTTAAAGATTTTATTTATTTATTTATTTATTTATTTATTTATTTGAGAGAGAAAAGAGCATGAGCAGGAAGAGGGGCAGAGGGAGAAGGAGGGACACAGGCCAACTCCCATCAAGTGGGAAGCCAAACATTGGACTTGATCCCAGGACCCTGAGATCATGACCTGAACCAAAGTCAGATGCTTAACTGATAGCCACTCAGGCGCCCATTTATTGATGTCTCCTATTTGGTGAAACATCACTGTGGTGTTTTACTTTAATTCTTTACTTTTGTTCTTTGAACAATTTTCAAATAGCTGATTAAAGTCTTTGTCTAGTAAGCCTAACATTTGGGACTTCCTCAGGGACAATTTCTATTCATTTTTTCCCTATGTATGAGCCATATTTTGTTGTTCTTTGCATGTCTCACTTTGGGAGCTTGGAAAGTGTATTTTAGTAATATAATGTGTCTGTTTTTGTGCCAGTACCATACTATTTCTATTACTCCAGCTTTGTAGTATATCTTGAGATCTGGGGTTCTAATACCCACAGTTCTGTTCTTTCTCAAGATTGCTTTGGCTATCATAGCACTGTTGGTGGAAATGCAGATTGGTGTAGCTACTGAGGAAACAGTGTGGAGATGCATCAAAAAACTAAAAATAGAATTACCATAGATCCAATAATTTCACTACTTCAGGTAGATACCCCAGATACTGATGTGTAGATACTGGGTATCTACCTGAAGAAGATGAAAACATGAATTCAAAAAGGTATATGCATCCCTATGCTTTTTCACAGCATAGTTTTCAATAGTCAAGATTTGGAAGCAAGTGAAATGTCCATCAATAGATGAATGGATTTAAAAAAGTATTTCGCACACACACACACTCATACACACACACACGAATATTACTCAGCTGTAAAAAAGAATGAGATCTTGGGTTTTCTTGGACCTTATTTGGACTTAATCTGAGAATTATCTCTGCCCAATGGTATGCAGCCCCTGACATCTCTGCTTATTATTTTATTTTTTATTCTGAATTGTAGCGCTCAGCTTGATAGTCAATGATTAGTCAGTGGTTATGGAAAAAACACCTCAAATGCATGACGTTTCTACTTTCTATTGGTCTGTATGTAGATTGGGAAGCACATTCGATGTTCTAGAAGGTTGCAAGTCTGTCCCAGCTTTTCCTTTCCACTAGATCCTTTCAGGACTTCCTTGAATCGATTATAGCATTTCAAACAGCCAAGAGTATATTGGGTGCTTGTATCCCTCAGATCTATCCTTCCAAATACGTAACTTCCTGATCAGTAAGGGATTTGTAGAGAGCATAACTATTTCTTCTATGATTTTCTATTGGTGTATGCTCTTCAGAAATATTTTCCTATCAAGATTTCTATCATTAATGACAATGACAATGGGCATTAGTTTCTGTTCTCTGCTCCAACTCAAACTAGTATCTTCTGCCAGCAAAGCTAGTTGTTTTCATGGCCAGCATCCTGTTAACATTTTTTTAGAGAGGGATAATGATAGACTCAGTTGGGATGGGGCAGAGGAAGACAGAGAATCTTAAGCAAGCTCTATGCCCAGCATGGATCCTGATACAGGGCTTGATCTCAAAACCCTAAGGTGACCTGAGCCAGAATCAAAAGTCAGATATTTAACCAACTGAGCTACCCAGGCATCCCATCCTGTTGTCATTTCTGAGTGAGTTGAGCTGGGCAGTGGTGGGAAGGTTGCGAGAAGCCCCAGACAAAGACACAGAGACTCATATCAAACTTCAGTAATTTCTTATGAATAAATGTTTTTCTATATGTTGTTTATCTTTGGTCAATTTCTGGAACCCTGATGATATAAAGGAGTTTTTGACAATTTTGTTTATTTAGTGTCATAGTTTGTTTTTTGCGGGAGGGAGTAATGATTTCCTACTTCTTTACTCCATCATGGTTGGAAGTGCCTTCCACCCCTCTCCTCTCCAACAGTCTGGTTGATTTCTATTTGTCCTTCAGTGCCATCTTCTCTGAGTTGCTTTCTTGACACCTATGCAACCTAGAAGAAATGCCCTTTCTTCCTGTTTCTGTGGTATCCTACATGTTGCTTTAACATTTAACAGTTTATATTAAAAAATCCTATTGACATACTTGTCTCTAAAACGAACTGTAAACTCCTTGAGGGCAAGAACTGTATCTTATTTCTCTCTTTGACACTATTGTTATGCATAGTGCCTTGCATTAAATATGGGCTCTATAAATGTCTAGAAAATTTTTGTTAGGATTAGTATGATAAAACCTTTTTGTTCTTATGTGTATGCTATTTCTGCAACTAGACTGGAAATTATTGCAGGTAAAAAACAAATTTTCATTCTTTTTCTTTCTTTTTTTCACAGAAATTTGTAAGGTGCTGCATGGAATTGGTGTTCAAATACCAACATTTTATTTATTTATTTGTTAAAGATTGTATTGATTCATGAGAGACACCGAGAGAGAGGCAGGGACATAGGCAGAAGGAGAGTAGGCTCCTGGTGGGGAACCTGATGTGAGACTCGATCCCAGGACCCCGGGATCACGACCTGAACTGAAGGCAGACATTCAACCACTGAACCACCCAGGAGCCCGCCAAATACCACCATTTTAAATGAAGATTTGCTGAACTATTTGTTTAATTCCAAAAAGCCATGAGGTTTCTCAACATCTTGCCTTTATATATTAATTAATTTATGACTCTGTGCCTGGATCAACTATACCTACTGTCCTTGACTGATTAACTTGTCATCTGTGAAGTCTCAAAGATCAGAGGATATAGGAATCATTTTCTAGTTCATTCCTGCTTCATTATTCAGCTAGACTGTATCTCTGTTATAGTACTTTTCACACTCTATCAAAATTTTTTCTTACTTCATGCCCAGGAAGTAAATTTGCTTATGTCTTCAGTATCACACACAATGACTAATAAAGAGTAAGCATTAAGAAAAGTCTTGAAATAAATGAATTACAGTATATTCAACTAAAAGCTTATGAAATATTTAATTTTTTTAAATTTTTTTTATTTATTTATGATAGTCACACACACACAGAGAGAGAGAGAGAGAGAGGCAGAGACACAGGCAGAGGAAGAAGCAGGCTCCATGCACCGGGAGCCCGACGTGGGATTCAATCCTGGGTCTCCAGGATCGCGCCCTGGGCCAAAGGCAGGCGCCAAACTGCTGCGCCACCCAGGGATCCCGAAATATTTAAAATATTAATAAACTCACCTGAACTCAATCTCTTAAGGCATAAACAGTTCTTATATTTTATTTCCTTTTGATAGAACAGTAGTTTGGGTTGTTAGAATCAAGTTTTTTTAATTGACTCAGATTACTTTTCATTTTCATGTCTGGTGAATTTATTAACAACTGTATCTATTATCTGCCCAAATGCTCTAATTCAGTTTTCCTCAATAATGCAAAAACAGAAAAAACATGTTTATGTGCAGATTGTACATAATTTTAGCAATTACAGATCTATTATCCTGCCAGAAAATTATTACTTTTCAACTGTTTTGTATATATGTGATCGACATCAATTTATATTATAGAATTCCAATTCAAGAGATGGCATATCAAATGCTTGTTAAATAACAAACTAGCAATCTTCAGAATAAAAGTAGAGCAAGTTAAAATCTGTAATTTGATATTGCCATTAATATAATATAAATTCTTGAGAGAATGTTATTCTCTGGAGAGTGTAATAGGAAAAGAATTATAAGAAGGAGAATATGGTCATTTTTACCTTTTGCCCTGCTGAGAGCCTGAGCTGTGAGATTCTACTGCATAGGTTTAAGTAATGACTCTTCATTTCCTAGTTACAGGATCTTGGGCAGGTCACTAATTTTTTCCTTTCCGAACCTCAGTTTTGGCTTCAGTAAAAAGGGAATACTAGAAGCTAAGGAAGAGTCTGGCATTCACAAACACCATCAGATGTTAGCTCTTATTACCATAATTACTATTATCATTATGGTCATCCTTGTGGGCAAGCAGCAATGAAAGAATGTTTCACATCAGGAAAAGTTACAAAATTTCAGGTAATGTATGCCTTGGAAAATGATTCTTATACATCACAGAAGTAGATTGCCTCTTTCTAAGTTAAATAAATTCAGGTATTGTCAATCCAATAAAGGTACTGATCATAATGTTAAGGAGAATAAACACACATCTGAAAAGCAATAAATGTCTCAATTCACTGAATTTAAATGCCAGTTAAATTACTACACAGTGTACCTTTTATCAAAAGACATTCTGCCTAAAAGATAATTAAAAATCTTTAAATGTAGATGAAGTGTTTCTCCTTCCCTAAGCAATAGCACTATAATAACTTGCATATCAGAAATAGCATAAAGACAAACATGGTAAGCTCTTATGCTTCAAAAGTCTGAAATCTTGCAATAGTTTAAACATTGTTTCTCTCTCCTCCCTCTCATCTTCCTTCCCTCCTTCCCTCTCTCTTTCCTTCAAGGTAATCCATTCCCTAGCAAGTATTGTGCTTAGAGTAAACAGATGGGATCAGAGAACTATCAGGTTCTCAAGTCCACGTATAACCTGCAGGACTAGTGAGCTTCCTTCCACAGCATGCTACTGGGCATCACAGGATACCCAAGCTCTGACAACCTGTTACCTGAGTCATGGGAAGCACTTTTATTTACTTATTTATTTTTTAATAATAAATTTATTTTTTATTGGTGTTCAATTTGCCAACATACAGAATAACACCCAGTGCTCATCCCGTCAAGTGCCCCCCTCAGTGCCCGTCATCCATTCACCCCCACCCCCCGCCCTCCTCCCCTTCCACCACCCCTAGTTCGTTTCCCAGAGTTAGGAGTCTTCATGTTCTGTCTCCCTTTCTGATATTTCCTACCCATTTCTTCTCCCTTCCCTTCTATTCCCTTTCACTATTATTTATATTCCCCAAATGAATGAGAACATATAATGTTTGTCCTTCTCCGATTGACTCATTTCACTCAGCACTTCTGAAAAACAGTATTGAAGCTGCTTGGCCTTTTAAGTGCCCCACTGTTATTCTCAGCAATGCCTTTTTTAATGGAGATTTTTATACAGACAATGGAAACACAGTGAAAGACAAAAATCTATTTCTTCCAAAGCTGTTTAGAAAAGAGCTTCAGTTTGGCAGGTGTGTGAGAGGTGGGGGGTGGGGGTGGGGAATCATAATGGCTATTTTTTTTTTTCCTCTAGAAGTTATTGGTCTAAACATAACCAAAAAGAAAAGGGAGAAATGATGTGTTTATATTATATTTCTGCCTATTTACACTTGGAAAAGTTGCCTACTTCCTATATTCTAAATAAATTACTGGGCATTTGGTGGCCATTCTTTAGGACACAGGCTTTCTCCTCCCCCCTCCCCCCCCCCCCCCCCCCCCGAGTGATGAGGTCTAGCCCTACATTGGGCTACGTGGTCCGCGGGGAGTCTCTTGGAGATGCTCTCCTTCTGTGCACGTCTTCCTTCTCTAAAAAATTAATCAATTAAAAAAAGAGAAGAAACATTGTTAAATAAATATGCTGATATGAACATTCATTTTGAATAAAAAAGATAATTTTTTAAAGATTTTTATTTATTTATTCAAGAGAGAGAGAGAGGTGGGGAGCACAGACACAGGCAGAGGGAGAAGCAGGCCCCATGCAGGGAGCCTGACATGGACTCGATTCCGGGTCTCCAGGATCAGGCCCTGGGCTGAAGGTGGCGCTAAACCGCTGAGCCACCTGGGCTGCCCTAAAAAAAGATAACTTGGACTGGAACTCATGAAAATGAAAAACTAGAAGTAATAAAAGTAGTTTTCCTTTCTCTCCTAAATTTATGTAAAGGCACAAGAGAATAAGTTTATTATACAAGGTTGGTGTAGACAGAAGATGTAAATGTTAATGAAAATTAGGTAGCATTTTATAGAAGGAAATCAAATAGAGAAAAAGGGGTTATCTTTTTTTTAGGAATCAAATAAGTTGTCCTATTTTGTTTTGCATATTCTATTGTGGTAAAAGGGGCATAAGATATAATTTACCATTTTAACCATTTCTAAATATACAATTCAGTGGCATGGGCCCCATTCACATTGTGCAGCCATCAGCATCAATCACCTCCAGAACATTTTCTTCCTCCCCACTGAAACTCTGTACCCATTAGAAACTAACTCCCACACCTCCTCCCCACCACTCCACCCCTAAGAATGTGACTATTCCAGGTACCTCATAAAATAAATAAGGTTTGGGGGGGGTGTTATTTATTATTTATTTATTTATTTATTTATTTATTTATTTATTTATTTATTTATTTTAGAGAGAGAGTGTGTGTGCACAAGTGGAATGAGGAGCAGAGGGCGAAGAAGAGAGAGGAAAAACAGACTCTCTGCTGAGCACTGAGCACTGAGCCCAATTCAGGGCCTGATATCACAACCCTGAGATCATGACCTGAGCTGAAATCAAAAGCTGGACATTTAACTGATGAAGCCACCCATGCACCCCAGGAAATAAGGCTTTATTACATCGTTTTATGAAGATATTTTCCTGGATAAGATTACTTTATTATGATAACAGGATTTCCTATTTACCTGGGGACCATATTGAAGAGAAGAGAATAAGGCTTTTATTTTAAAAGGCAAATGAAAAATATAAGTTATACCTACCTAATGGCCATTAAAAATGAAAATTAAAAAACCAAATAATTACAACAAAATTAGTTCTACCCTGTTGCAGGGAAAGCAGAATTCTCCAGTTCTACATGGAGAATTTTCTTTTTCTTTTTTTTTTTTTACGATGATATGTTTCTTTTATTTTTTTAATAAATTTATTTTTTATAGGTGTTCAACTTACCAAAATACAGAATAACACCCAGTGCTCATCCCGTCAAGTGCCCCCCTCAGTGCCTGTCACCCATTCACCCCCACCCCCCGCCCTCCTCCCCTTCCACCACCCCTAGTTCGTTTCCCAGAGTTAGGAGTCTTCATGTTCTGTCTCCCTTTCTGATATTTCCTACCCATTTCTTCTCCCTTCCCTTCTATTCCCTTTCACTATTATTTATATTCCCCAAATGAATGAGACCATATAATGTTTGTCCTTCTCCGATTGACTTACTTCCCTCAGCATAATACCCTCCAGTTCCATCCACGGTGAAGCAAATGGTGGGTATTTGTCATTTCTAATGGCTGAGGAATATTCCATTGTATACATAGACCGCATCTTCTTTATCCATTCATCTGCAAATATCTTCTCCCATTCTGTAGGTTGTCTTTGAGTTTTGTTGACTGTATCCTTTGCTGTGCAAAAGCTTCTTATCTTGATGAAGTCCCAATAGTTCATTTTTGTTTTTGTTTCTTTTGCCTTTGTGGATGTATCTTGCAAGAAGTTACTGTGGCCGAGTTCAAAAAGGGTGTTGCCTGTGTTCTCCTCTAGGATTTTGATGGAATCTTGTCTCACATTTAGATCTTTCATCCATTTTGAGTTTATCTTTGTGTCTGGTGAAAGAGAGTGGTCTAGTTTCATTCTTCTGCATGTGGATGTCCAATTTTCCCAGCACCATTTATTGAAGAGACTGTGTTTCCTCCAGTGGATAGTCTTTCCTCCTTTATCGAATATTAGTTGACCATAAAGTTCAGGGTCCACTTCTGAATTCTCTATTCTGTTCCATTGATCTATGTGTCTGTTGTTGTGCCAGTACCACACTGTCTTGATGACCACAGCTTTGTAGTACAACCTGAAATCTGGCATTGTGATGCCCCCAGATATGGTGGAGAATTTTCAAGCTAAAGTTTCACAGAAGCTGTCATAGTCTTCTTAGAATTCTTCATGTATGTCTCATGGCTTCTCAGTTAAGCCACTGCTAGGATGGTTTAATAGAAATTTTCCATATTTTAACCATCTCTTGCAAAAGAGATTCAGTGGCAATTGTGGACAAGAGCAGAGGGAGAAACCAGCAGTCACATGGGAGGTTGCTGCCAGCACTCATACAGGCAACCTTCAGGGCCTTTCCAGGACAACATCTCTGGGACAAGTGATGCAATTTGGAAGAAATATCTAATATGTTGCAAATCCATGTCAACCTTATGAATTTGCTGCTTAGCAGAGGAATGGAAACAAATGAAACCAGAGCAACAAGGAAATGAGGCAATATATAAATGGATCAAGTGTGACAATGTTCCCTTTTCCACTTCATTGCTTTCCTTTATCTGAAAAATGCCAACTTTGGGTATTGTCACAAGTTACTGGTTACTTATTTTGAGAGAATGAGACATTTACCTAAGTATATATTTAGAATTACGTTCAGTTGCATTATTGCCTCTAGTTACATTGAGGCGACATTACCATCTCTTGTGTTTATCCATGTGAAATAGTATATTTATTTACAGATTGTATTCCAACATAAATTATGCACTCTGTTTTATGTAATTCCATATTTTGAGAGAAAATGCTCGTTTATACATTAAATTATTTACTATTTTTTTAGAAAAAATGATTTAAATAACTGTAAGACACAGGCAAGGAATAAATTTGTTATTAAAAAGGTTTTGCTATGACGTTGCCGGGGAGGAAAATTTTTCTTCTACCATTGAAAGATTTTTCTGGCTGGTCTGAAAATTTAATTGACATGAGACAGATTAATAGGAGGAAAAACAAATTTAATTGTGTATATATGGGAACCCCACATATATGAGAGATTCAAAGACAGGAAAGTAAAATGAAGTATAGATGTCATCCTGAGCTAAGGAATGGGATAGGGGGCTGAGACCTCAGAACCATAGAGGACAATTCTCAGGGAAATAAGAGGGCAGATGTTTGATAGTAAGATATTTGCTATGCCAAATAGATGCATCACTTGGAAAAAAATTATCTCTGGTAAAAACTCATTCTGGGAAAGGACTCCAATTTAGATTTTTCCAGGTAGTGAAGGGAGGGGCAAATTTTCTCCTGGGGCCTGCAGGGTCTCAGTTGCCTTCAACTCAACATAGTCCACGTGCCAAAGTACCACATTTTGGGGTGACTTGTTCTGAATACCTTTGAGGTGTATAGTAAACATGATATAAATATTTTTGCAAAAGGCAGAATGCTGAGTCCTTTTAACAGAGGCAGAATAAGTTAATCCTAGTTAAATATATGCAGATATGCAGATATATATGTCACTGTTTTAACACCGAATCCTTTAATCTACTCAATTCATAGAAGACTTGTTATTTTAATCCTCTTTGGTGTCTTCATGTTTAAAGATTACACTGTTACACTTAAGAAGCGGGTAACATGGTTACAAAAGTCAAGCTTTTAATTGTTTTGCAGATAAAACCATACTGGCTGAGGTTACATAGTTGAAAACTCGGTAAATTAGCATCAATTAATATTACTGTGGAGGCCGAGAGAATTAGGGCCATTCAAGTTTAACACTGGCACAGGTACAGCCATTGTAGCTTCAGTAGCCACCTCAGGCCACTGTGACCAGGCCACTGTGACGGTACTGAACTCTACCTTTACCTTACCCTGGCTACAGAAAAAAACACAAAGCACGCCCTTATAGGATTAAGGAAGCAAGAGCTTGTGAGACTTCTTTACTGGAGATTATCACACCCCCCTCCTTTACTGAAAAACCTCACCTTACCCCTAGGCCAGCCCATAAAAACCCAGCTGTAACCCACCTTGTCCAAGTCCCTGCTCCGCTGTGTCGGGTGCACTTGGACCCAAGCTCCAGCTTGTAAATAAACCCTCATGTGCTTGCATCAGTGTCAGCTCCTTGGTGGTTTCTCGGATTCGCAATCTTGGGCACAACATTACCATAATCTTACCAGTTGACTTGTCTCTTGATTTATATTATAGTAATAATTTGAGTAAAATAATAAATTAAATTAAAACTTAAAGCTCTAAATTTGTTTCTCAAGTATTGGTTGTAAAGCACTTTAGATGCTTTTGTTTCCCCTTGAATCCCCACTGCCATACTCTGGGGGTTAAAATAAACTGGTAGCTGAGGAGCTGATTAACAGTCTTGCTGACTTAACTTCATTTTCTGGGGAAAACCTCATTTTCCCCAGGAACACCATGGGGCTCCTCCAGCCAATTTCTCTGTTCTCTGGTGTCAAGAAATATGTAGGATCTGTGATTTTACTCTACTCATACGCTAAACAAGTTAGCCTGCCACAGTTTAATGTATGCTGGCACAAGACACACGACTCAAGAGGCAGAGACAAAGGGCCTTAGTACTTACGGCATAGGAAGCAGGATGGATGTCAAGTTCACTTCAATTTCTCTTATGCATCAAGCCCCATAGGAATGATGCCAAGGTGGGTGCTGCATACAAAGCGGGTGTGAATCACAGATGAGGAACAGAGTTTAGGAAATCTCCGGTTTTATAAAGGGCGTTGTAAGCAAATCTGCTCAATATTTGACCCATACAGAGATATTGCCTTTATTCTCCTGGTCAGAAAAATATGTTCTCTCTGTCTTGGAAGAAGGTACTCTACTATCTCTATCTTCCAAGGCTGTTTGCTATACAAACATCTTTGAAAAGGTAATGCAAGACAGAAACTGTCACAAGACATGTAGAAACTTATAAAGAATTCCTTATCCCAATATCTGGTTCTTCCCATTATTTATCAGCATGAAAAATATTTTCCTTTTAATATTACTTAAAACCAAGGGTGAATGGGGATAAGGAAAAAAGAATCAAAGTGATACTTATAAAAAAGTTAATGTTATAATATTAATATGTTATAATGTGTTGTAATTTTTAAACACAAAAATTCATATTCATGAATATTTCTATATCACTTCTGACCCAAAGGAATTATCATTAAAAAGTTTTGGATTTAGGGATGCCTGGGTGGCTCAGAGGTTTCAGCGTCTGCCTTTGGCTCAGGGTGTAATCCTGGGGTCCCAGGATCAAGTCCCACATCTGGCTCCGTGCATGGAACCTGCTTCTCCCTCTGCCTGTGTCTCTGCCTCTGTGTGTGTGTGTGTGTGTGTGTGTGTGTGTGTATACATATATATAAATATGTGGAGGGGGCCCCTGGCTGGCTCAGTTGCTGGAATGTGCAACTCTTGATCTTGAGGTTGGGTGTTGATACATCAATAAATATATTATTACATAATATAATATATAGTAGAATATTATTCAGCCTTTAAAAAGAA
Source organism: Canis aureus (assembly GCF_053574225.1). Taxonomy (NCBI): domain Eukaryota; kingdom Metazoa; phylum Chordata; class Mammalia; order Carnivora; family Canidae; genus Canis; species Canis aureus. The sequence continues at coordinate 39,913,248 of NC_135638.1, read as the reverse complement.
TGAAATTAAAAAAAAAAAAGTTTTGGATTTAATATGACATCCTACAGTAAATGAAATGCTTATATGCAATCTTTTCCATTCCATACCATTATTCATTTATTGCATAAACATTCGGAAATAAAGCATATGCGTATGCATATATTTGTCTCCACAACTGAGGTAGTATTAACCATGCTTTAGATGTAAAATAACAACCATGGTTGTGAATATCAAATATGGTATTCTATATCTCTGTGGATGAATTCTAAGGTTTTTCACTTGATTCTTCAAATATATTTTTTAAAGTGTTAAAAGCACCAATAAAATTAAAAAGAATATCCATTTGGGGGAGAGGCACATGCACATCAGTGAAGGTGGTGGCAAAGGAGCAGGAGGAGAAACAAGCAGACTCTACACTGAGCATGGAGCCTACTGCAGTGTTCTATCTCATGACCCCAAGAACATGACCTGAGCCGAAACCAAGAGTTTGATGCTTAACTCACTGAGCCACCCAGACACTCCACCAATAAAATTTCTTTATGAAAATTTTTCTTTAAGTAGAATATATATATATATATATATATATATTGCTATATATATAGCAAAACTGTAAATATTTAATACACTGAACAAAATTTTCTTTAACTTATGTAAAATATTAAAGGATTTCAAATATAAAAAATGCATATAGAGTTAAAATCCTCAGCACTAATATAGCATCCTTGTAAAATGTTTTGGTTTTATTTGTTTTTAGGTTATTAGTTGATCTGTGTCATGTTCATTAAAGTAGATTTTTTTAAATGCCCTAAAAATGTCATTATTATACAGCTAAGTTGTCCCCCAATATTCTCTAAAAATTTGATAGTTGTATGATTAGAGACAGAAAGCTATGTCATATATGATGATTTTGATAGATTTTAATAAGATACAATTAACTTATTGCATTTCCCAGACATCGAGAAACATCTTCACCCTAATTCTTATTTTGGGCAGAAATTCTTTCCCAAAAATTCAATACGTAAGTGAACTGTAAGTTCAAAATTTTAACTGGGTGGCGCAGCGGTTTGGCGCCTGCCTTTGGCCCGGGGCACGATCCTGGAGACCCGGGATCGAATCCCACGTCGGGCTCCCGGTGCATGGAGCCTGCTTCTTCCTCTGCCTGTGTCTCTGCCTGTTTGTTTACTTTTTTAAATGTAATCTAAGAGCCAGATTGCTTATTATTGTTCTAGGTACAATCTTCCTACATCAAACTTTTAACTACTTGTCATAGTGTAAGCTTATTCTCCAATGTGGTGTCTCTCTGGATCAGATGGTGGCCCCCAGATATGGAGCAATGATGGGGTGGAAGCCAGCATCATGGGTGGTGAAAAGACCCACCCAAGGCTGAACAAAGAAGATGGAAGTTTATTGAATACACTGCAAGGGAGTAGCAGGCCGGATGGCAAAGTAGTAACTGTGTGCCATGAGGCAGTGATGCGGCTCTATTTAAAGGGGGTAACTATATCTGGTTGTAAGTAGTCCATTGGTGAGTTAGGGCTATGGATATTTTGGAGTTGGCTGCCTTGATAAGTGTGTCTGTATTCAACCCGGCAGTAGCTGTGTGCCCTTTTGCCTTGATCAAGTTTCCATTGTTCAAGTCTGTTGTCTAAAAGTGGCCTCTACATCCAACTGCCTAACTAACTCATTTTGCAATCTTCAGGAGGCTGGGTTCAGTTCTCTCTTTAGGGATAGGTCTGTCCTGCTAGGAGGGTTGTATGGGCTTCACTTTTCCATTCCTCACAAATGGCTACAGGAAACTGAGTGGCCTTATATACCCAAACTATGAGTCTTTCTTTCAGATTTCACCAGCGGCCTTAGATTTCCTGAATTGACTGCCATGTCTGCCATCTTCTCAGATTTGAAGAGCTACCTCTGACAGAACTGAGAAGGGTCTTATAGTTCAGTGTAGAGATATTCTGACCCCAGAGTTGGTGATCTTGACCTTTCAAAGTTTCAGCTCCTGTGTTGAGATAAAAATTTCAAGGACCTGGTCTAGAAAGGAGAATACTACAAGTGTATGCTGTATGGGAAGCACTCTTCTTGCACAAGGTTCTGTGTTCTACTACGGAGCACATGAGTGATCTGCTGTCTCTGGGTCCTTGCTTGTCCACCTTCAGGTGAGTAAGAGCCCTGGTGCCAACAGTGAACTCTCCAAGTCTGTCAGGTGGACACAGTGATCAGTGTGACTCTACTGCATTGCTACACTGACTTGACTTTCTAAGTTATCTGCACTCTCCATATCCTTAATTGGGATAAAACCTCATAAAAATAAAATATAATATTACAGACTTCTTATTTTTCTCCGTAACTAAAACGATTCTTATTTAGCTATTTATCCATAAACTTATTTCTACTCTTACTCTCTTGTATGTATTTCAGGTCAGTTGAAACCAACATGGACTCATTTAGTGTGGTATTGTTTTGCCACTTAAGCCATATTAGCTGCTTAAGAGCTGCCAGACTAGCTTTGCATCCTGTTATCACTAGATTGTAAACTCACTGAACTTGGGACAATTTCTTCTCCATGGTATGTTAAGGTTAGCAAAGTGTCTAGCAAGGTGCTCTGCACATAGCAGGTACCCCAAAACATTTACTTGTAGATTGTTGAATAAAGACATGAAGACACAGAATAAATGAATAGTACATGTGTTCACTACTTGAGTCTAACCACATCCTGTTGTTCATTTCCTAGTGAGACAGATATGTAAGTGATGTTTTTTTCTAGTGGGCTTGCTAGATAACAGGAATCTTGAGCTATCTATGTCCAACTTTTCCACCAAGTGTTTGGGGACACTTGGGCAACTCAGAGAAAGAATAAGATAGAGGAGTGGCAACACCTGCCCTACAGGTTTAAACTCTAAAATACAAATGTGCATGATCCTCTCTGGGCTTCTCATTTGTTAGAGTAAATATATTCTCCTATTTTGCTTTTAAAAATCTCCAAAACAACAACCAAAGGAATTATGAGTCAATGTGAAAAATGCTATAAAATGATACATTAAGCTTTTACATTTTCTTGCTCCAACTGATTTCAGTATAGAAGAAAAAAAAAATTAAACCAGCAGCCAAGCATTACAGAGGCAGGTAGAGGATATGACTAACTTAACTGGGTTGTTTGGAAAAGAATGCATAGAAAATGTAACAAATAGGCTCTAAATAAGATATATTGGTTATTGATATCAAACAAACTACCCCCAAACTTAGTGTCATGAGTCAAGGTCATCTAATTTCAAGGTGGGTTTGCAGATGTATCTGTGGTGAGCTGGGGAAGGGCAGGAAACGGTTGGGCTAGAATAGTGCCTGGTGAGTGGACTCAGCACTGCCCCGTATCATTTCTCTGGCTGGCTTTTCCTGGTTACTGTGGTGAGGGGAAATGTCCAAAAGAGAACCAGAGAGGTCAAGGGCTCCTGAAACCCAGATTTGGGATTAGCACATTGTTACTCCTGGTTCCTCCTATTAGTAAAAGCGAATTTCAAAACTATACTGATTCAAAGGAGAAATAGTTTCCAATTCTTTATGAAAACTGCAATCCATATTGCAAAGTATGGATACAAGGATGCCATTTAATTAAACTTGTTAATTCAATCAATCCATTAGACAGATAGGTGGATGGATAGACAGATATATAAGCTTTACACATATATATGTACCTGAACCAAAAAAACTATTATGTGATCTTGAGTGCAGATTGATTGTAACATAGTATACAGTGGCATCTTTGCCAGAGGTTTTTTTTTTTTTTTTTTTTTTTGTCTTTCACCTTAGGAGTTTATGACATGGTAATGAATCAGTGTAAAAAGAAAGCAACATTTATGTTATATACAATCCACAGTTATCAGAATCCATCATAAATTTATACTTTTATACATTAACTTTGGCATTGTGTTTGAATCTAACCTTTTTTTATTTGTAAAGATTTTATTTATTCATGAGAGAGAGGCAGAGACATAGGCAGAAGGAGAAGCAGGCTCCCTGCGGGGAGCCCAATATGGGACTTGGTCCCAGGACCCTGGGATCATGACCTGAGCCAAAGGCAGATGCTCAGCCACTGAGCCACCCAGGTGCCTTGGTTCTAATCTTTTTGAAAAGTAAATATATATTTATATATATATATAAAAAGCAAAAGTTCAGTGTTTTTTTTTTTAACTTTTCTGTTATAAAAGTCTGAATGAATTTATGTTTGGGTTAAGTTTGAGTTTATGTTTTATGATTGTACTTAAAGTATACACGCTATCTGAAATTTACAGGAGAGGACTCTGGAGAGAACTTCAAAAATATTAAATGGTTATCTCCCAGAGAGGCTTGGCTGAGAATGTAATTTCACCATATTCGAATGACATTTTTGAGGTGTTTAGACAAAAATGCATGTTTTGTGGCATTTACAGAATTTAATATTGGGAACCTGGGTGGTATACCTTTAAAAGGCACCCCCTTGAGAGGCTGAAAATGTAGTATTACAAGAAGCATCTAATATTGACAAATACATATTAAGACGTGAAAAGAAAAAAACAGTGGTTGCAAATACAAGCCCACAAAGAGAGTCACAAGGAAAAGTTACACATATTAATTTGAAATCAGGCTGCCTTTCACATGGGAAACTCTATATAATAGTTCTGGGAGAAAATAACATCATAACAGAATTCATTTATTATGGATGAGTGGTTAATAGTTAATGATTATCCCTAGTAAGACAGAGTAGGCGAGGCAATTTCCTCTGTCTGTCTGACACACACAAATCATACATTAGAAAGTATATACCTTAAACCTGTATTTCCATTTCTTTGACTCTTACTCCAAAATAATGCAAACAATAGAAATATTTCCCTGAAACTATTCATGCGAATAGTAGCAAAATTAAAAAATAGACTACATGTCATAAAATAAACACATGATCAATGTGTTGCCTCCACATAAGAGTGATATGCAATCTTTAAAAGTGATTATAAAGACTGAATAACAACACAGAAAAATCATACATATTGTGTTGAATTAAAAGTATTAGTAAAAATTTTAACTATACTGTGATAATTAATGGGAGGTGGTGCAATATATTGAAAAATGTTTAGGAGAAAATACACTAAAATTGTGCTGTAATTGGTAAGGATGTGCCAGATGAAATTCTTCACTCTTTTCTAATTTTTCCACATTAAATGTATTGGATTTGTAATAGAAGATGCATCTATACATAAAACAATCATATACCTATTTTTCCTACAGAAGTAAAGATAATGAAAGTGTAAAGAATGTAGATCAAAGAGAATAAAGGGAAGGGTATAGAACAAAATCTGTGTTCATGCCCCTCTTTTGTTTTTTCCAGACTATGAATAATTTCAGTAATTTAAAATATTAATATCTAATTGATTATATAAAAATGTTTTAATTATAGAAGCATACAAGGTGAAACTTTCTAAAAATAAATGCTTATTACAACATCAAAAATACACTCTTAGGGGCGCCTGGGTAACTCAGTGGTTGAGGGTCTGCCTTCAGCTCAGGGCATGATCCTGGGGTCCTGGGATTGAGTCAGACATTAGGGTGCTGGCAGGGAGCCTGCTTCTCCCTCTGGCTATGTTTCTGCCTCTCTTTGTGTGTCTCTCATGAATAAATAGTAAAATAAAATCTTAAAAAAATACACCTTTGGTGGTTTCAAAACGGCTGAGTATATTTTTAAAGAGCAAATTATCATAAGGAGTAACCACAGTATTGAAGCTCTTTCTTATGCCTGTAAATAACAAATGTTTCCCAGGTTTGAAAAGCAAAGACAATATTTTGCTTAATCTTGTATACTCTGGACAATTATCACAGTGCTTCAGTCTTCTGATCATTCAGTTACCAACCATTTACTAGCACACACTGTGTGCTGTACACTGTTCTAAAGAAGAGGATTCATAAGCACATGAGGTTCCTGTTTTCCTACAGTCTGAATGGCAGAGTGAGAGAAGAATCAATAAGGAATACCACATGTTAATAAATTCTGACAGGGATACTTGTTATAAAGACATTAAAACAAATTGATGGATACACAGAAAGACAATGAGGATTGCTTAAACTGGCAGATCAGGGGAGGCCTCATTGATAATGTCACATTCAAGCTGAGATATGAAGGAAAAGTGGGACCAAACATGTAAAGATCTGAGCAGTGAGAGTAGTACTTCAAAACATCACATTGGCAAAGTGAGACATTATGCTCAATGCATTAGGAAGTCCTGGGAGGTTTTAAGCACAAGCATGATATGGAATGATTTGTGTTGTCAAAAATCCATTCTTACTGCTATGCAGAGGAAAGATTCTAAGGGAAAACCTGGCAACAATGAGATTAATAATTGGTATGTTACCAATATATCAATTGCACTAGAGTAAAAAAGTTATTCTAGAGAAAGCAGGTGGATTTGGGAAATATTTTCGGAACAAAAACAAGAGTTTTTCCTTGCTGATCTTTTGCACATGGTGTATAAGGGAAGATAAATATTGGCATGACTCTTTGGCTTTGAGCTTTAACTGGTTGAGTAGTGATGTATTTATTTGATGAAGACTATAGTCAGAGGAAGAATTTCACTGGGATGATGATCCAAAGTGTTGTTTCAGACATGCTGAGATATCTAGTAAGCATTCAAGTAGATATGTCAAGTATACAACTTGCATCTACATATATCTGGGACACAATGGAGTCTTTTTCAGATTAAGGTGTCAATGTCATATAAATTGTATATTCAAAGCAATAGGATTTGGGATTGGATGAGATCACTTAAGCAGATAATGTAGGAAAAGAAGGGTAGAGGTCCAAGAATTAAGGCCTGGTAATTTCAACATCAAGAGGTTTGAGCTGGTAAGATATCAGCAGGGAAGGCTGAGGAAAAATAGCCATTTATGTAAATAATTTCACAAGAAGGAAGCAGTCATCAGATAGATCAAAGATTGTTCTTGAATCAAGTAAGATGTTGAGTGTAATGTTAACTTTAAAAAGAAAAGTTATTTTACCACAAAAATGGGTTTATTTAAGAGCAGCAGAGAATTGCAGTTTGGGATGTGCAAGCTATGGCAAAGCCAGAGGCTAGTCCAACAAACAAAGGAGAGGAGTCATTTTATGAAGAAGGAGAAACTTGGGAGGCTTTGTTTTGAATGAAAGTCCACTGGATAAAAGTAGGAGTTCAGGGTTTTTTTGTTTGTTTGTTTGTTTGTTTTTGGCTGAGTTGTAGGGGTAGTCAGTTTCTCATAGGAGATTCAGTGGTTTTGTTTTTTGTTTTTTGTTTTTCCCTCCTGAAGTCATGTAATCGACAATTCTTCCTGTACCTGACATTGAGTGGTACCACTCCACATTCTTGCCTTCAGATTTTACTTTAGTGAGGTCTCCCTTTATTAATTTTCACAAATGTAAGAACAGAATGATGACCACTGGATTCAGAAATAGAATATAGTTTGTTGACTTTGATAGAGAAGTCCAATTAGATAGGTCTAGAAAGAAAATGATGTAATAAGTGAGAAAAATAAACTAAATGAGACCATTTTAGACACCATTTCCAAGAAATGTTTCTCTAAATAATTGGGTAATAGTGAGGTATCAGGATAATGATTATTTATTTTTATTTACATGTGTATATAAACATATGTGAATACACTCATGCATATACACATGCATGTGCATCCACAGATACACATAAATAAAAGGAGATACTGAAGGATATATGTATGCCTAATATAAAGAATGTATATTACTAGGCATTTTAAAATATTTAATGTGATATATAGGCTAAATTGGCAGTATATTCTTTAAGGATTGCTTCATTTTTTTATCATTGGTTAGCAACCTGCTACCATGCAGGAACTGATGACCTGTGAAAGGACTTCCATAGTACTGAAACCATGAAGTGGAATTTCCACATACTTGTATTTAAACTCTATTCACTTTGATGTGTTTTGAATAAAGCAATATTCCCTGATTGATTTTAATGAACAACAACAACAAAAACCACTCTCCAATACACTGTCTCTGTCAGAGAGGCATGAAAGAGATGTCCTAGAAATGGATCAGCTTATCATACACTGAGCATTTTGTGAACAAGGCGCTGAGCTAGGGGCTGGCTGTAAACCTTACTAAGCAGGTTGCCTTATTTCTGTTTTAAAATGAAGATACCGACTCAAAAAGGTTAAGTAACTTACCCAAGTAACAAAAGTAGCATTTTTTTTTTTTTTTTCTGAGCAAGTTACACTCAATAAATAAAGTGCTCAGGGAGTCATTGTCTAAAATGACATCTTACACATGAGGAACCATAGTTTATACAGCCCAATTTCCTAAGTTTCTCTGACTTCTACTTGTTACCTTCCTTAACAGAAAAATCAAACAAATATAACTGATGGATTTTGTACTTCAGCTACTTTGAAGTCATTGGAGTTCTGCAATCCCATCCACCTTTTTCCTGTAACTGAAGTCAATTGAACTCAAGTAATACAAAAACAAACACAAAGTCCTCTAGATTTACCTGATTATAATTCAGCAAATTAGAAAACCTTAGCTGAAGGTGGTCCAGTTGCAAATGACAAAAATCAGAATCTCATGCTATTCCAAGAATTGAAACAGAAGACCTGCATAGTCCTGCCTCCTCAATATCCTCCTGACCCTGTTTTGAAGGACTCTCTTAGCAATGTTTTCTACATTTTGGAATCTTTTTTCCCCCCAACAAACTTAGCATACTATTAGGAAACATATAAAAGAACAATTTTAAGTAGGATCCGATTCAGAAATAATTGGCAATAGATAGATAATACCTCGTTGTACTTGACCATAAGAAAATATCAGCTCAAAATAATGAGATATTGAAGCCATTGATTGAAAGAGTCAGATGTGGATATTGGGTTATCTCTAAAAGGAAACATAAATATAACACAGAAATAGAAAAATATGTTAGTAAAAACCAGATCACCCACGTTATCTATCCAGTCTTGAAATTAAGGCATAGAAATAGTGATTAAGGGATACTCCATCAATAATATTACGTATTTTTAATAGAAATATACAAAGGTATTAAGATTTTACATACAGGACTTTTTTGGGTATATGACAATTCAATCAGATTCACATGAATTTTATTATCACCATTTTACATATGATGTCAAGGTAGTTCAAAATAGGAGGCTTATGTAAATTATACAGAAGGCCAGAGTTTCATATATAATGATCATTACTCTAGATCATATTGCATGGAGATTTTGCTTTACATTTCAAACTCTCCCATTCAAAGGACCTCAAATTATTTTCAGAATATTCCACAAGCTAATGTTGTCCAAGATTCCTATACTGTGAGGGATGGGCTGGGTGGGGATTGTATTCTAATTTTAGAAACAGAGAAATTGAATGATCCGGTAACCATTCTAAAGTATTAAATTTTCTTGTGAATGTAATGCTTCATATACTGTATGGTTCTGATGTTTCATATTCATATTTTACTATTTTACATTTTTGAATTAAAAAAATTTAAAGCTTTTATTTATTAGCGAGACAAGAGGAGTAGGGGGAGGTGCAGAGAGAGAGAGAGAGAGAGAGAGAGAAGAAGAAGCAGACTCCCTGAGGATCAGGGATCCCCAAGAAGGGGCTAAATCCCAGGACCCTGGGATCATGACCTGAGGGGAAGGCAAACCCTTAACCTACTGAACCACCCAGGAGCCCCTAGGTTTACATTTAAAAATAATAATTTAAAACAATAAAATTTTACATTAAATTTTTTTAAAAAAAATCTGCTCCAAGGGTGACATTTCTTAAAACATTTATTTGATTGATCTCCAGCATATCTGCACCTCGGTTTTCGTCATACTTTATTTATCTGAAGCATCAGACGTTAGACTGCATTTAGTTTTCATCATTTTAATTTCTATCACTGGTCACACAACTTGATGAAGAAAAATATGGAGTGGATTTTGGTTCTTTAAAAAAAGACATCAAACTAACATAATCTTACTGGGACTGACAGTTCAAATTAATCAAATGCTTTCTCTCTCTCTCTCTCTCTCTCTCTCTCTCTTCCTGGCAAAGAGAGAGGGAGGAGGAGAGAGACAGAGAGAGAGACAGAGAGACAGAGAGACTCTGCATTACTGTCAATCAATGCTTAGAGAATCTGTTCCTCTAGGTCTGAATAATCAAGTGCACGTTTTTAATTAGTAGCATCTTTGTACTCTGGGACTCATTTAAATGCTCTTATTTGGTGTGTTAAATTTCTGCAATTATTCTTGCTTTTACATGTCTGGAGAAAATAATTCAAACAATTGAATCAACTGGAATAAGCGAGAATTAAGTACTGCGGGGAGATGCCTCTTCGCTGGCAGGGGAGGGTGGCACCTGAGGAGTTAGCTCTGACACAACAAAGCTGATTTTCGTCTTATGACAAAAAAACAGCACTTTCTGAAACTTCCTTGTACGGATGGCACATACTCGTTTGTGCGGACAAAAGAAGCAGGTGTTCCTCTACATTTGTTTAAGGAAAAGGAACATTTCATCTACCACAATCCTGAGAAATCCGCCTACTTTCACACGGATGGTAAAGCAAAACACGCCCTTCCCAATTAGCCTCAAGTAGCAAACATTCCGCGTGGGTTTGTGTATGTGAGACCGAAAAGCTACATCGGGCACGGCTGCAGACACCCGCACCTTTCCCCGGCCTGTGGGAGTAAGTTGGCCCCGGGCTGCTTCCCGCCGCGCGTCTCCTCCCCGCGCAGCTGCACACAGGGTCGGCGGCCTGCAGTCGCCCAGCCGCGGCCACCGCCGCCCGCCGCGGGAGCCCCAGCCCCGGCCCGAGCCCGAGCCCCAGCCCCAGCCCCAGCCCCAGCCCCAGCCCCGGCCCGAGCTCCAGCCCCAGCCCCGGCCCCAGCCCCAGCCCGAGCTCCAGCCCCAGCCCCGGCCCCAGCCCCAGCCCCAGCCCCGGCCCGAGCTCCAGCCCGAGCCCCAGCCCCAGCCCGAGCCCCGGCCCGAGCCCCAGCCCCAGCCCCAGCCCTAGCCCGAGCCAGCCTGAGCCCCAGCCCCAACCCGAACCCCAGCCCGAGCCCCAGCCCCAGCCCCAGCCCCGGCCCGAGCTCCAGCGCGAGCCCCAGCGCGAGCCCCAGCCCGAGCCCCAGCCCCAGCCCCAGCCCCAGCCCGAGCCCCGGCCCCAGCCCCAGCCCCGGCCCGAGCCCGAGCCCCAGCCCCAGCCCCAGCCCCAGCCCCAGCCCCGGCCCGAGCTCCAGCCCCAGCCCCGGCCCCAGCCCCAGCCCGAGCTCCAGCCCCAGCCCCGGCCCCAGCCCCAGCCTCAGCCCGAGCCCCAGCCCCAGCCCGAGCCCCGGCCCCAGCCCCAGCCCCAGCCCCAGCCCCAGCCCGAGCCCCAGCCCCGGCCCCAGCCCCAGCTCGAGCCCAGGCCCCAGCCCCAGCCCCAGCCCCGGCCCCAGCCCCAGCCCCAGCCCCAGCCCCAGCCCCAGCCCCAGCCCGAGCCCCGGCCCAGCCCCAGCCCCAGCCCCAGCCCCAGCCCCAGCTCGAGCCCAGGCCCCAGCCCCAGCCCCAGCCCCGGCCCCAGCCCCAGCCCCAGCCCGAGCCCCGGCCCAGCCCCAGCCCCAGCCCCAGCCCCAGCCCCAGCCCGAGCCCCGGCCCGAGCCCCAGCCCGAGTAGCCCCGGGGAAAGGACGGTAGCGCTGCGCAGCCAAACAGTGCAAGTCCAACGAAACCACGGACTTTTCGTGTGAATAAACAGCCTGTCAGTCTGCTTTTCATTCCCAAGTGGTCCCCGATCAAACGCGTTTCCGCTCCCGAGGAACAACTCGGGGTCCTCCGCCGCTGCTGGGGCCTCCCGCGCCCGCCGCCCGCAGGGCCTAGGAGAGCGCGTCGGCTCGGCCGGCGAGGACCGCTGCAGACCCACCAGCTAATCCGAAATGCAAGCGCAGGAGGAAGACGCAGCGGTTAGGACTTCCCGGGTGCTGCCAGAATCGGAGCAAAAGGGTTCAAGGAAGGGAGGCCGGGGACGGGCGACAGCCCCTCTCCCACCTCCCTAGAGAATATAGTGTTTCGCTCCGCCCCCCCCTCCCCCCCCCCCCCCCCCAGTAATTCTTCCCCTAATTTCCTCCCAAGTCTACCAACAGCGTCCTGGCGCTGAAATCTTCACTGCATTAAGGCCAGAGCCTGAAGGGGGGTGGGGGGTGGGGGGGGCTGTGTTGCGCTACATCCTCCCTCTTCCAGGGTGGATGAGATTTGGATCAGTTTTCCAACAGTTTCAACGTTCTGTATTCCAGTCCCCCAGCCCACAGCACTCGCATCTGCACGCGGTGCTCAGTGCGGGTGGCGAAGCCCCCGGTGACCGCCCCGGGGACCACCCACGCAGACCCTTCCTTATGCTTGTCATCAGCCGGTTGTTAACAGCGGGTAGAACGGGCAGGGGCGGGGGCACTGTGCAGAGCGAGAGCGGAGGGCCTGGAAGGCCTGGGGACTCCGGGCCAGAGAGGCTGGGGGGCGGCGGGGGCGGCGGAGGGGAAATGCGCTGAAAACCCAGGCAACAGCCCGGCGGGGTGGGCATTGTTCCGGCCCGAAAAGGGCGGAGATGGTCGAGCCCGCCCGCTGACTTTGTGCATCTCTTACTCTATCCTTTGTGGAATCAGCCTCTTCCCGCTCCCCTGCCGGAGCCCGGGCCGTGGGCGGCTCTCGAGCACTGCCCTGGGAATGCAACCCCCGCGGCTCGCGACTCGCCACCCGGTTTCTCCAGGCTGCGGGAGCACTGACGCTCGCGCGCGCCGCGTCCGGCTGATCCTCTTAGCTGCTCTGCAACGATTCCGAGCCAGTTCAGCAGCGTTTTAGAAGGTAGCAAAGACGAGATGCTTTTTCTTTCCTTTTTCTTTTTCTTCCCCCCCACCCCCCGCCCCGTCCTCTCGTTTTATTTATTTATTTTAAACTAACCCGTCATTTCTTCTTGGAGGGTCCAAGAAGAGCCCACGACCTCTTTACTGTGTCTAACCCAGGGATTTCAAACGGGGCTTTTCAGAATTTAAGTGTGGTCGCCCTAATTGGTAATCAAGATTGTGGAGTCGTTCAAAATAACCCTTTCCATTTTCTGTAATTAGAGACCAAAAGAAACTCTGGATTTTCCACGATACATCATCTATATTTATTCATATTCTCTCTCTTCCCCCTCCCTTCCTCCCCCCCCTTCCTCGTGCGCGTGTATGCGCGCGCTGGTGCGTGCGTTTCCTTTTATTTCTACATTAGGAAACTCGTTCAGGGATGAACTGAACTGAAAAGTGAGGAGAGGCTCAAATCTGATCTCTAACGGATTCCTTCCTCTAATGTCAGATAATGCCCGGAAACGTTGCCACCAAATAAGTAGGAGAGCATTATTTTTGAAAAGCAGTTAACCCCTACCAAAATATAAAACGCCAGAGGAAAGAAGGTGAGACTGGAAGACAAGGAAGCCCTTTGCGGTCGCTGGTGGAGGAAGCGCGACTCTGGGGACCGGCTGGGTTCCAGTCCGTGTGCTTCAGCACCGGAGGGGATGGACAGCGTCTCCGGCCTGGGCTGCTGCCGCCCGGACACAGCGGAGCTGCCGTCGCCGCCACTGCCGTCGCCGCGGGCATCTGGGCTCCCTGCTCTTCGCAGCTAGAAGGAGGTGCCGCCTGACACCCCTTGCCCCCCCTCCTTCCTTGATAGACGAAAACCCTCTTTATCCACCTGCTATAGCTACCATACAGGGCTCTGAGGAGTCCTCTTGTTCCACAGATTAAACTCTGAGCAACAACTTCAAGAATAATTCTCCGTAGGGTGTTGGGAGGAATGCAAGCTGGAGAGTGAAGTTGAAGTTCTTAGAGGCTCCGAAAAACCATGGGCTCTGCAGAAGGGGTTGAAATACTCAAAGGCCCACACTTCATGAAATAAACAGAATGCTCACCAGAGGGTTGCAACTATTTTGTAAATAGCTTTGTGAGAAGAGATTTCAGATCTACTCACATCCCCACGTTAGAGAAACTGAACGACTTCTAATTCCTTTACTTGGCTGGTAAGTGATAATACTATTACTTCTATTTATTTACAACTCTAATGACTTTTTAAATAAAGGTTTTAGCAGAAAGATTGCAATGAGTATGATCTTGCCTTGTGGATTAAGGAGTAAATAATTTTATTTTTAAATGATTGTTCCTGCAGCATGATCTTAGGAAACCTCTTGTCTCACAAAATAGGATATTTTACTTCTCTGAAGCCTCTTATGTGACAAGGATATTAAAAATAATGTGTATTACCTTATATGATTATAGTAAACTCTTGTTTGGGTATTTTACTTACTGATGATCTGATATCTTTTTTTGAATTTGTATGTGTCTTTTTTTTTCAAAACTAGTATAATCTGGCATTTTGTAAAAGGGTTTTTTTTTCTTATACATGCACTTTAAAGTGATCTTGTCTGTGTTATGTAGTATTCAAGACCCAAAGTTACAAGTACAGATGGTTTAGCAACCTTTTTTATTATATTTTATATGATTATAATTTGCCAAATCATGTATAAGAACAAACACATGCATACATACACGCTTGATCCTTCTCTCTTCCCCAGACCCTGAGTATACTTACACCTGTAGAATCTTACCTAAAGAAATACACACATGTTTACTTAGCATAGTCTTTCCAGCCTTTTAAATCTTAAGACTGCTTATTCAAACCAGATCTGCCAGAAGGGAGAAAATGAGAAGCTTTAGAGTCCCTTTTTAGGAGAGCTGGCTTTTGATATCATTCTGACTTCTTCGTTCTACAAGATGCATTTGTTAATGAAATCCAAAAAGCGATAGGCCAATAGGTCCTTGACAAACCATAAACTTTAAAGTGTTAATTAAATCTGTCTTCTGTTGATTCTTACTTCTAGAGTCTTCCCCTGGAGCTTTCAAGTACAATCTTTCACAGTGACCTTGATAAGCATTCTGCTTTAATAAAAAGGGTTCATGGGTAAAGGCAGTTACACAAATTTATAGCGTATGCCTGACATCTCACTAAGAGGTTGATCAATTCCAATGAGAACATTCAATTCAGTGGAAAGTGTTGACTTGGAAGTATGGACTTCTACAGTCATGTAAATATTGGGGATGCTATATGCATGCCTAACACTGTGGAAATAGTTTGTCCCTTTAAAAAATTATAGTTCTTTAGGTTTCCCTTTTAATTTCATAGTTCATATATAACTGATATAAAATGCCTCTAATACATATCCATACCTACACTCCTCAGTTTCAACACAGAAATCAACTGAGGCAGTTAAGATGGTATTTATTGTTTTCCATTGGCTCAGAGTGGCAGTAACCCTCTGAGGAAAAATCATTCTTAGCTGTCACTTACTGCTTACCATGAACCCGCCTGCTTGGGAGAAAGGGAGCAGAGGCATCTATGTCATTGAGCTCCTTGAGGGCTATTTTGTCCTATATAGGTCAGAAATGATAATCTGAGAAAGAGAAAATGTATCATTGGTGTGGATTCCTTCCCAAGAGACCTAAAATGTGCTTCTAACACAACCTGATTTTTTTTTTCCAATCTGAGAGATGTGGAAGTGAAATTACTACATGGAATGATTAATCATGTTTTAAGAGAATCACAACATATTGTTCGATTTTTATTGTGGTTTTCAAATAACTGACATAGAGACTCCCCTGGTTGGCAGAGCATAAAAAGAAAGCAGAGAATGTATTTCAGGAAGCATGGCTGTTGGTTTGTGGCCGCAATACCTTCTTAGTGGTAGAGGGGGCAGGCTTGTCCTATATGTGGCTGAACTGCACAAAATAAAAGTTACCTTTGCCTAATTCCTCTGGAGATTTAGTCAAAGAAATAAATAACTCAAATTCACCCATCTAAGCTCAGGCAATGTGCATGGGAGCTTATATCAATCCGTATTCTTGGGGAAATGTCATTACAGTGAGATAGACTTTTGCAGACCAATTTAATGCCTACCTACATGCTAATATCTAACTGTCCTCTACTCAAAAAAAAAAAAAAAAAAAAAAGTTGTTGAGCTAATAAATCAAACCTTCTTTTGTACAGAGTCACCTGTCTTTAAACAGAAATCAATAGTTTATTTCAGAATATCCATATTTTATTAAAGTAAGCTGTTTTGATAGTTATTTTGGTCTGTAACAGAAAAAAAGATGCATGCGGTTTGGCCAGTACCAGACAGAATAATTCAACATCCTGTCTCCTTGGGGATAAGAGGGGGTTGGTAGGGATAAGTATTGTTGGCTGTTGCTTAGATTTAAGATTCAAAGGATAAAAGTGAAATAAGACTGCATAATCACAAAAATGTAAAGTGTATTTAGGACAGAAGGTAATTCACAGTGAGCCCTGGAATCTGTTTAATTGCTTTCCTTCTCTTAATAAGAAATAGTTGAGAGTCAGACAAGGAGTTCTGCCCTCAATCTTTAAATTATGAATTACTCTAAAACTACTTCTTGGTAAACTTTTTCTGTAGGCCATCTAAATATTAACTTGCTATCCTAATGCAATTACTGATACCATGATATCATATTGGATTTAAATATCCTTAGTTTGCCTTTGGAATTGTTGCCTGAGTGTGAAACAAGTTATATACATATTTATCAAAACACATTAGAAGTATGAGATGATTATTATTGGAACTTAAGAAGGCCCCTGGTAATTGATTTTTATTTTTGTACCACTTAAAAGATATAAATTCCAGGCAAGCAGCCACTTATTCATCCAATTCTAACAAGCGTGGCAAAAGCCACTCGTGAAGAAAAGCATATTGTAAGTCATAAATTATTTATATAGTCATCTCCACCTCTCCAGGACCCTGTACAGTGAGTCATAGAATAGCACTTAAATGGAAAGAGATCTCTTATTTAGTATATTCTTTCTGTTTGGCTTAGCAGAATGAGTTTTACATGGCATGTGTTGAAAGAACAAACACACTGCAGTATAAAATATGTTATGCATCATGATGTAGCAGAGCAAACACTGTTTAACAGTTAAAAGATCAAGATTCTTGAACTGCTTGTCATTAGATCTTGGACAAGTCATTCAACCCACTAAAACTTAATTTTTCTTCCCTAAAAGAGGATATTTCACCTACCAGTTAAGGCAAAATGCTTTATGTATGACTGACACCTAAATATCTGTGGAATGAATGAATGGATGTCTACTCTATGAAAGGTTGGAAAGTATGATATGATGCTTTTGAGAGCATTTTGGAAATCTGAGTGCGGTATCTTTGAATTATTATAAATAATCTCTGATAGCATTAATTCCTTCAATCATTGAAAAATCCCCTGCTGATTACTGTACGGTGGGTATGTCCTTTATATTTAAGAACTAAAGAATATTTTCCTGTTAACTCAGCATCAATTTTCATGTATTTTTTAATTGAATCGATAATAGAATGCAGGTAGGACTGGTTTAAAAATATTTATTACTCAAAATTGACACCATGTTTTACACTAAATAGTCAAGCCAAGGTCAGCATGACTTGAGTTCACTTTAATTACTTTGATTTTGACCATAAATGGATCAGTCACTGCCTTTGTGTCATCATTTTCTGGTCTGTAAAGGAAGAATGGTATTATTACCATTGAGTTACATTATGTCAATAAGGAAACTCATAGAATTAAATGGACTTTAAAACTGAAAATATAACAGTACATATTGAAAGCATTAGATTTGTTTTAGGGCAAGTGAGGATGGAGAGAAGTGTAGACAACATGGACTAATCCATGGAATTGTCCTGAAAATGCTGTGAAGATTAGTCCAAAGCTTAGATTCTGTTCATGGACGTCTTCAGGAAATCTCAGTTAAGCAACATTTCATTGCTTGTTTTCTTTCTTGGAGTTTTAAAAGTGACTATGATTTTTAAATGCAATTTTTGAATATGTGGTCTTTACAGATTTCTGTAGTATCACTAAAAATATTATGATAGAATGTTTAAGAAATCTAGATTGTTGTGATGAAAATTATGAAATAACCTAATTAGTGATAGACGTTAAAGATTTTTTTTTTGGTCTTATTTTTTATCACTTGCCAAAAGGGAAAAAGGAAATAAACAACAAAGAAAGAAAAATGGGCAAAGAACAGGTAATGAATGATCATAAAAATAATCTCATGTGACCAAGAACTTTATCTTTGAATTATCACTGTGAAGCTTATTGAATATATTCTATACAAAATGTCAGAAAATCATTTAGATTTTCATAAATTTAGTCTTCAAATTATCAACAAACTAAAGTAATAGTATTTTCTTAAAAGAATCATCAAATCAATGCATTAGAATAGTAGCTAATTCTTTATCACTTCATCACATTTAATGCACATACCTGCATAAATTCTAAAATTAAAATTTATAGTTAGTTATAACTACATTTCTGTTTATCAAATACATTAGCAGTTACTCAACATTTCAAAGAGCTGAAGATTTAATTTTTTTTAAAGGAATAAATGCTTACTTGATAAACTGACTAAATAAATTCATAGATAGTAGGAATCTTTTAGAAATGATACCAGAATTTTAACAATAATGTTATTCATATAAGACAATTGAAAAAAATAATGCATTCTCTTTAAATCTTCTCAGTGGACCCATGGTAAGAAATAAGTTAGCATCTGAGATTAAGAAATTTAATAATGTTGATAAGAAAAAAAGTGTAAATTACATGGTTAAAAATACACTGAGTACATGGGAAGGCTAAAATATGGTTTTCTCATCAACTGATTACGTGATCTTAGTTAAATCACTTTATCTTAACTTAATAGATGATCTATTTTCTTGATTCTCTTGGGAAATCATTATCATGTCTATTAGAAAACAAACCCAGGAAAACCTACAGGTTTAGTTAAGCTCAAAACTTTTCTTCTGCTTCCCTCTGATCGTTTTTCTCGAAAACATTCCTATACTCTTATGGTGGAAAGTGCGTGACATTTGGGGTCAGTTGAATCTTGGTATAGAATCTCATTAGCTGTACAAACTTGAGCAAAGGATGTAAACTCTGAGTCTCTTCATTTTCATATGTAAAACAAAGAAAACTTCCATCTCAAATGTGGTTGGGAATGGGTTATGTAACAGGGCATAGAGAATGGCTTGTGCACTGCCTCTACCCAGAAGGAGATTGGTCAGGTTGGTATTTGTTATTACTTAGCCTGTAAGGTCAATCTGCATCTGATGTCTCTCACTATAGCCCAATTTTCTCTTATTATTTCTCCAAAATAAATTTCCCATTTTGTCTTTCAAAGTGTAGTATGCTCATCGCTACCTAGTTCTTTACTTCATACTCTGTCCTAGACCGTTTCTTTTTCTGTTTATTTATCCAAGCCTACATTTATTTGCATAGATTGTAAAATAAAATGCCTACTGGGCTTAGGCATGTAAGCTAATGAGTGTGGCTGGCCAGTACAGCCTGCAGCAAACTACCGAAAGTAAGCCCCCCAAGAGGTTCCGGACTCTCAGCAATCCTCAATAAAATCAAGATCTGGGAACTGAAAGCAGAGTTTGTGTGAAATCTCAATTTCAACTAATTTAACTTTTAAGGTTTTTAAATAGAACAAATGTGCTATATGCTGGACTCTGTTCACAGGATGCCTTTGGTTTTGTGGCATCCAGAACCATTATTTTTCTGCTTTCAGTGGCATCCGTTAAAGCTGACATTCTTAGAGTCATTTACTAGTCCTGTTTTTATCTAAAAATAGGAGAATGAACCATGACTTGGCAAAAACCCTCATCTTAATACCTTTTAGAAGTTTACAAGAAATAAATATCAAATAATGTTAAGTGGCTGAGGTGAAGTAGATACACTCCATTTCTTTTATGGTCAAAAATATTGTGGGGGAAAAATAGTCCATAGAATAAACAGGAATGATGATAGATCAGCAATATTTCATAACGTATTTATTCCAACATCTTTTCTCACCACCATCTTTCTTTCCTCTTATACATGTGACAGCAGCAATAACCCAGATGTTAACCTTGACTAAACTGTTACGTTCAGAAAAAGAAAGATAATAAATTACTGACTACTATCTGTTAAGTATATAACAGTTCCTCTATCCCCAAATAAAAAATTTGGTGCATTCTTCAGGTAAATGGGAACTATATTATTGGATAGAAAGAACAGCAACTGTCCACTGTAATATTATTAGACAATCTATCAAAGATTTCTAAGTCATTTAATGTATCTAATGCTGACAGAATGCTCAGCAAAAGTAGGCTCCTAAGCTTATTGTTTCTCTAAAAGCTTGCTTTTCTAAGAAAACATTTTTGGATGAAATGTACACAATGTGACCTTCAATGTAATTACTGCACCAAAGCTTTGTGAGTGTCCTTTTTACTTTATCACTCAAAGATGTATAATATCAAAAGGACGTAAAAACAGAATAAGGAAAAGAGACCAGTGTAGATAATAGTACTTCTTTCTTCTTGGAGAGTGTTTTTTTTTTTTTCCCAACATTTTAAAGTAATATACCCTCATTTATCATCCGGCTAGCTTGCTCCAGTTTCACTAGACTATTTATCTTTTTTTCCTCTGGTCCAGTTTTAATATTGAAGAAGTAACATTTCCAAAAGCAGATTAATTGCCTAAATATTGCACCATGTATTATAGATAATATGACCTACAAGTGATGTGATAGGGCACATTTAGAGTTAAGGTAAATAAGAGTAGGGTAGTTCACCTAATTCATTAAATTCATAAATAGGCCTTTTTTTTTTTTCCTTCTCTGTGGGCTCATTATTTTCTCTACTTGTAAATCCTTTATGTCACTTACCTGTTATCCAGCTAAGCAATTTATTTTTATCTTCCATTTTGTGTTTTCTTTTTGTGGCAGTAAATTTCTGGAAAGCCCCTTGAAATTGGAGTGAGAGTATTTCACTGTTGTATGGAGTCTTCATAAACATAATAAATATGTTCCGGGAATATTTGCCTTCTCCTTTAATTTCTATTCATGCTATGATTCTCTGGCACTTTGTATGATATTGACAGTTTTTAAAAAGTCCCCTTTAGGGAATCTTACGGATTTTCATGACAGATCTGTAAGGCTGTCATTCTTATTTTTCAAATGAGACAGTTGTGGTCTAAGAAAGTTAAATGACTCTCGAGATTAAATCAAAACTACAATTTGGTCAATATTTCATAATTTTCCACATGCTATATGTGATTTGAGAAGAAAACTGCCATCTATTACATGGGTATCTCACCTAATACATGCTTCACTTGCTTCAGCAACCGTATTTTACTGACATTTTAGTAAGTTATGGAAGAGTTTAGATTCTTAAGGATCCTCAGGGGCTCCCATATTATCCTGACCCTCATCTTATACAGATAAGGAGGTTTGTGGACAACATGATGACATGTTAAAGTCATATTTTAGAAGCATCAGGGAGTCAAGAAGGACCAGGGGTTGGTTCTGTTGCATTAATTCACATTGGACGTGATGGGAACTTGACCTAAGGGGATGAAGGTTAAAAATTAGTCAATCAAAACTGAATAATTAGATGAGAGTGATACCACTAACAAACAAAAGAAGAATCAAGAAGAGGAGTCTGAATGAGATAATGCATTTGATACATGCTAGGTAAATGCTAAGTTATATATAAATGTAAAATGCTGTTCTTTGGAAGGAACCATGTCACATCTGACTTAGGACATGTCAAATGAGTGGTGAAAAGGTGTCATAGCCAAATGGCAGGTGGAGGAGCCATTAGTTTCAGAAAAAGGGTAAAACCTGACATACCCAACTCAGTCATTGCAATAAAGATTATTGCTGAAGCCATGATAATGTATTAACTATTTGACAGAATGAAGGGAAAACATGTTTATGAGCATAAACATTCATATTGGAAATGAAAATGTAATAGGAGAGAGGATTATAAAAAAGTACTTAGTAAACGTTAAGGGAAAATATGTAGAATTTCAAGAAAAAAAAATAGATGGTTAACACTGTTGGTACTCTGTGGAAGTGCACAGGATTGCCCTTGAGTAAGGATTCAAGTTCCTTTGGGTTCACCCAAAAGTAGATCATTGGGGATCATAGAGAGAATGGTTTTTGAAAAATGATTCAGATAATCCTTTAGATTGTGAGGTCCTAGGGATCAAACCAAGGGCAAGGAAATGTTAAGATCGTATTTATTATTAGAATGTGGTAGGAAGCAATATAGTTACTTTTTCACTGCCAGTTCACAGACCACATTCCTGGGAAAGTGAATACTTTGTTGCATTACATCAATTTTGCCTGTGGTTATGGAGGTCTGGTGAGAGAAAATATGGTTTATCATAAATCTATAAGAGATACACATAAAATTAAGAAAGAGATCTGCTTAAGTTCTTACTTCCCATTACTTAAATATTTTTTTATTTATTTATTTTTTTTTAATTTTTCATTTATTTATGATAGTCACAGAGAGAGAGAGAGAGAGAGAGAGAGGCAGAGACACAGGCAGAGGGAGAAGCAGGCTCCATGCACCGGGAGCCCGATGTGGGATTCGATCCCGGGTCTCCAGGATCGCGCCCTGGGCCAAAGGCAGGCGCCAAACCGCTGCGCCACCCAGGGATCCCCAAATATTTGTTTTAAATGATCACATAAAGTATTCAATAATTACTCTTTTGCTTTAGTTACTGGAAAATTAACTTTTCTCTATTAGTAATATGTAACATGGTTTTGACTTTACTTGAAAGGTTGAAATTCATCTCTAAGAGTAATGTCTTTCTTTACTATATCCTCCTTTGTGTTCTTATCTATATTATTAGTTCTTTCTGCTTTAGATATGCAAAATCTCCATATTTTTCAAAAATAAATTTCTGAGGATGAAAATGGATATAAGGGATTTTCAGACCAATCTAAATCTCTTCTACAGTTTTTATTTCTCATTGAGTTGAATGACTTAGAAAATCACAGTATTGCCAATTCCATACAAATAGCTGGAATTTCCAAATAAAAACTTTACTCTTGTCTATATTCAAATTCCTTTCGCATATCACTCAAATTCCTCAGACAATTGCCTGGCTTTATCTTGGTACAAAAGGAGTAAAAATTATCTACTTTTTGGAGGCCAGTTAAGTTTTCTAAACTACTAGTATGCCATTTAGCAAATGCATTAAATGCACTAAAAGGCTCTCTAGTAACCCTAAAGGAGTTAATGTGCCATCAAACAGTGGGTGATTTATTCCCTGATCTCTGATGGAATCAGATGGTTTAGAGTGTCAATGTGAGCTTTTGCTTTGAATTAGTGAGTCGCAGTTGAGTCAATGTGGGGCATTGAGGCAGTGAGTCTCAATGTGAGGCTAAGCTATAGAGGGCAGAAGGTGTTTATCAACGTGGAGGAAAGAGAAGGGGAGTAGAAAGTGCAGATAATTTTGTCAGATTATCTGAATGGAATTCCTATGCCATTACCTGTATATGATTAGCAATCCATGGGCACAAGGAATTATCTGGTTATATAGATTTATGTAATAGTTCTTTGTGAAGTAACCAACTCCTTTACTTTTAATTTAGTGATCATTGGCTTTCTTTGTCCTGGTCTTATTTGAGAAACGGAGTAATTTATTTCCTGCTAATTGTAAGTTTCCATGGCTTAAATGTAAATGAGCTTACTAAATACAACTCTTTGGTTATAATCTTTCTCATGTTTCTCCATAAATTTTCCAAAAGTTGTGGTGACTCATGTGTACTTTATTATTATGATCATTTTCTGTTACTATTGGTGTTCCATCTGGCATGTCAAACTGAAATTTTTTTTAGGGTTTTTTTCCTTCTACCTAGGGATCATATTTAAAGTGATATATACATATATACTGCATACTATTTTACTGAATAGGTTAAAGGTGTTCCTATATTATTTTAGGGAGTACTGTGAAAAAATTGAAGAATACTAGATATTTACCAGTGATTCTTATGGATAAATGAAATTGTTTTGAGAAATAAGCCATTCTAGTACATACAATGAAATTTTTGTGAAAATGAATTTCATAACATATCCAAACTTTAGTTCTCTGAGAAAATGTTTTATGTATATAAAAGCAGTAAAATCATTGAATTAATCATCAATTAAATGAAGCTTAGAAATCATTTACATTATTTTTACAAGCATGTAAAGCCCCCAATAGGCTATTTTCTCCAAGGGGATTAACAAAAAACCAAATGAAATACAGTCTCTTCCTTCAATGTGTAGTCACAGAATATTTGCATAAGAGCTTCACTTCAGTGTGTTTAGCTGAGCCAAATCACTGAACTTTTTCAGGTTTATTGAGGATACATACACATTAAGAGATTGAATGCTAAGAGCAAGATGGTACTCAAATAGATAAAAGTTGTAAGTATCAATTGATACTATATTATAACTATTCTTTATGAGCATGGAAGTTGAGCAGTTGGAAAAAGGCCGATGCATGGCCAAAAAAAAAAAAAAAAAAGTTTGGCAACTGATGAATTACTTAGCATTTCTTTTTGTAAAGAATAAAAGCTCCTTGGCTTCTAACAAAGAGTTTGTGAGCTGTATGGCAGTATTTTGAACAAGGAGATCATTTATAAATGCAGTCTTTATATTTAGGAAATGATTACGAGATGCAGCTGCAGTTTTTAATGACTTTTAATAAAGCACGTTATAAAGTGAATTAGCAATAAATGTTCAACAGATGATACTGAATCAAGACATTATAGAACATCATTAGATCTGTATATTGAATTGTTAAAGCAATGTATGAGTTCCTGTAATACCACTGGGGTTGTAAATTTCTGGGATATTTTGAAGGAATGTTCAAAGGCAGGTTAAAGTTTAATAAATAGGATTAGTATATCAACTAGCTCTGCTAAGAAAGTAAAAACTTTAGTTGAATAACTGATTAAGTGAAAAATCTGAGAGTTTCTTAAATTTCTATAATATATGAAATTATAAAATAAGATTCAAATGTTAATACATGAAGAAATAATATTTCAACCATTTTAAATTCTTGAGTCTTTCATAAAGAAGGATGAATGTACTTTGTAGAAAGACATAGTCCATTAGAAATAATCTGCGTTCAACACTGGTTTTGCTGGCATTGCCAAAATTCTAAATTTCAATGTTTAGTGGTCAGAATACTGATGAAGCAAGCACAGCCCATAACTTAGCAGTTTCTGTTTGTACAATATTTGCAGACTACCTACTATGCAGAATAATACAGTATAAATTTCCTTTTAAAGACGAAGCTTGGTTTCTGACTTGAAGAAGTTTAGAGTCTAAAGATATGAAGAATGGATATTCAGAATCACAAAGTCATTACAAGGTAGAACCTGAAATGTACCCACAGGTTATCAGGTTAGGAAACTGACATTCAGAGAATTTTTGAGATTTGTTGACAGGCTCAAACTAATTCATGCCTGAGTTGAAATGGAACCATAAATAATGGTTTAATCAATGATTATACTCCAGAACAGTAAAAGAAAATTAAATACTGTTTAATGCCCATCATAGATGCAGTATAATGCCTTTGAGATCTATCCAAATGGGTACATATGTCAGAAGTTTATCCTTTGAATTACTGAATAGTATTCCATATACATTGTACCAGTTTTTTGGCCCTTCTAGTGGTTGAAAGACATATTCAAACTTGGTACTACAATAAATAAAGAATGTTATGAACATTCACGTATATGTAGTTTGTTTTACAGTAAGGGTTAATCAGAATGTCTTATTAGAAGTACTCTGGATACTTATCAGAATATGTTAATAATACATATTCAGAAAGCAGGTAATAACATGGAGAAAACAAAGGAATTTGAGCAACGAATACTGTTTTAAATTCTGGCTTTCCACTGATGGATGGTGAATTTATACCAGTTACCAGTGCTTTAAGAGCACTAGTTTTTGGAATGTAATAGATGTAAAGCAATAATATTTGTCTAAGAATTAATGCAAAAGTTTAAATAATTCAATAATGTTCCCAATTACTGATTTTCTAAAAAATATTTTTAACTTGATTTTATAATTTTTCACACATTCTATAACCAAAAAATAAGGCTATGAACAGTTAAGGTAAAAAAAAACCTACACACAATGTATACAAATACAGATTATTTGCAATTTACATTATTTAGAAGTTCACAAATACATTTTCAAAAACTTAACCATATATTGTGCCAAATTTCAAGTGTTTAAAATTCTAAGGGTATAGTCTTTAATCAATACCATTCAATTAAAAAAAGGAATTAATTAAAAAATGCTAGAATCTTTTCAACAAATGGTGCTGGAACAACTAGACATACACATGCAAAAAAATTAATCTAGACACAAAAATTTCACAGTCTTCTTAAGAATTAATTCAAAATGGATCATGGATCATGGACCTAAATGTAAAATGAAAAATGGTAAAAGACAACATAGGAGAAAATCTAGTTGATCTTAGGTATGGTGATGACTTTTATATACAATATCAAGACACAATCAGAGAAAGAATTGAATAATTGATAAGTTGGATTTCATTGGAACTAAAAATGTCTGCTCTGTGGCAGATTAAGATCAAGAGAATGAGATAACAAACCATAGATTGGGAGAAAATTATTTGTAAAAGACATATTTGATAGAGAAGTATTATCCAAAATATATGAAGAACTCTTAAAACTCAACAATAAAAGAATGAACAACCCAATTTAAAAAAAAGGGACAAAAGACCTAAACAGACAACTTACCAAAGAAGATATACAGATGACAAGAAAGCATATGAAAAGATGTTCAACATCATATGTAATTAAGGAATTACATTAAATAAGGAGATACCACTACATACCTATTAGAGTGGCCAAAATGCAAAACACAGCACCTAATGCTGGTGAGGACATGGATCAAAAGGAACTCTGATTCATTGCTGGTGGGAAAGCAAAATGGTACAACCTCTTTGGAAGACAATTTTGCAGTGTCTTCCAAATCTAAACATAATCTAACCATTCAATCCAGCAACCATGCTTTTTCGTATTACCCCATGAGTAGAAAACCTATACCCCCACAGAAACCTGCACATAGATATTTATAGCAGCTTTATTTATGATTGCCAAAGCTTGGAAGCAGTCTTGATGTATTTCAGTAGGTAGATGGATAAACTGTAGTACATACAGACAGAAGAATATTATTTCTAAAAAGAAATGAGCTGTCAGGTTATGAGAAGATCCAGTCTCTCTGTTGAGTTCCTGGTGCTTAGCTTACCACATTGTAAGTGATCAAAAATTTTGAAATATTTCAATCCTACAAAAATGGTTGAAAGATTAGTATAGTACAGTAAGCACCGGTAGATCCTTCGCTGAGACTATTTGTTAGTATCATTAACTCTCTTTATGATGTTCAGTGCTGTATTAAGTTATACATTATTTTTTAACTATCCCAAACTAGTCCTTATTTCTGTTTTTTAAATAGTCAGCGCTTCTTTAGATTTCCTAGAAACTTCTGTGTTCACTATTGCTTTTAAAACTTAGAGATAGGGCAGCTCGGGTGGCCCAGCGCTTTGGCGCTGCCTTCCGCCCGCCCGGGACGTGATCCTGGAGACCCGGAATCGAGTCCCGCCTCGGACTCCCTGCATGGAGCCTGCTTCTCTCTCTGTCTCTGTCTCTGTCTCTCTCTCTCTCTCTGTCTCTCTGTGTCTCTCAGGAATAAATAAATAAAATCTTTAAATCAATCAATCAATCAATAAAACATAGAGATATAATTTCCATAATATAACATCTAACCTTTTAGTATATATAACTCAGTGGTTTTCAGTATATTTACAAGGCTTCGCAACAATCACCATGATCTAATTTCAGAATATTTTCAGCACCCCAAAAGAAATTTGTATCAATTAACAGTCACTCTTCTTTTCTTTTTTCTTTTCTTTTCTTTTTTCTTTTCTTTTCTTTTCTTTTTTTCTTTTCTTTTCTCTTTTCTTTTCTTTCTTTTCTTTTCTTTTCTTTTTTCTTTTCTTTTCTTTCTTTTTTCTTTTTTTCTTTTCTTTCTTTTCTTTTCTTTTCTTTCCTTTTCTTTCCTTTTCTTTCCTTTTCTTTTCTTTTCTTTTCTTTTCTTTTCTTTTCTTTTCTTTCCTTTTCTTTTCTTTTCTTTTCTTTTCTTTTCTTTTCTTTTCTTTTCTTTTCTTTTCAGCCCTTAGCATTTCCTAGTCTATTTTCTGTGTCTATCTTAGAATGGGTTTCTATCTTCTGGACATTTCATGTTAATGGAATCATAAAATCTGTGTGGCTTTTTCACCAAAATAATGTTGTCAAAGTTCATGCATGTTGTAGAATAAAGAATTCATTAATTTTCATATGTATATGATATTCTATTGTATAAATAACACCACATTTTATTCACCAGTTGATGGGCATTTTGGAATTTCCACTTTTCTGACTGTTTTGAATAGTCATTAGTATTAACAGTTATCTACAAATTTTATGTGAAAATATATTTTCAGTTCTCTTGGGTATATGCCTAGGAGGAAATTGCTTGGTCCTATGATTAGCATTTTGAAAACCGCAAAACTGTTTTCCGAAGCAGCTGCACCAATTTTACATTCCCACCAACAATGTGTGAAGGTTCCAATTTCTCTATATCCTTACTGACACTTACCATGTTTGCCTTTTTGATTATAGCCATCCTAGTGGGAGTAAAATGGTATTTCCTTGTTTTCATTTGCTTTTATCTAGTGATTAGTGATGTTGAGCATTGTTTCATGTGATTATTGGTTATCTATATATCTTGTTCAGAGGAATGTTTATACAAATGCTTTGCCTATTTTTTAAGTGGAGTGTTCGTCTTTTTGGTAATGGCTTGTAAGAGTTCTTTTTATATTCTAAATATTAGAACTTTATTAGATATATGATTTCAAAATATCTTCTACAATTAAACAGTTTTTTTAACTTTGTCAATAATGCCCTTTAAAGCACAAAAGATTTTAACTTTGATAAAATCCAGTTTATTTCATATTTTGTGATATTGTGACCATAAGTAAGGAAAGGAACCATGATATTTTGCCTAATCCAAGATAAGATTTTCATCTGTGTTTTCTTCCAAGATTTTTACAGTTTTAGCTATTACATTTAGGTATTTGACCCATTTTGAGTAAACTTTTGTATATGCTATGTTGCAGGAGCCAATTTCATTCTTTTGCATGTGTATACTCAGGTGCCCTAACACCATTTGTTGAAGAGACTACTTTTTGTCATTGAATTATCTTGGCACATTGTTGGAAATCAGTTGGCCACAGATGCAAGAGTTAATTTTTGGCACTTAATTTTTTTCATTGATCTAGATGTCTGTTCTCATCCCATTACCAGTGTTATCTGATACTTTTGTACTAAGTTTCAAAAGAAGTAGGTCAACCCATTCACTATTCCATCTTGCTTGATACCCACTCATTTATATGATGGTTACTTATTTGTAATTTCCTAAACTCAATTTTATAAGGTTTGAAAAAGATACTATTATACATTGTATTGTCTTTGCTTAGTTTAGAATTTATTTGGGAAAGAGAAGAGGCATAAGCATAAGAAAATAAATACTTAAAAATTATGTCCGAGATATTTACTTTTTTGGTGATTTAGTAAGCTCATAATAGAAATCAAATATGCTTCAACAGAGAAGTAAATGATACAATCTCTGAGACTAGTATCTGAGGCTGCCACTCACAACTTTAACCTAAATTTGACTTAATTATTCTTTAGTTCTTGTCATGGATGACTTAATTCAGCATGGATATCTTCTCTGATTGTGATCATCTTTCCTTGAAGAAAAAACACCTTTCCTTCTCATGGTGGTCTTTTCTAGTATACCTCTGTACCTTTATATAAATATAATAATACATGTTGTATATGTATATATATAATATATTGCATTTGCATAATATAATGTAACATATAATAAGTTACAACATGTATTATATACCCTATATGTGTGTATGGTACTATGTGATGCATTCATTATATATTATATACATATGTATTTTATGTATAACATTAGATTGTAATTACATAGATGTAACATATACAAGTATAAAATATGCATATATAATGTTATATAAGATATATACTATAAAAAAGATATATACTATATAACATATATACATAACTGTATATTAGATATAAAATATGTTATATATAATATGCATGTATGTAGCATATCTAATAACATGCAACATATTATATATGTTGTATGTATACATATATAAAATGTGTAACTAAAATGTATAGTATGTTATTTGTCACATTGTCATGTATATCTTTGAGAGAAAGCATGATGGAATGGTATTTGCAAACTAGGCAATTTATGGAGGTTTGAGCCACATTCCGCTTGAATATTAAATTACTGATTCAAGGAGGAAATGCTGTGATTGAAAAAGGAAAGATTACTGTTTGGGTGGGAGAGACCAAGGGTGAAACTATTCACTGGAGAACATTCCCCTGGAGGGTATATATATTATGATAGATTTTCTGCTAGAAAGTGAAATGAATGCAAAGGAAACCCAAAAATAGTTGTCAATGCTGTGATTATCTATAGTTCATACGACATTTCATAAAAAATATGGGTGCAAAAATATGTTTGTATATGCCTGTGAAACTATCCTTTTTGAACAGGTAAATAAGTTGATTTAAAATCTAATTTTCTAGGGAAATATGGATTACAGTATGAAATGCCTAATCAGCCACATAGTTCAAACAAGTTTATGCATGTGTGCAACAAATGGATCTTTGACGGGATTAGATAAGAAGCCTGGAGACGGAGGAGGGGCAAGACAGCGGAAGGGTAGGGTCTCCAAATCACCTGTCCCCACCAAACTACCTAGATAACCTTCAAATCATCCTGAAAATCTACGAATTCGGCCTGAGATTTAAAGAGAGACCAGCTGGAATGCGACAGTGAGAAGAGTTCCCGCTTCTATCAAGGTAGGAAGACGGGGAAAAAGAAATAAAGAAACAAAAGGCCTCCAAGGGGGAGGGGCCCCGCGAGGAGCCGGGCTGAGGCCGGGGCGAGTGTCCCCAGGACAGGAGAGCCCCGTCCCGGAGGAGCAGGAGCTGCACCGACCTTCCCGGGGGAAGGGGGCTCGTGGGGAGTTGGAGCAGGACCAGGAGGGCGGGGATGCCCTCGGGCTCCCGGGGACACTAACAGACACCTGCGCCCCGGGACAGTGCGCCGAGCTCCCTAAGGGCTGCAGCGCGCACGGCGGGACCCGGAGCAGCTCGGGGGGGCTCGGGGGCGGCTCCGCGGAGGGGGCTGCGGGGCGGGAGCAGCTCGGGGGGCTCGGGGGCGGCTCCGCGGAGGGGGCTGCGGGGCAGGAGCCCGAATCCTACAGCGCAGGCCCCGGAGCACAGGGCGCGGGGACACAGCCCAGATCCGGCCTCCCCCGGGACAGGCAGAGGCTGGGAGGGCCCAGGACAGCAAGGACGCTTCTGCCCGGAGCTGAGCAGATCAGCGGCCCCGCCCCGGAGCCTCCAGGCCCTGCAGACGGAGAGCTCCGTGGTGACTGCGGGAGCTGATTCCAGGGCTGCAGAGCTGGCCCCGCCACTGCGGTTGTTCCTCCTGGGGCCTCACGGGGTGAACAACCCCCACTGAGCCCTGCACCAGGGCGGGGGCAGAGAGGCTCCCCCAAGTGCTAACACCTGAGAATCAGCACAACAGGCCCCTCCCCCAGAAGACCAGCTAGATGGACAAGTTCCAGGGGAAGTCAAGGGACTTAAAGTATACAGAATCAGAAGATACTCCCCCGTGGGTTTTGTTTTTGTTTTGTTTTGTTTTCTTTTTGGTTTCTGATTGCTTCCCCACCCCCCCTTTTTTTTTTTCACCTTTCTTTCTTTTTCTTCTCTTTTTTCCTTTTTTTCTTCCTTTTTTCTTTTTCTCTTTTCTTTCCTTCTCTCTCTCTCTTTTTCTCCTTTTCCCAATACAACTTGTTTTTGGCCACTCTGCACTGAGCAAAATGACTAGAAGGAAAACCTCACCTCAAAAGAAATAATCAGAAACAGTCCTCTCTCCCACAGAGTAACAAAATGTGGATAACAACTCAATGTCAGAAAACCAATTCAGAAGCACTATTATACAGCTACTGGTGGCTCTAGAAAAAAGCATAAAGGACTCAAGAGACTTCATGACTGCAGAATTTACATCTAATCAGGAAGAAATTAAAAATCAATTGAATGAGATGCAATCCAAACTAGAAGTCCTAACGACAAGGGTTAACGAGGTAGAAGAACGAGTGAGTGACATAGAAGACAAGTTGATGGCAAAGTGGGAAACTGAGGAAAAAAGAAACAAACAATTAAATGAACATGATGACAGATTAAGGGAAATAAATGACAGCCTGAGGAAAAAAAACCTATGTTTAATTGGAGTTCCCGAGGGCTCCGAAAGGGACAGAGGGCCAGAATATGTATTTGAACAAATCCTAGCTGAAAACTTTCCTAATCTGGGAAGGGAAACAGGCATTCAGATCCAGGAGATAGAGAGATTCCCCCCTAAAATCAATAAAAACCGTTCAACACCTGGACATTTAATAGTTAAGCTTGCAAATTCCAAAGATAAAGAGAAGATCCTTAAAACAGCAAGAGACAAGAAATCCCTGACTTTTATGGGGAGGAGTATTAGGGTAACAGCAGACCTCTCCACAATACCTGGCAGGCCTGAAAGGAATGGCAGGATATATTCAGGGTCCTAAATGAGAAGAACATGCAACCAAGAATACTTTATCCAGCAAGGCTCTCATTCAAAATGGAAGGAGAGATAAAGAGCTTCCAAGACAGGCAGGAACTGAAAGAATATGTGACCTCCAAACCAGCTCTGCAAGAAATTTTAAGGGGGACTCTTAAAATTCCCCTTTAAGAAGAAGTCCAGTGGACAATCCACAAAAACAAGGACTGAATAGATATCATGATGACACTAAACTCATATCTGTCCATAGTAACTTTGAATAGTAATAGTGAATGGGCTTAGTGACCCCATCAAAAGGCACAGGGTTTCAGACTGGATAAAAAAGCAGGACCCATCTATTTGCTGTCTACAAGCAAGAGACTCATTTAGACAGAAGGACACCTACAGCCTGAAAATAAAAGTTTGGAGAACCATTTACCATTCAAATGGTCCTCAAAAGAAAGCAGGGGTAGCCATCCTTATACCAGATAAACTGAAATTTACCCCAAGACTGTAGTGAGAGATGAAGAGGGACACTATCTCATACTTAAAGGATCTATCCAACAAGAAGACTTAACAATCCTCAATATATATGCCCCGAATGTGGGAGCTGCCAAATATTTAAACCAATTAATAACCAAAGTGAAGAAATACTTAGATAATAATACACTTATACTTGGTGACTTCTATCTAGCTCTTTCTACCCTTGATAGGTCTTCCAAGCACAACATCTCCAAAGAAACAAGAGCTTTAAATGACACATGGGACCAGATGGATTTCACAGATATCTAAAGAACTTTACATCCAAACTCAACTGAATACACATTCTTCTCAAGTGCACATGGAACTTTCTCCAGAATAGACCACATACTGGGTCACAAATTGAGTCTGAACCGATTACAAAAGATTGGGATCGTCCCCTGCATATTCTCAGACCATAATGCCTTGAAATCAGAACTAAATCACAACAAGAAGTTTGGAAGGACCTCAAACACGTGGAGGTTAAGTACCATCCTTCAAAAAGATGAAAGAGTCAACCAGGAAATTGAGGAAGAATTAAAAAGATTCATGGAAATTAATGAGAATGAAGATACAACCGTTCAAAATCTTTGGGATGCAGCAAAATCAGTCCTGAGGGGGAAATACATGGCAATACAAGCATCCATCCAAAAATTGGAAAGAACTCAAATAAAAAAGCTAACCTTACACATAAAGGAGCTAGAGAAAAAACAGCAAATAGACCCTACACCCAGCAGAAGAAGAGAGTTAATAAAGATTCGAGCAGAACTCAATGAAATCGAGACCAGAAGAACTGTGGAACAGATCAACAGAACCAGGAGTTGGTTCTTTGAAAGAATTAATAAGATAGATAAACCATTAGCCAGCCTTATTAAAAAGAAGAGAGAGAAGACTCAAATTAATAAAATCATGAATGAGGGATCCCTGGGTGGCGCAGCGGTTTGGTGCCTGCCTTTGGCACAGGGCGCGATCCTGGAGACCCGGGATCGAATCCCACATCGGGCTCCCGGTGCATGGAGCCTGCTTCTCCCTCTGCCTGTGTCTCTGCGCCTCTCTCTCTCTCTGTGACTATCATAAATAAATAAAAATTAAAAAAAAATTTATAAAAAAAATAAAATAAAATCATGAATGAGAAAGGAGAGATCACTACCAACACCAAGGAAATACAAACGATTTTAAAAACATATTATGAACAGCTATACGCCAATAAATTAGGCAATCTAGAAGAAATGGACGTATTTCCGGAAAGCCACAAACTACCAAAACTGGAACAGGAAGTAATAGAAAACCTGAACAGGCCAATAACCAGGGAGGAAATTGAAGCAGTCATCAAAAACCTCCCAAGACACAAGAGTCCAGGGCCAGATGGCTTCCCTGGGGAATTCTATCAAACGTTTAAAGAAGAAACCATACCTATTCTACTAAAGCTATTTGGAAAGATAGAAAGAGATAGAGTACTTCCAAATTCGTTCTATGAGGCCAGCATCACCTTAATTCCAAAACCAGACAAAGATCCCACCAAAAGGGATAAATATAGACCAATATCCCTGATGAACATGGATGCAAAAATTGTCGACAAGATACTAGCCAATAGGATCCAACAGTACATTAAGAAGATTATTCACCATGACCTAGTAGGATTTATCCCCGGGACACAAGGCTGGTTCAACACTCCTAAAACAATCAATGTGATTCATCATATCAGCAAGAGAAAAACCAAGAACCATATGATCTTGTCATTAGATGCAGAGAAAGCATTTGACAAAATACAGCATCCATTCCTGATCAAAACTCTTCAGAGTGTAGGGATAGAGGGAACATTCCTCAACATCTTAAAAGCCATCTACGAAAAGCCCACAGCAAATATCATTCTCAAAGGGGAAGCACTGGGAGCCTTTCCCCTAAGATCAGGAACAAGACAGGGATGTCCACTCTCACCACTGCTATTCAACATAGTACTGGAAGTCCTAGCCTCAGCAATCAGACAACAAAAAGACATTAAAGGCATTCAAATTGGCAAAGAAGAAGTCAAACTCTCCCTCTTTGCCGATGACATGATACTCTACGTTGAAAACCCAAAAGCATCCATTCCAAAATTGCTAGAACTCATACAGCAGTTTGGCAGCGTGGCAGGATACAAAATCAATGCCCAGAAATCAGTGGCATTTCTGTACACTAACAATGAGACCGAAGAAAGAGAAATCAAGGAGTGAATCCCTTTTACAATTGCACCCGAAAGCATAAGGTACCTAGGAATAAACCTAACCAAAGAGGTAAAGGATCTATACCCTAAAAACTATAGAACACTTCTGAAAGAAATTGAGGAAGACACAAAGAGATGCAAAAATATTCCATGTTCATGGATTGGCAGAATTAATATTGTGAAAATGTCAATGTTATCCAGGGCAATATACACGTTTAATGCAATCCCTATCAAAATACCATGGACTTTCTTCAGAGAGTTAGAACAAATTATTTTAAGATTTGTGTGGAATCAGAAAAGACCCAGAATAGTCAGGGGAATTTTAAAAAAGAAAACCATATCTGGGGCATCACAATGCCAGATTTCAGGTTGTACTACAAAGCTGTGGTCATCAAGACAGTGTGGTCCTGGCACAAAAACAGACACATAGATCAGTGGAACAGAATAGAGAATCCAGAAGTGGACCCTGAACTTTATGGTCAACTAATATTCGATAAAGGAGGAAAGACTATCCATTGGAAGAAAGACAGTCTCTTCAATAAATGGTGCTGGGAAAATTGGACATCCACATGCAGAAGAATGAAACTAGACCACTCTCTTTCACCATACACAAAGATAAACTCAAAATGGATGAAAGATATAAATGTGAGACAAGATTCCATCAAAATCCTAGAGGAGAACGCAGGCAACACCCTTTTTGAACTCAGCCACAGTAACTTCTTGCAAGATACATCCACGAAGGCAAAAGAAACAAAAGCAAAAATGAACTATTGGGACTTCATCAAGATAAGAAGCTTTTGCACAGCAAAGGATACAGTCAACAAAACTGAAAGACAACCTACAGAATGGGAGAAGATATTTGCAAATGACATATCAGATAAAGGGCTAGTTTCCCAGATCTGTAAAGAACTTCTTAAACTCAACAGCAAAGAAACAAACAATCCAATCACGAAATGGGCAAAAGACATGAAGAGAAATCTCACAGAGGAAGACATAGACATGGCCAACACGCACATGAGAAAATGCTCCACATCAATGGCCATCAGGGAAATACAAATCAAAACCACAATGAGATACCACCTCACACCAGTGAGAATGGGGAAAATTAACAAGGCAGGAACACAAATGTTGGAGAGGATGCGGAGAAAAGGGAACCCTCTTACACTGTTGGTGGGAATGTGAACTGGTGCAGCCACTCTGGAAAACTGTGTGGAGGTTCCTCAAACAGTTAAAAATAGACCTGCCCTACGACCCAGCAATTGCACTGCTGGGGATTTACCCCAAAGATACAGATGCAGTGAAACGCTGGGACACCTGTACCCCGATGTTTCTAGCAGCAATGTCCACAATAGCCACACTGTGGAAGGAGCCTCAGTGTCCATCGAAAGATGAATGGATAAAGAAGATGTGGTCTATGTATACAATGGAATATTTCTCAGCCATTAGAAACGACAAATACCCACCATTTGCTTCAACGTGGATGGAACTGGAGGGTATTATGCTGAGTGAAGTAAGTCAATCAGAGAAGGACAAACATTATATGTTCTCATTCATTTGGGGAATATAAATAATAGTGAAAGGGAATAGAAGGGAAGGGAGAAGAAATGTGTGGGAAATATCAGAAAGGGAGACAGAATATGAAGACTCCTAACTCTGGGAAACGAACTAGGGGTGGTGGAAGGGGAGGAGGGCAGGGGGTGGGGGTGAATGGGTGACGGGCACTGAGGGGGGCACTTGACGGGATGAGCACTGGGTGTTATTCTGTATGTTGGCAAATTGAACACCAATTAAAAATATATTTATTATTTAAAAAAAAAGAAGCCTGGAGACAAATGCAGAAATAAAGGAGTTACTTCCCTAACTTGTGGAGAAAAAGTCTGAGATATGGTTTTATAGGTCATTATTACGTATCTCTGTGAGAAAGCCTGAGAAATCAATGCCAACACTCATTTAGCACTTATGAATTTCAATCCAACCAGTATTAACTTGTCTAGATGACTAGTTAGTAAAACTGGCCAAGAGGTTTTGGGAAGCTTTTAAATGTGTGAATAGATCCTTTTCCAGACCTGCTAAATCTTAATCTTAACCCCATAATAAGGGAGTAGCAAAATAGAAGTGTATGTGTATATTACAGCTTTTCTACATATGTTAATGTTGTCTTCTGAGAATAAATGTTTGTAGAGCATCTGTTAAAATGTGGAATTAGGATATCATCAGTCTCCTCCATACTATGTCCTTTATTAAGGGTCTTCAGAGCCATAATTCATTTTTTGGTGCTAAGCATAGGCAGAGATTCTTCAGAAGCTTTTACATGTGGGAAATGCTGGGCCACTGGAAAAAGTGGGTTTATCTGAGGAAGAGGAGCTGAGACAAGAAAGAATCATCGAAGCAGGGGAGGCAGCCCTGTTTAAAGACGTACTGGTCCCTGCCTTCCCAGTCCAGCTCCAGAAAGATGCCAAAGCATTGAACCAAGGTTTGCAGCACTCAGACTGGTATGTCTCTTGGCCATAGCCTCTCTCTTATACACTTGGCAGAGTTCTTTGTTTTTAATCTGCAGCTCTGGCCCACAGGATGCAAACTAGAGTCCTGACACCCTGGCCACTGCAAAACCCAACACTATAATTCACCAAGGAACCTGACATATGTACTCATTTTAGTCGTTAATTTCTATTTTTACCTCAATTCCATTCCCTTTCCCTCCTGGACTATGAAATATGATTGTGCTTTTTCTTTTTAATAAGTGCCCTGCTATAATATCTGTGATCTTTCAATGGCCATGGATACCCATGCTTTGGCATTCCGGTTTAAAGTAACTAATCAATAATATGAAAATGAACCCCATGAAAACCAGTTAAAGTGGAGACTAAAAAAATTTTATGGCTATTGAACAGAATCCTATTGGAATGGATCCTGTGGATTTAGTTGGCAAGAGTTGGATTTCCAAAATGCAAGGTCATTCATTGAAAACTAATGGGTATAATTTAAAAGGCTTAGTACTCAAGAATCATTAATAGAGTTGGCCAAAATTATGTCAGCTAAATTAATACTTTTTCAAAATAAATTTAAAAATTGATTTGGATGAAAGGAACATTTTGTTTTATTTTTTGTATGTGGCTCCTATAATTACTTGCCTTGAAAATTCAGTGTGCTAAAAGAATTAAGTCCACTTTTGCTACAATTTCCCTATTTATTAGTATGAGTTGATTGCATCGTGAACTTAATATTCTTTTGGGAATTATTGCCGTTCTGGAGACTTGTATAAGTGTCATTCACATGTTTGGTAATTAAAATATAATTGTCAAATTGGATCAAGTAAAGTGTTGAGTATCTTGATTGTGGTGATAGTTTTAAGTTGCACGCTTTAAATATGTGCAGTTTGTTGTATGTCAATTATTCTAACTATTCTAACACTGTCAGAAGAATTTCATTTAATCTATTTCTTTGTACCTTTTAAGGTGGTTCTTTGATAATTTACAATGATCTATGTGGCTTGCATTACATTTCTATTGATTGGAAAGTGGTGATCCAGGCCTAAGTACCATTTGGCAGAAAATAATAGGGGTATATTATATAAGACCACTTGGATTTGATTGGCTATATCCAGAATGGAGAAACTGTAGGACAAATGACCAGTCCTTTTCAACTAATATATGGCAAAACAAATCATAGCTAAAAATGGGATTTATGAAAAATAGCAATAAGGGTTAAATGTACCTTTTTTTTTAGAGCTTGAGTTTACATTTCTCTTTAGAGATGTTCAGAGCTCTTAAAGACAGTGTGTTTTCTCTCTCCCTCCTTTCCTCTTCTACTACCTCTCTTTCTTTTTCTGGCTTCTCTGTGAAATATTACTCCAGATCCACAAGCTAGTAGTTTGGGCATAGTCATTTACTTCGTCTCTCTGCCTCCTTTTTCATACTCCATCAGTAATCAGTCTTAAATTCTTCTTTGTGTTTGCCTTTGAACTTGGCTTCTCCTCTCCTTGGCTATGCTAGCAGTCTCTTAACTGGTCCTATGATCCTTTCAAACCCATACCATTCTCAGGTTTATTTCCAAAATATGGATCATAATCTT
The DNA here is from genome assembly GCF_053574225.1 of Canis aureus. Classification (NCBI taxonomy): domain Eukaryota; kingdom Metazoa; phylum Chordata; class Mammalia; order Carnivora; family Canidae; genus Canis; species Canis aureus. The sequence goes on along the minus strand of NC_135638.1, from coordinate 39,873,865 downwards.
TCCATGCCCTTGACCCTTATTCTCACTGATTGTCCACAACTGATAGGGTAACTCCTTGTCATAATTTGCAAAGCTGTTCACAAGCTGAGCCCACCTGTCTCTCTAATCTAATGTATGGTCATTTCCCATGATACTTTCCAAAAACCAATATTAGCTGAACATGTGCTAAGTACTTAGCTCGCCAATATAATTTAATCTAATTTAATCTGTACAAGATTAATCATAATCTCTGTCTTATAATATTGGATACTCAAGATAAAAACCATGGCTATATGATCAGTAGACAACTACTGTGCTACTCTGTCAGTGCCTACCTAACTTCGAGTGGAATTCCTCTCTTCTCCCTTCCCCTACCCTGTTGTCTCTCCTTCTCTTCCTTTCTTCCATTATTTTCTTGGACTTTGTGACAGAAGTTAAATTAATTACACAATTTAGTACCAGTGAGTACCTCAGCAGGAAACATTGATCACTGAAAGTAGGTAATCTGAAGGGAATTTAATAAATTCATTATTTCCACAGTGTGGGCAGGATGTAGGGAAACGACATGAGCATGAGCTCTCCCACTCGGTGGTATCTGAAGGGGCAATTGGTAGAGGATGGGAGCAATCTGCTGGTCTCAAAAAAGGTGAGTGTGTGGACAGAGGTGCTGCCAGGACCTGTGTTGAGGGCCTGAAGAGGACCTTTGCTAACTCAAGGTCTTCATAAGCAGGTCACTTGGGAACAGACACCCTGAACTCTCTTTCCACTCTCTTATCTCCTCTTGGTGCAGGAGCATAGAGGAATGTGTATGAAGGATCTTTAAAATATGAAAATAAAATAAAATATAAAATAGGTAGCAGATTTAGTGTGTTGTAAATTCATACAAATGGTATTGTGTTACAAACTTATTATATTTATCACCATTTCCTTCCAGCAATATGTTGGTAAAGATATCACCATGTTGTTTCTATACCTGTAGTTCAGTACTCCTAGGTACTACACAGTATTCTATACTAGTAAGCTACCATTTTTTAACCTACTTATCTCCTGGAAATGGACCCATTGACTGCTTTCAGGCACCAGATAACCATGTGGAGTAGTGCAATAAATTCCTTGCTCCTGTCTTCTATTGACTTAATGAGTTTGCTGTATCAGAAGATTTTCACAATTTCAATTTTGTTAAGTACTGCCAGACTGTTTTCCAAAGTGGCTATTTGAATTTATATTCTCTTTACCAGTGCATGAGGATTTCCATTTTCTCACATTCTGGATAACTTTTGGCATACTCTATTCTTTAAATCTGCCATTTTGTTGGGTGAAAATTAATATGTTAACATTTGAATTTGTGTTTCTATCTATATGAGTAAATGTTAGAATCTTTTGAAATTCTTTTCAACCATTAGGATCCCATCTGTACATTGTCTCTTTATGGTCAGCTGTCAGTAAATAGTTTAAATGAATGACAAAGCACTGTGGTATGTGATTTTTCACAGCTTTTTGAAAGCCCCTTGCCCTTGACCACTTAGTAGACACAAATAAATGCTCATTTAATAAAGAGCAGTTTACTATGCTTACTTTTTGTATATAGAATTCCTGCCATATGTCTTTTGATTTAGCTCCTTTTATCAGTCAATAAAGCTTTTAAAATAATCAGACAGAACAACTTGTTCTCTAACTCCTTAGTATATTCTATGCTTATGCTTATGAGTTCTTTTTTTAGAAAGGCCTGCCTTCAGTACTTCTATTCTCCTAGACAGCATTGAATTTCAGAAGAAGTTGTAAACATGAGGTTTCTTGGGAAGACAGCACATCTTGAAAAGGTCTAGAATCCAGTAGGCTAAGAACATCTCCTTTTTGACTTTCATTTTTAAAAAGGAAAAGAGGAATAACAAAATTCACTTTATAAAGTGAAATAAACTAAAATGTGAAAGCCTATGAAACATAGTAAATAAAATAATACACTGGAGGTTATTCGGATGTGATGTGGTATGAGGTGAATTCTAGGCTCCTGGGATTTGACTCTGTCAAGATTTGGTCTGCATAATCTGAAGTCCTTGGAATTTGAGGTGCTGGGATTGAACCAACCCATTACAGAGAAATGGTGCATTGAATCCTTGAAGAGCGGCAACGACACAAACCAAATGCCCTGAAAGACCCCAGAAACTTGGCCTATAGACAGTGAACTGGGCCGTCTTCAACATATGCATTGAATAGGAGTGAGCAAAAATGTCTTAAAAGACAGAGAATCCCAGGCCAGAGACTGTAATGTAATAATATATCTGAGGAAAGCCTGTGTCCACTCTTGGGGTACCTGGCAGTTCGTTAATTTAGGAAAAAAGAGATTTACCTGGGAAATATTTTCTAAGTAGAAATAAGCATGGCTGATCCAGTCATACTGGCAGGTATATCCTTATTCCAACATGCTTTTTTTCTTTAATATCTTTAAGTTAAAAATGTTTAAATTTAATTGACGTATAGTTGACATAGAATGTTATTGTAGTTTCAGGTGTACAAAATAGTGATTGACAGTTATGAATGTTAGGAAATGTTCATTATGGTAGGTATAGTTACCCTCTGTCATCATACAAAATTATTACATTATTATTGAATATTCCCTATTCTGTACTTTTCATCCTTGTGACTTATTTCTTTTATAGCTGGAATTTTGTACCTTTTAACCCTCTTCACCTGTTTTGTCTATACCCCAACACCCTCACCTCTGGCAGCCATCATTTCATTCTTTGCAACTATAAGCCTATTTCTTTCTTTTTTGTTTGTTTGGTTTGTTATTTGTCTTTCTCTAATTTGATTCACTTCCACATTGTCACAAATCGCAAGATTTCATTCATTTTTTTTAGGTCCATGCTTTATCTCTTTACTTGACTAAATATAATATTTAATTTATATGACTAAATCATTGGGTTTGATTCCAGAATTACCAAGGAAAATTTTCTAACATTTGACCTCTCTCCATATTTGCTCAATGAGAGACACTATGTGCAACAGACAACATTTCTGTAGATTTCCTTTCCTCAAATGACATTTTATAAATACGTATTGAGGGCCCGTTATGTTCCCAATATCATGCCAGAGATAGAGAATACAAAACAGTTATGGTCCTGCCTTCATGGAATTTATAATCTGGTGAGGGAGAGAAGTATTAGACATATAATCATAAAAGTGAAATATAAAATATGCATGAATACATGAGGGAGAAATGCAGGATGCTACCACTGTGAATATTCTAGCCTAAGATGTCAGGAACAACTACCTTGAGGAAATGGTCTTTGAGTCAATATTCTAAGTTTAATAAACTTTAACTGACAAGATTAAGATAACTTTGATGGAACAATATTTAATGCACTGTTGGTACCACCTTAGATATTTAGAATAGAACATTAAACAGACTGAATTCCCCAAGAAAAGGTATATCTTTATAGGGTGTATCTGAGTGGACAACCATCAATCATTCCAAGAGAAAAACTCTTCAGGCCCATATCCTGTGCATTCAAAATCTGAAAAAGTGTAAGTGGAAAAGAAAGGCAATTACTCTCCTGAGTAATTTCATGTGGCACTCTCCTTAGACCTTTCATTCACCTTTCATCCAAGAGTTACAAAAACTTGCTTGCTTTTGCTTTTCCTTTTGAGGCAATTTAATGTCATCCAGCAGGTTGAATAACTCTTCTGCAATAACGAGGCCCCTCTTCACAGAGCAAGTCATCCTTCTATCTCTCCTTTACCTCCTAGAAGTTACAAGAAGGAGCTTATAATAATTGATATTGCTAGTAACAGCCTGGTGTTGCTTCTTACCTTAATTCTGACTTTCCCACTGAAACTCATTAAACAATAATTGCTTATATTAAAACACTGAGGACAGTTTTAATAAAAAGCATTGAAGGTTGGACATGGAGATCTTTGCACATCCTTAAAATTAAAAAGGAGCACAGCTGACAGCCTGAATTAGCACCTTTCGGCTTGGAATGCCCAACCCTACCATGTGCACCCATTTATTTCATGCATCTGGCAGGAATTCCCGAGAGGGAATCTGTGCCATGCTTGGCTACCAGATACCATGAACTCTATAATAAAGTTTATAATGGAAAACTAGGAAGCTTTTGGGATAGAGGCTGGATTTCCTTTCAATTCTACTTCAATATGCCTGAAATTATATAAGTGATTCTTTTCTTCCAAATGCATCTCTGCCTTCCTTTACCATTTTATATTTATTTCTTTATTTTTGGAGTAATAGATTTTTTAGTAGTCTGAGAAACATACTGACAAGGTACTAGGATAAAAGATATGAGAAACATTTAGACTCAGAAATCATATCTTTGCCAGCAAGAGGCTTAAAATCTAGGGGGTATATATGAGAATGTATACAGACGATTATACATCAATATAGACCAATAAGATAAAAGGGGGAAGTGTATACTAAACATAGAAGACCTACATCTATCCACCTTTTCAGTTAGACACTGGTATGAGGGAGTAAAGGAGGGATTCTAAACCTTGACCAAATAATCTAGTAAGAACTTTTCTTAATAGATGCTGTATTTGGCATGAGGGAATCTTACTGGGATTGGGGAAAAGAAAAAAATGAATGAATCACGATCAAAGCTTTCACTTACAGACACTTTCCAGCTTAGAAAATCTTACATACAATAAGTTTATTTTTAAGAAATAAACTTTATTTTTTAGGATAGCTTTAAATATACAGAGAAGTTACAAGGATAGTACAGAGAGTCCCCATATACTTCATATACATTTTCCCCATCATTAGCATCATGGCATATTTGTTACAATTAATGAACTGATATTAACACAATATTTTTCACTTAAGTCTACAGTTTATTTGGGTTTTCTTTAGACTTTGTCTACTGTTCTTCTATGAAGGATCCTATCCAGGATATCACATTACATTTTAGTCATTATGTTTATTTGGGTTTCTTTTGACTGTGATAGTTTCTCAGACTCTCTTTATTTCCTGATGACCTTGACAGTTTTGGGGAGTACTGGTCAGGTGTAGTGTAGGATGCCTCTTATTGGAGTTTGTCTGATGTTTTTCTCTAGGATTAAATTGGGGTAATGGGTTTTGAAGAGAAAGGTTGTGGGAGTAAACTGCCATCTTCATCAAATCATGTCAAGATGCCTAAGATCAACATGACCTTATTACTGTTGATGTTGACCTTGGTCACCTGACTCAAGTGGTGTTTGTCAGGTTTCTCCCCTATAAAGTTAACACTCTGATTGCTCTTTTCCATCTTACACTCTTAGAAGGAAGTCACTCTTAGAAAGAAGGAAGGAAGTTGGGTTCCACCTCCTTGAAGGCAGACTATCTTCAAAAATTATTTGAAATTCTTCTTCACGAGTGACTTGTCTCTTCTCCAACCTGTTTATCTAATCACTAATTGTATTGGTATGGACTGACTCATGGACATTTGTTTCATACTTTTATTTTTAGTGCAGCACTACTTTATTTTTTTGTTATTGTTCAGTAACTTTAAAAAATATTTAATATTCAGGTCCATCCTGTTTTAAAAAAGACAGTATGTGAAATTTTGGGTCAGAGAGATAAAGTGACTTGTTGAAAGGCACACATTCAGGACTGTACCCAAATTGTGCAACTCATGGCATGGCTCTTTGCTTGGCAGAGAGAAGCCTCCAAACTAGTGGATAAATTGGCCAATAAAGGAAAAATTGCAGGACTGGGTATTGTAGGATGAAGACGAAATATATGTTCTAGTAACTATTTTATTCAAAAAATATTAACCACCAATTGCATGAGCTGGCATTTCAGGATAACTTTAATGTATTTCAGACTTCTGAAACTGTATTACTTTTCTTGAAATACATTAAAAAAGAACAGGATTACTTATTAAAGTTGGGAATTATAGAGAACCAATTTAGGTTAGAAGCTATGGTAGCATCTCTCTCTCTGGAGGCCTGCACCAACATTGCAGCATTTTGAAATGACTACTATTTTGTCCAACTTAGAAAATTATAATCCTTGCCCCTTTGGCCCTATAATCCATGTTTTTGAAATTTTACTGTGATCCCAACAGTAAACATAAGACTTATTTGGGAAAAAAGAAAAAAAGACTTGTTTAGTTGGAAATATCTCTGTGCTCCTAGTCCTCCAAATTATGTTGCATTTCTTCTTCTATTAAAATGGGTATTTATAGAAAAATTAAATTTTGAATCGCTTGATATATTGCATTTGAATTATACTTCCATTTTCTAAAATTTTAGCTCAACAAATATTTTTTAAGCAACCATAGTTTAAATTCTTAGTTTTTGTTATAGCATTAATTTGGTTAATGAATTTATTATTTAAAAAGATTTTAAAAGGCAGCCTATTCCAGTATTGGGCAATTCTAAATGATTAGACAGTGTCTGCATGTATTTAATCTATTTCATTGATCTTCTGTTAGTCAACTATTGCTCCAAGAGTGCTAAGTTTACAACAGCAAGCCTTTATTTTTACATTTATGTGTCTGAAGATGAACCACATTCAGCCTATGTGTGCTGGGGTCAGCCTTGCTCCGTACTCAGGGTAAGTTAGGTCTGTTTCACGGGCATGCATTCTGGGTCCCAGGCAGAAGGGGCAGTGTCTGTCAGGCTCATGTGCTCAGTGATGGCTGAAGCAGGACAAGCAAGCCAGAAAATGCAGGCATGTGTGAGGCCTCTGCTCGCATCAGTTCACTAATACTCCAATGTGAAAGCATAGCATATGGCTCAGCTAAGCACGAGTGGAGCAAGGATGGGCACTCTGTGCACAGTGGGAGCAGGAGGGTGGGAGCATTTGCTGGACAGTAATTCAAAATACCATGCCTCTTGAATCTCATCTCTGCCTGAAAGCATCCCCTCATATTGCAAATGAAGTGACTGAGGATCAGAAAGGTGAAATATCTTGCCTTGGGTTACAGTAAGTGCAACAGCTAGGAAACTAATTGAGAGTCGAATCCTGAGCTACTTTGCTTTGGACTTCGTTCTTTTCCTTGTGCCCACTGCCTCACCCTGATCCCGCATCTTTCTCTCTTTCTGTTTACATACATTAATGTTGAAAGACCATGTCATACTTCCCTAATGATTTCTCTTTTCTAGCTTTACTCTTCTACCTTCAGCATCCTTTTATTTTCCAGGTGAACTCAGGCTCCTAGTATCTATAATCACCATTATCTTCTATTCATAAGCACGTTAAAGTCTATTACTACAACTAGAAAAAAATTGAGAATAACTTCATAGATATAATAATTTAGTGTGTGTTTTGGCCAGTTTAGACTTCAGTAAGATTCGATAAATGACATCTTGAAAACTTTAGGAGATGTGTGTGGTAGGGAAATATACATACTTACTATCAAGAACATCAATGCTTTCTAAATTTTACTTGAATTCTGAAAAAAATGTAAGTTTTTAAAAAGCACTAATTTTATTTATTTATTTATTTATTTTTTATTTATATTTCATTTTTAAATTATTTTTGAAGTTTTTAATTTTAGTTCCAGTTAGTTAGCATAGTGTTTTATTAGTTGCAGGTGTATAATATGATGATTCAACACTTCCCTACAATACCAGGTGCTCATCACAACAAGTGCCCTCCTTAATCCCCATCACCTGTTTAACCCATCCTCTCCCCCACCTCTGGTAACCATCAGTTTGTTATCTATAATTAGAGAATTAAGTCTGCTTCATAAATTGTCTCCTCTTTTCCCTTTGCTCATTTGTTTTATTTTTAAAATCTACCTATGAGTGAAATTGTACGTTGTTTGTCTTTCACTGACTTATTTCTCTTAGCATAATACTCTTTAGCTCCTTCCACATCATTGCAAATGGCAATATTTCATTCATTTCATGGTTGAATAATATTCTATTATATACATATGTTATATATAAATATACATTACTTTTTTTATCCATTCATCAATCGATAGACACTTGGGCTGTGTCTATATCTTGGCTATTTTAAGTATTGCTGCCAGAAACATTGGAGTGCATGTATCCCTTTGAATCCCAGATTCTTTGGGCAAATACCTAGTATTACAATTGCTGGACCATAGGGTAGTTCTATTTTTAACTTTTTGAGGAACTTTCATACTGTTTTCTACAGTGGCTGCACCAGTTTGCGTTTCCACCAACAGTGCACGAGAGTTCCCCGTTTTCCACATCCTTGCCAACACCTGTTGTCTCTTGTGTTATTGATTTTAGCCATTCTGACAGGTGTGAGACTTTTATCTTCATTTCCCTGATGAGGAGTGATGTTGAGCATCTTTTCATGTGTCAGTTGTCCATTTTCATGTCTTCTTGGAAAAATATTTATTCATGTCTTCTGCCCATTTTTATTTGGATTATTTGTTTTTTGGGTGTTGGCTTTTAGGGATGGATGTCAGTGATTTCTTTCTTTTGGTGATTTTAATGGTTTGGGGATTTTTTCTTTTTATTCATGAAATAGAAGATAATATTTCTTTTTGGAAGAGAGGTAAAAGTTCCTTAATACTTTAATTAAATCTCACAATGTTTTCATTCAGTCAAGTTGGGCCTTCTGGTGTAATCAGAATCTGGTCAGTGTTATGGAAACCAACCATTACATGACCCAACTCCTCTTTATATGAACCAGACATAAACCATGAAAATGATAACCTTATGTCTCTGTTAAATAATCTTGATATGTAACCTTTAGTCGGATTCAAATTCATGTCAATTGCATACCGTTTTATTTCTTTTTAAAATGAATATATACATGAATACTCATATTTAAATTTTCTATTAATGTATTTGACGTATATGTTTATCACATCTACTAAAAACTAAGTATTCCTTTAGATTAAAGGAGAGTAAAGATACTTCTGTCCTCAAAACAGTTACAAATTATTCTTAGTGGTAAGATAATTCTGTCAGATGAAGTTGCAGAGAAATCTGCTTTTGTAATAAGATGTAAGGAGAAGGACCTGGGCATACATTTACCACAGCACTCATCTGTGTGACCTCAGGCAAGGCCCTCTCTTCTTCGAATTTTACTTTCTTTGCTTGGAAAAAAAGAAAAAGATAATAATGGAGATGCATTTAGGATTTAGTAGAAATAACATAAATTAATGACCACATCTTTACAACTATCTATCTTACCAATGGTTAGTATTAGCTTTTTGCTAAAAGCAGCTTAAATTATGTGTCCTCTGAAAAAGCTAAGGGATAGTGATTAAAAGTGTTCAATATTAACAAGGGTTTGATCTTAGCAAATCTTTACATTCTTTTTCTTAAAGATTTTATTTTTAAGATATTATTCATTTGAGAGAGAGAGAGAGAACAAATAGGGGGTGTGGCGGAGGGAGAAGGAAAGGAGAAGCAGATTCCTTGCTGAGTGGGGAGCCTGAGAGGCCCCATCCCTGGACCCTGGGATCATGAACTGAGCTGAAGGCAGATGCCTAACCAATGAGCCACTGAGGCATCCCCTCATTGTGGTTCTGATTTGTATTTCTTTTTTTTTTTTAAGATTTTATTATTATTTTTTTAATTTTTATTTATTTATGATAGTCACACACAGAGAGAGAGAGAGAGAGGCAGAGACACAGGCAGAGGGAGAAGCAGGCTCCATGCACCGGGAGCCCGATGTGGGATTCGATCCCGGGTCTCCAGGATCACGCCCTGGGCCAAAGGCAGGCGCTAAACCGCTGCGCCACTCAGGGATCCCCCAGATTTTATTTCTTCATGAGAGACACACAGAAGCAGAGACACAGGCAGAAGCAGGCTCTCTGCAGGGAACCCGATGCAGGACTCGATGCCAAGACCCAGAGATCATGACCTGAGCCAAAGGCAGATGCTCAACCACTGAGCCACCCAGGTGCCCCTTTAAAAAGTTTTAGATCTAAAGATGCCTCATTCCTAAATCTAGACATGCAATTTACTAGCCATATATCCATCCTCTTATATGCTATTTGGTCACTTTGGATACTCGATTTTTTAATCTATCAAGTAGGAATGACATTTCTGATGCTAACCATACGAGACTTTTGTCAATTTCAGATGCGGGCAGGCACGTGAAACCACTGAGCCAACTGTAGAGAGCTATGATGCTGAAGGCATTGTTTTCCTGTCGTGTATTTATCAGGGTAGTAAGCAAACCAAGAAGTGTGCTTCCTTCATTTACTGATAAGCACATACATATAAGTTGTATCTTCTAGGAAGATGTTTCTTCTTAAAACATAAAGATATTTTAATCTATAGATGTCTGTTTTAATGAATGTATTTGCATTTTCTAACTGATAAAGACTGAAAATAGGTGACAAGATTTATACTGCCAGGAGACTTCTAATTCCCATAGAATGTTAACTCAGAAGTTGTTTTTATGTGATCTCCCAACTTCTTCAGAGACCAGGTCACTGGAGCTTAGGATTTTAAAGGAAAATGCTCAAAGATATTTAATTTTTCTCCAAATAAATATAGTTCACCTCTATTAAAACTCTATTAACATTAAAATGTCACACCTTGAAAATAAAATTCTGAAGAGGTTTTGATCTGTGTGATTACAGCGTAAACATCTCTGACTCTTAATTATTCTCTTCCTTTTAGTCTCATCAGATCTCTGTAAATTAAAATCCACATGGACTCATGCTTATCATTAAAATCTAACATTTATTAAGGTCATACTGTAAGCTGGATCTCCAAAACCTGTGTTAAGTGTATAGATTAACTGTCACGGGTTTTTTCCCTCATTTTGCATTCAGAAGTTGAACTTTAAAGATGTTTAGCTCTCCTTTACTGGATGTAAAGACTGATAGATCTTTTGTAACAAAGACCTGAGTGTCCCCTCCAAATATGTTGATTTTTCCCTCAGGGTTCCTGTCCTGTACGTTTTTTACTACGTGATTTGATAGATTTCCTCAACTTTAACTTCCAAACCATTCAACAATTATTATCTTATTCTTTGATCGCCTACTGAATACTTTCGTTTAGAAGCTATGTACTTCTTTCCTGGACTTTTGAGCATTGTACTTGAATCTCTTTGAGTACTCTTATTATTTTTTTCAGATCAAAACATCCTCTGTTTCCTTGAGCAGCTGCATTTGAATAAAAACCTTTTTCCTCTCTCTAGAACCCCACCCCCCCTTTTTTTGCTGTTTATGATTGACATCTAAAGCTCAGATCTGGCTGTTAAGCAAAATCAGTGAAAATGATGGAGCTTCTGTGGACTGGAATGTTATCAATCTTCTGCTGAGGCATTAAGAAGAAGCCATTCTTTCTACAGTTGCCTTAATTACAAATTCTAAAGGGCTTCTAGGTTCAGGGTACAGACGAGACCAGTTCATCTGTTCATCTTGTCCATTAAGTCCCCTGAGATGTGTGCCAGTTTTTAAAGGTTCCAGGAAGGATGTTTCTTCTTAAAGCATAAAGATATTTTAATCTCCTATAGATGTTTTTAATCTTATAGATATTTCAATCTCCTTTAAAGGTTCCAGAGCCACTGTGAATCATATTCTCTACATCATAAGTGGACTGATTGTACTCAGTGGTTTTCACCTCCTGATCTCAAAGCTTCTTGAGATCAAGTAGGAAAATATCTGGTGCTTGTTGTTGGTCCAGACAACCCTGTTGTTTGAAGCCATACTGTCTCCAGGCCTGATGACTCAAGAAGCTCTTCCTAGGACGTACTGCTTGTTGGCTAGTGGTTGGTGAGGAGACCTGTTGGAATCCTTTCTACCAAAGACTTACTAATGAGGCATTTGAAATGGTAACGTGCATTTATATGAATATAGATCAAGAATCAGTGTCATGGGGGAAAAGAAAGATACCTTTAAACTATTTCCACACACAAGTGATTTATGGCTTAATTGCAAATTAAAAATAAATGCTCACTCCTTTTTTTTTAAAGATTTTATATGTTTATTCTTGAGAGACATAGAAAGAGAGGCAGAGACATAGGTGGTGGGAGAAGCAGGCTTCCTGCGGGGAGCCTGATGAAATGCTTGCTCCTTATGTGTTCAACTACTCATCCCTCATGCTTAAGTGATACAGAGTTCACTGGTCTTGATAAAAGAAGACCACTTAGTTTTTCTTTTATGGGCATGAAGCTCCCCTCATGATATCTTCATTGTTATTTACTTATTTCAAATTGCATGAATCCATGTGAAAATGGTTGGGATGAGCTTTACTAATTTTTTTTTTTTTTTAGATTTTAAAATTTATTTTAGAGCACTTGGGCAAGGGGAAGGCAGGTGGAGAGGGAGAGAGAATCCTTGAGCAGACTCCCCACTGATCGTAGAGCCTTACACAGGGCTCAACCTCAGGATCCTGAGATCCTGAAAATCAAGGTTGACTGTTTAACCAACTAAGCCACCCAGGTGCCCTAAACTTTAATAATTCTGAACTACATTCAACTCCTCAGAAGAAAGAGTATTATATCATAGATGGACTTATTGGATGTTTTTGATTTTTGTATTTTTCAGTTGTGATAAAGAAGAGATCTGAATTCTGTGCACCCATAGGTAGCTTGTGTTGTCTGAAAGTGTCATTCTTCCAAAAAGTATGAGGGAGTATTGTTGACGCACATTTTTAAGTTAATTGAACTGTTTTACTCTAGTATATGTTTTTATTGATGTAACTATTATTCATTTACATTCTCAAGCATATTTTAATTATTTTGGAACATTTAGACCTTAAAGGACAGTTCAAGGGATAAGCAGTTTCACTGAATCTATTTTTTTTTAATTTTATTTATTTATTTGAGAAAAAGAGCATAAGCGTGGTGAGGGGCAGAGGAAGAGGCAGACTAAGTGGGGAGCCCAATGCAGTGCTTGATCACTAGACTCTGGGATCATGACCTGAGCCAAGGGCAGACCTTTAACTGACTGAGCCACCCAGATGTCCCTCACTGGATCTTTATAGACTATTTCTCTTTGAATAAATCTTTAATTTACTTAACTTTTATTGAAACTAAATTTATTATTGCCTCAAATGTCCTATGGCATATGATTGATAATATAAATGACTTATTTGAGTTTTAATTATAATTATAAAGGTTTGGAAAAGTGTTTACGTTGTATATGCTATTCCTCTAGCAGTTTCTATTTGCATTAATATTTAGGCTATTTTTTCCTTTTTATATTTATTTATTTATTTTTATTTATTTATTTATTTATTTATTTATTTATTTATTTATTTATGACACAGAAGGAGAGAGAGGCAAAGACACAGGCAGAGGGAGAAGCAGACACCATGCAGGAAGCCAGACGTGGGACTCGATCCCAGGTCTCTAAGATCATGCCCCGGGCTGAAGGCGGTGCTAAACCACTAAGCCACCGGGGTTGCCCTTTTTTCCTTTTTAAATGAAATCAGGAATTCAGGGAAAATGCTTATTCTTTGCAAATCAAGTAAAAGATAGCTATTAATATCTTGGTATTATTTCATGAAAAGGATATATTTTGCCTTCTCAAAATGATAAATTTGATCGTGTAACAGAGTCTGGCTGGGCAGTTGGTTTTGAGTTGGTATGTAGAAACTGTCAATTTTCACCTTCACCATCTGCCAAATGTGGGTTATAGCAAAAGCTCCCCAGGTTTTCTCCATTTCTCAAAGCTCTGAGACATATGAATTTCTTCCAGAATTCCAGAAAATATTGTCACTGTTGAAACTGTCCATTTCTTCAGTTGCAAGGAGCTCACATCACACTTTTTTTCAGTGTAAAATGATCTGCCTAGATGATAGCAAAGTTATTTTTCTTTAGTTATTCATAAGACCCTTATAATCTTAGAGTTGTCAGGTGGTATTGAGTTATCAATTCCATCACTTTCATTTTTAGGGATTGTGAAATTGAGACAAAGAAAGATTGTCTTTACTCCAATTTTACACAGCTAATTAGTGGTTGCAGTCAGAATAGAAATTAGGTTTGCTGACATCTAATTCATCATGCTATTATGTTAAAATGAATACTTTGAAGGTGAAAGCAGGGATATTTTATCAGAGAAAGGAGAACTAAATAATCAGTGGACTGAGAAGTAAAAATAATAATAATAAATGCCTCGAATGAATGCTTACTGCATCTAGGCTTTAAATGAAATATATAAATGAATCAAATTAATCCTCTTAAACCTTCATTTTATTTTATTTTTAGATTTTATTTATTTATTCATGAGAGACACAGAGGGGGGGGAGAGAGAGAGAGAGAGAGAGAGAGACAGAGACACAGGCAGAGGGAGAAGCAGGCTGCATGCAGGGAGCCCGATGTGGGACCTGATCGCAGAACCGCAGGCCAACCGCTGAGCCACCCAGGTGTCCCCCTCTTAAACCTTTAAAGGCAGATGTAATTGTCCCATTTTCCTATTGACACCATGGAAGCATAGAGAATATACCTTGGCCTTGACCATAACCAGGATAGTAGGAGTTCTGTTATTGGAGAGTGCAAATCTTTACTAATATCCATTGAACTCCTTGAGGCAATCTGTGAACATAGTGAGTGTGGCAAGGGTAGCTGCCAGTGAATATATCACCTATCTTTTCCTTGTTGTGTTATGAGAATGATTGGAACTGGATCGGTCTCAAAAAGGCTTTAGAGTCTAGAGAAAGATTTCCACCAGAAATATCATTTTAGGTTTAAATGTCTCCACAATGACAGATTTTTCTTACAGCAAACTACTTTTATTGTTTGTCTTTTTTCAGCTATCATGTGCTATACACTATCCTATGCTGTAAAAACGAAATCAGTACACAGATCAGTCTTAACTTCTCTTCTCACAGAGTTTCTGAGGAAACATGAGAAGTTCTATAAAGTAAACATTGCTGGTGTTTTATTAAATGATGTAAAGTCCTGATGAGAATGTGGAGGGAGAAGACTTCCTTTATGAGCGAGAATGGAAGAGAAGGAACCAGTCTTGCACAAACAGTGGGGGAGGCATTCCACATAAGAGAAACAACCCTCATGTAGTCATAGAAATCTTGGCCTGTTCAACAAATTAGAGATTGCTATGGCTGTCGCTTAGGAATGAAGGATGATAGTTTAGAATAGGGTGAGAAATAGAGATGTGAGTGGCATGATACATCCTTTGTTGTTACTGTTTTTATCAGTGACTCCCAAGGGATGCCTAGTGACATCCCTTGGAGGGGATGGGAGTGGGAGGGGGAGGGGAGGGGAGGGGGAGTGACAGAATCAGGTAGTTTGATGCCACAAAAATATAGGACTTGTTGATAGATTTGATTTGATAGGTGATAATAAAGAAGGAATCAAGGGAAAACTCCTAGTTTTTTTTAATATTTTTATTTATTTATGATAATCACAGAGAGAGAGAGAGAGAGAGAGAGAGGCAGAGAGAGAAGCAGGCTCCATGCACCGGGAGCCCGACGTGGGATTCCATCCTGGGTCTCCAGGATCGCGCCCTGGGCCAAAGGCAGGCGCCAAACCGCTGCGCCACCCAGGGATCCCTCCTAGGTTTTTTAATTGGCTAACTGCTTGGGTCCAATTTACTATGATGAAGATACTTTGGTTAGGAGCACATTTTGCGTGGTGGGATCGTGAAAATCAGGTGTTGATTATTAGTAATGGTCATGTTTGTAAAGTTGTTGCCTTCCAGATAGAGCTGTCAATAACTAGGTGGATAAATGAACCAGAGTTCAGAGGAGTCTCAATTGAATATGCATGTTTAGATGTCATTAATTAGTCAGTGAGGTTCCTAACAGTGGAAATGGACATAGCCACCATGAGACTGTGTCTGTCAGAGTCCCAACAGCAAATAAATAGCATGTCAAAAAAAAAATAGCATGTCAAATTAGGAGGATTTACTTTCAAGGGGACTAATAACCAGGGTATCACTGCTCCTCATCCATAGGTACAACAGATAAGCTAGTGTGAATATAACTCCAGGGTTTCATCCAGTCTGAGGGGACCGTTGGGAGGAAAGCAGAGGACAAATGCTCTGTCCTCATTCTTCTCCCTCCCTCCTAGCTTTGTTGATGTAGCCTACTGGCCAAGTACACCCAGAAACAAGAGGTTATTACAGCCTGTTGGTATAATCATGTAGGTCAGTGGCCTAGCACAACAGAGAGGGTGGAAAAGGCAGGGAGAGATCTAAGGGAGCGAACACAAAGTGCCTGGCATGTAGAGCAAAGTATTTTAAACTCAAGATTATGGAGCTCATACTCTTTTTTTTTTTTTTCTTGCTTCTTTGTAATGGTCTATGAATATAAAGGAAATGTAGAAGATACCTATTTTATTTTCTCCCCGGGGTATGATGAGAATTAAATTACTTTAGACACTGGAAATCACCCTGAAAAATTTAAAGCCTTATATTGTCATTAGTATTGTTCTTGCTAAGTCCAAGTCTCCCATAGAGTGAAGGAAAACACAGCCTATATTCAAAAAACGAATCCAATTTTGTGGAGGCTCAGTTCATTTCTTAGAAAATCAGATCCCTGGTAAAAGGAGTATAACAGCATTCAGTAAGAATTTATACAATTATTTTATGTAGCAACTGAAACTTGCTACATTTGTCTTCTCCCTCTCTGTTTTATAGGCACTTCTATTATATTTGTAATAAAAACACTGTGATCAAAAAATAAACAGATAGAAATGCAAATCTCAGAATGTATATTTACTATATTAAAAATTAAGAAAAAGTTAAGGACTGAAATCATCAGTTATGTTTTCTGTTACAATTAAAATGTAGGGGTAGAATATTAGAATATATGATTAGAAATGTTATGAGAATTATTTGTATAGAAATCATTGTAATAATTTCACACCATTTTCATTTTATTTTCATCTCCCTAATAATTGGAAACTAGCTGAATAGTTTTTAAAGGAATCCAATCAGAGAGAAAATCCCACATGACCAGAAAGCAAAATTTAGATGAATACCACTGTCTTAAAGTGTGGTAATTAAATAGCAGGCCGCATTCAGAGAGATGTCAAATAGCTAAATGGCTCATACATTTGATTAGTAATTATGTATCAGACATAAAAGTCACCAACAGCTCTCCTTAACAGAAATGATTTTGGTCTGTAATGTCTAGTAAGTATCATAAGTTAAAGTCAATTTGTAAATGCTGCTATTTAGAAGGAGAAAGGTGATCAGTTTTTATTTCCTTGATTCTGTTAAGTTTTCAAAGAGAAATATAGAGCCCAAAGCAAAACTTGAAGTAATTATAATGTGTATTTTCTCTTTCTTTTTGCCTAATTTATAGCTCTAATAAAATCTGCTATTATCTTGAAAGTTTATGTTACAGAACCCCTTAGTTAAATTAGTAGCCCCACCTTCATGAAATACTGAGCCAGAGAATACATGGCAAAGCCTATTTTTATTATAAGTTCAGATTATTTTTCAGAAAGAAGGCTAACAGGTTTCCATCAATAGCTTTTACTATTCTTAAAAAACAACAGAAAAACCTGTTGACTACTGGTGTTCATTATTACTTTATGTCACATGTGTCTTACCGTTTGCTTCAAAGAAATCAGAACCCGGTAATATTTTTAGTATTTCAATATCCATATGTTTTAAGTGTTTATCCAGAATTTTATTAAGCAGAGTGTTTATCAAATGGCATCTCTATAGTTGGCAATGGTATTAATGACTCCAAAAATGTGAACAAATTTGCAGCGTTTCCATGAACATCAAAAGAATAATTATGCCTGGTATCATTTTAATATTAGGTATCATTTGTATCTTTGTTTCTTAAAGATTCATAGCCCACGTATGGTAGGAAGGAAAACAATCTCGCCAGAATATACGGCATACTGCCACTTCTGTTAAAGACCAAAGACTGTGCAATGTATCTCAGTGTATACCCAGTTATCTCGTAAATCTGTAGTATGTACCGATTGGACAAATAACTTTTTCTTTTTTAGCTAGTTAAGATCACTTTTAAACTTAAAATAACCTCCTTAGAGAGTGTTCGTGCAGTAAAGTGATACTCTCAGCAGTGGCCTGGTCTCTGCACCATGGCTCAGGGGCAGGCGTGTCCAGTGCGTCCATTGTCAGGATGGCTAACAGGGAGTGAAGCTCCTTGCTTAAAGTGAGCCCAGTGTTTTAAGCTGCTTTTTTGCACATTCACATGCAGAGGCAAGAAGTTAAGCTCTTAAAATTACAAATGGGCTGGCAAAGACACACCCAGTAGCTTTTCATCACTTACTTATCTTTAATGGGAAATGAATTATTGTGGTTTACTTTTACCAGGTACTTACTAGGATTCTTTTGATTTTAATGGACTCTCTGCTTTAAAATGTTGTTAATTCCTTTGGCACCACTCTCTTCTGGAAAAGACCAAGACAAAATCTTGAGGCACTGCAAAACTGCCGTGGTCACTGCACTGCTGAGCCAGATTTGCTGCATATTCATTACAGTTTCATCATGGAGATAAATGCCCTTTATAAGCTTTCCTCCAGCTTATCTAGTGCATGGCTGGTAAACTCTGAGACATGCTGGATTCCTAAGCCCTTGGCAAAATAATTCTAGGACCCATATATGTCATCTCATTTTCAGTGTCATTTTTATTCTTTTTTTGATTGACATGTTTCTTTTCTGTGCCAAATTTTCCTTTGATCCAGCTGGATAGATGCTCTCATCACAGAAATGTCCTTTAGTATTACATGTATCAGTTGCTATTTATTTAACAAGAGTCATAGGTATAAAGAACATAGAGATTTAAAATTATCTGGTTTATTTTAATTTTGCAGGGAGAGGTTTTACTGTTTTTTCTTTCTTTCTTTTTTTTTTTTTTTGCATAGACAAGAAAACCCCCCATAATTTAGGAGTTTGAGCAAAAAACATGGTATAACTAGTGAGTTGAAGAATCCCACTGAGCCAATATATGCTATTGAGGCAAAACCCAAAACATAACCACCCTAACTTTGTCCTTTGATTGAATTACCTGGATTATAAGACCTGATCTTTCTAAGTAACTGTGCATCTCATACTTTGCTTTGCCGTTTTATAAACAGGGTCCTAATATAGCTTATTAACTTGTATTAAAAGAAATGTCAATGCTAAGGCTGGTGTGGCAATGAGCCATGAAGAACCCTAGGCAGTGCACAGCATGGGATAGTTCTGATAACATTGTTACTCATATTTGTCTCCATACACATATATGAAGGGGGATCCCGAGAAATAAAGATCCTAACTTAGACAAGCAATGGCTAACTCGAGTATCTTAAAGGCAGCATCCTCTAGAGCTTTAACAAAAGCACCGCAGTCAACATTATATCCCTATAGAACTCCACCACTGAAGATAATGCAACCTTCACAGGTTGCATTTTATGTGGATTTGTAAGGTGTGTGGGTTGTCTCATTTTCACTCTTTCCAGAAGACAGTGATATTTTGTTAGCAAGAATGGGAACAGCGAAATCAACAAAATGCCATTTTTCTGAGCTCATTTTAGTTATGTCTTTCTAACCGGTAGTATACATGTTTTATTATAATTGAATGCATTTATTTTAAAAACTGTGAATATTACTGAGTGTCATTCATCTTTTTTTTCCCTTCATTACTGCTGTATTTTGTATGAAATAATTTTGAGCAACTACATTGGCTTAGCCATATGTTGGAAAGGGGAGAACGTCATGATTTGTTGGTCCCCACACGTAGGAGAGAGTAAGAGGGAGGAGAATGCATAGCAAAGATAGGCTGGTGAGGAAGAACATTTTCCAGAAGACAAAGTTCCCCTAATAACTTTTCCCACAGATATCCAGATAAAAATAAAAACTGAAATGTGAGCAGAGACTGAATGAGGCTCCTTAATTGAATCATTACCTTCATCATGCACTTTGGTTGGATTTTGGAAAGTTTGCTGAAAGGGTAGTGGCTTTAAAATTATGCAGATGACATGGGGCCTATAGAGCATGATATTTGTTACTCAAAAAGTATCTCTGCTTTCCTATGTCTAACACTGAACTTTGTCTACATTTGAAGATTTGCCTCTGGGTTTAATAAGAGGTCAGGGATTCAAACACAGGGAAAGACCATGGAAGGAAGGTAGATGAAAACGAAGCCAATTGCTAAGGTCCATGAGACACTGTGGTCAGTCAGAGGGGCTGTGTCCTGCATAAAGGTTCACAAATCTGACTTTAAATCCACTCTGGGACCAAACACAAGGCAAACTGCCAGAACGGGTTCCTCCCACCTGCCAACAGTGTGAGAGAGACATTTATAGAGCTGGACATCTGAGAAGGAGGCATTCCTATAGCTCTAGAGCTGATTTTTGCCTGTAAATGTTTTCTTTCTACTCCAAGAATTTACTACTGTGAAACCTAATTAAGATCCTTCTTAGGTGGAAACAGTGAAGTATGTAATCACAGGTGAATCATTACCGGTCATGGAGTAGAAAGATGACACTTTTTATCAGAGAAATATTTCTCCTTTGGGCCTCCAAAATAGAGATTATAGCCTTCATAAAAGTGAAAATATAGCTTCAATCAGAGCTTAAATTATCTCATGGTTGAAAATGTGCTTCTAAACATCCAGGGGCATGCTTTTTGATCTTTTAGTTAGTGTGGAAAATATGATTCTCCTTGCAATATGAAAATTTAATTCATCTAATTAGCTCTTGAATTTTTTTTGTTACAGTATTTCTTAACTAATAAAGAGTGGGATACATTCTTTATATTTTTAGTAGTAATTATTAAATAATGTTTCAGATATTTTCTGATTTATGGAAATCATGCTCAAGAGAACATGATCTACATCTATGCCAAAGACTCTCTCTCCATCCTGCTGCCCCTGAGATGGATCATGGTGGCAAAGATCAAGGAAGAGGAGGAGAGACCTTTCTTTCTTTTATTATTATTATTATTATTATTATTATTATTATTATTATTAAATATCATTGAGAAATAGGACATCATTGATCTAGGGCCCCTAATTCTTACTGCCAGAAGGTTAATGTTTTAGTGAACATGTGATTCCGTGTTTCTGGCATCACAGCAGTCAGATATCTGAATTGTTTTTCTGTAGAGATATTCTTTTTTTTTTAAAAGATTTTATTTATTTATTCATGAGAGACACAGAAAGAGAGAGGCAGAGATACAGGCAGAGGGAGAAAGAGGCCCCATGCAAGGAACCCGATGCAGGACTCAAAGGCAGATGCGCTTAACTGCTGAGCCACCCAGGCGTCCCTGTAGAGCTATTAACACACTACATTATAGTGGAATCTTTATTGAAATATAATTCATGTATCATAGTATTCGCCTATTTGAAATGTACAATTCATTGTTTTTTGTATATATACAGGGTTGTGCAACCATCGTTATAAACAGATTGTAGAATATTTCATCACCCCAAATAGAAAGCTCAGATCCATTAGTAATATCCCGCATTCTTCTCACCCCCAGCCCCAAGCAACCACTAATCTACTTCTGTCTCCATATATTTGCTTATTCTTGGTATTGCATATAAATAGAATAATACAATATGATACGTGTGTCTGTGTGTATATTACTGGCATTTTCACTTATTATAAGGTTTTCAAGACCCATCTATGTTGTAGCATGTATCCAGTAATTCATTCCTTTTTTTGACCAAATATATTCAGTTGTAGGCAGATATCTCAATAAAACTGGAGAAATTTGTTTTCCTTGACTTTAAATTTGCATATTTTTAATCTAGCAACATCTATCTGTTGAACATAAATATGAACTTAGTATTAGATATTTTGAAATTCAGGAGAAAACTACGATTATATTAAGGAGTCAAAATAATACAACAATTAATGAACAAGGAAATGAATCATGCAGGGTTAAATTGCATATTCTAAAGTCAAATTTATCAAATACACAGATTTGACTGCTATACAGATTTTGATAATACTCTTTATACCAATTAGAAATAGGACTTTGACAAAAAAGGTCTATTTCCTTGAGCCTAAGTTACATTAACTGTGAGTGCATTGGATATATTGATGTCCAGAATGTCTTATAGCTATAAAATGGTGCCATGAGTTATGTAGAGGAATACAAACTTAGATATAATGGATAGATGTTCAACTATATCAGATGCAAGTGAATGGAAGAACAAAGGCACAAAGTAGACAGAGCTCTAGAAGGAGCTGGGTCTTGTTTCAGCTGTGTTCTGTTGCTATAAGCTTGTGTGACTTTCTGGGTCTATGTCTTTCTAGGTTAAAGATAATAAATGTGCCCTAGCCCTTTATTGGGATGCAGTAAGATATTGGCTCTTCCCTTCTCAGGTAGCATGATGAAGGTCTTCCAATAATCATGGAAGTATGTTGGAATCTCCCAGCCTGGATATGGCTAGGAGCCTTAAAAGGAACAAACCTGTGAAGAGGGGAAAGGGTTACATGTATAGAAAAATAGGCTTTTATTAAAAGACCATCTTAGAAACAGTTTTTCTGTTATTGGGGCTGTCAGTTTCTAGAATGTTAGTTACTGGCTTGAGGAAAAATACACCTGGAAAAGCAGGACACTGCCCTACCATTTGAGCTAAAGCTCAGTTATGTAGGCTTATAGGGGTCCTGTTTGGGCAGATTCTAGTTTGGAAATACAGCTGGCCCCTTTTTCTGCCTCCCTCCAGAGCTGTGTCTTCTTTAAAGGAAATTTCTATTCACTGTTTGTCAGGCAACAACACTTTTCAGCAATGTTATTGTCATTAAACATTGTATTTAAGATTTGCCATTATCATCAACAACAAAAAGAAAAGTCTTATCTTCAGTATGAGGTTGAACTCCACTGTCATCCACAGGCTGAGATTCCACCCTGGATGGGAAACTGCTGGTTGTGGGAACCACAGTGGCTGATACTTTCTAGTGGGTAGAAACATGGATTCCTGCTGGGAACACTTGTCACCCCTGCACTCTGACCCACTGTCTTTCTGCAGTAGAATTCTCAATATTGCCCCCTTTCTTCTTTCTTTTTTTTTTCTTTTCTTTTCTTTTTTTTTTATTTTTGGTTGAGGGTCCATATTTGTAACTGTTATCCTGGTAAATGAAAACTCTGTGATAAAGAATATCTACATCACCGCTAAAGACATTATTTTCGTGGACTTCCTTGAAGGAAGACTTTCTGTCATAAATTATTGTAAAAGAATGTGCTTGATTGATCTAAAGGAGAACAGTAATAGTTTACACTGATGGAACTTGTTTGCCGAATCATCTCCCCATTGTGATACTTTTTTTTGGTCACATGGCCTGCATTTATCTCCTGAGCCTTGATCCCCTGTCATCTCCTTCTGTTGGAGGAAGACACCGAGACTCAGGAGAATTCAATGACTTGTTAGAATCACACAATTAATTAGTTCCAAGGTCATTTCTTGATTTTCCATCAAACTGTAAGAAAAAATGACATTGTTTCTACTAGTTTTACAAAAATAATTTGTAATTGGCCTTGAGGGAGTGTGAGAATGGCAATCAAAGCACACCAGTGGCAGCTGGGCAAACCCCAGAATCCCTTCTGTTTCTTGGGCCCTCCCTGAGGTCTAGTCAGGGCGACATTTACAAACAAATGTTAGCTTCTGCAAGGGTTGCTGAGGTCGGAGTACAGAGGAAGAGGTATGAGGTAGGTTTGGCGCTGGTGACTGGATCTGACTCTACGATGTGCACGGCTAGCTTTAGTGGTCAGACTTGAGCAGTAACCTGGTAGATGTGTGTAGATGGAACCTGAAATCAACAGGATGGAGAGACGTGCAGGGCTGGGCCTGGGCTATTCAAGTAGCTAAGTGAGGGACTCTAACGGCAGGCATCTTGGATTGTGTGTAGCAATAAGGCAGGCAGTGTCCTGGCAGGAGCAGAGGTACACACATGTGGGGCTCCATGAACCCTGGGTGGGCAGTGCTCCAGCCAGAAGAGGGCAGCACATACAGGGAGCTTCTGACTTCAGCAGTTTCATTATACCACATACCTCAATTGTGGTAGATGGAACCTAAGCAGATTAGTTAGAAGAATAAATGAATAGATGAGTGAATAAAGTGTAAATGGATGAATAGCTGATCCAACTCCAAATGAGGAAGCCCTTTCCATCCTGCCCTACTCTTATTTCCTTGGTTTTTCCATGTCAGGAAACAGAGCGGCCCAAGACATGTGCCCTCAGCTAGTTGAGCATTTTTATTTAAACCCTCTCTCAGGAATCAGAGAGAATATTGGAGACCAGTGCTTGAAAGTGAGTTTTGGCACATTGCCCAGTTCTTAGCTTGACAAGTCTGATCTTGTTTTGGTTTCTGTCTTGGGCTTGCAGTGTCCCTTTATATACTACCATTTCACACTTTTATTATTGTCTTTGGATCACCATTTGTAAGGGCCTGGTTTATGTTACCATTTCAATGCATTAGGGTATCTTTGTAAGTATTTACTGTTTCCTTAAAAATTAAGCATCATTTATCTTTATTCCTTACCTTACAAGGAACTTTCCTGACCAAGCGGGCAGTGCCTGTACACTTTACTTCTTTTAACTCTGTGAGAGAGGTAGAATTTGGATCTAGAGCTTGTAGGTTGGGGCTTCCTTTACTGTAAGCTACTGGTGTTTGTGTTGTACCTTTGGATGACTGAGCTCGAATCCATGAAGCAATGCTATGAATAGCTACCAATTTATTTCAGTGAGTTCTAAAACTTGTTAAAAATAGAACCTTGTAGAGACTTAATTTTCTTCACTGTTTTCCATAGCTGATGTGACAAAACATGTCTTTGTAAATCTTTTCAATTTAGAGAGAATTTTGCTTTGCTTCTCTACTAATGTCTGACTAAAAAAAAAAAAAAAAAAAAAAAAAAAATTCTAAAGCTCAAAATGAGAAAAATGGTTTGAATCAAATCTGTTAAGTTCCCACAATTTATTTTCAACTTAACACAAGTTAAATTGAATATATGTGTATTTCACACTTGTCACAGTGCTTGTTCATGATAGGTTCTTACTGTGATCATTAATTTTATGTCAAGATCAAAGTACTTAGATAATTGATTAAACATTATTCTTGATGTTTCTCTAAAGGTGTTCATTAGGAGCACCCAGATGGCTCAGTTGGCTGGTGTCTGACTCTTGATTTTGACTCAGGTCATGATCTTAAGGTGATGAGATCAAGCTATGCATTGGCTCCATGCTGTGTGTGGAGTCTGCTTAAGATTCTCTCTCTCTTTCCCTCTGCCCTCCCAAAAATGTTTTTATATGAAATTAACATTTAAATTGGTAGACTTTGAGTAAAGCACATTGCCTTTCATTCTTTGTGTGGGCCTCCAAGCAGTTGAAGGCCTTAATAGAAAACTGACCTTCTCTTAACAAGAGGCAATTCTGTTAGCTAACTGCCTTTGAACTTAAGCTGTAATGTCAGTTCTCTGCTGGGTTCAAGCCTACCCTGAAGATTTAGACATGCCAGTTTCCAATATCATATGATCTAATTCCTTAAAATGAACCTATTTCTGTGTTTCTCTATATACACACACAGTGCTCTAATAGTTCTGTTTCTCTGATGAACCCTGCTAATACACTTAGTGACATTGGTTTTGGCCTTTCTGCTTTCTCGTGAGGTGGCGAACCTTTGATATAGGTATGGCTTGTTCACCTTTGCAATCTTCCATCTGGACACAATCCTGGCATTAGAGAGTTGCTCAATCATGCTTGTTGAAATAAATTAGATTCCTCCTTTTTTTTTTTCATTTTTATTATATTCCTATTTTCTTTTCTTTGTTTAACCAGTATATTTATATTTATCCAGTTCAGTTACAATAAGATTTCATTAGTGATGTCCATGATATAATGAAGTTTTAGAAAATATCTTATAAATGTCCAAGGTAGATGGAATTATGCTCAGTACAATTTTGAACATTTTGTTTCTTCTATAGCTGGTAAATATATGGTACGTGAAGTATTGCCCAGACATATTAGTGATGATGTTTAATATATATTAGAGGTGTTCTTTTTTAAAGATTTTATTTATTTATTCATGAGAGTCACAGAGAAAGAGAGGCAGAGACATAGACATAGAGTGAAGCAGGCTCCATAGGGAGCCTGATGTGGTACTTGATCCCAGGGCCCCGAGATCACGCCCTGGGCTGAAAGCAGATGCTCAACCACACTCAGGTATCACAGAGGTTTTTTTGTTTTTGTTTTTGTTTTTTGTTTTTTCTTTAGGGGAGAGAGAGAGAGACAGAGAGAGAGAGAGAGAGAAAGAGAGATTACACAAGTGGGGAGGAGGGGCAGCAGGAGAAGGAGGGAGGGACTCTCAAACAGGCTCCACACCTATCACAGAGCTCAACAAAGGGCTCCATCACATGAACTTGAGATCATGACCTGAGGTAAAATCAGAAGGTAGATGCTTAACTGACTGAGCCACCTAGGAGCCTTTATAAATTAGACTTTCTATGTAAAGTATTCACTGAAGCCAGTAGAAATTATAAATAGCATGTGGAGTATGATAGGACATGGAATTTCTAACTTTTATTTATTTTTTGAGTCTATTTTTAAAAACTTTATTTAAATTCAATTTGCCAACAGATGGTATAACACCCAGTGCTCATCTCATCATGTGCCCTCCTCAGTGCCCGTCACCCAGTCACCCCATTCCTCCATCTACCTCCCCTTCTGCAACCCTTTGTTTGTTTTCCAGAGTTAGTCTCTCATGGTTTGTCTTCCTAATTTTTCATTACTCAGTTTCCCCCCTTCCTTTATGGTCCCTTTTACTATTTCTTATATCCCATATATGAGTGAAACCATATGGTAATTGTCTTTTCCCAAATGACTTACTTCACTCAGCCTAATATCCCTCCAGTTCCATCCACGTTGAAGCAAATGGTGGGTATTCATCTTTTCTAAGGGCTGAGTAATATTCCATTGTATATATAGGCCACATCTTCTTTACTCATTCATCTGTTGATGTACACTGAGTCTTCTTCTCCAGTTTGACTATTGTGGACATTGCTGCTATGAACATTGGGGTGCAGGTGTCCCACTGTTTCACTGCATCTGTATCTTTAGGGTAAATCCCCAGTAGTGCAATTGCTGGGTCGTAGGGCAGGTATATTTTTAACTCTTTGAGGAACCTCCACACAGTTTTCCAGAGTGGCTGCACCAGTTCACATTCCCACCAACAGTGCAGGAGGGTTCCCTTTTCTCCGCATCCTCTCCAACATTTGT
This sequence comes from Canis aureus, assembly GCF_053574225.1. Classification (NCBI taxonomy): domain Eukaryota; kingdom Metazoa; phylum Chordata; class Mammalia; order Carnivora; family Canidae; genus Canis; species Canis aureus. The sequence goes on along the minus strand of NC_135638.1, from coordinate 39,846,848 downwards.
GGTTTCCTGCCTTGTTAATGTTCCCCATTCTGACTGGTGTGAGGTGGTATCTCATTGTGGTTTTGATTTGTATTTCCCTGATGGCAAGTGATGCGGAGCATTTTCTCATGTGCTTGTTGGCCATGTGTAGGTCTTCTTTGGTGAAATTTCTGTTCATGTCTTTTGCCCGTTTCATGATTGGATTGTTTGTTTCTTTGCTGTTGAGTTTAATAAGTTCTTTATAGATCTTGGATACTAGCCCTTAATGCAAGGTATTAGAATGCTATGATTCAATTATTCATCAGCAATATTGGACTTTCATATTTGTTACACTTACAGGAGTGAGAGATTTGCATTAAGTAAATACTGGTAGGCTACACATACTTAGCTGTGAGGAGGTAGTGTTCTTTCTTTCCTTTTTATTTTTTTAAAGATTTCATTTATTTGAGAGAGATCAAGCACTGAAGGAGAGGGAGAAGCAGACTCCTGGCTGGCCTAGCAGGGCACCTAACAGGGTGTTCAACCCCAGAACCCCGGGGTCATGGCCTGAGCCAAAGGCAGACACTTAACCAACTGAGCCACCCAGGTGACGTGAGATGGTAGTTTTGTACTGTAGGTTATAACATGTCTGGTTACAGAGAGCAAGGCATTTAACAGGTGGTGACAATGGTGGTGGTGGTGGTGATAGAATCCAGTGGCCCTTTTCACATTCCTTTCTTTATGAACAGCTGAATATGCATGTGGTGATTGAGGCCTGAATGTATTTGCCATTATAACAACTTGCTGGTTAATCAGCTTGTTCTCTTCCTGAGGACTTCCGCTATAATTTTCATGTTTTGTCACCTGAGCAAACAGAGAATGAATTCAGACAATGAATATATCAGGTTATCAGTGAGAGCTCAAGAGAGTTCTTGCTCTAGACAGCAGGACAATGATCTCTATAGAAATGTGACATCTAGATATTCAGACACCTGACTTAATTTCTGTAAGGTGGGTGTTGTCAGGATTCCAATAGCATCCCCTACCTCCACCAGGAGGATTCAACTTTTAGATAACAGAGAATTTTTTAATGAAAATAGTATAAATAGTTACCACTCTGGCTTGTGTAATTTCAATGATATTTAAAACCAAATATTATGTCACAAAATTTAGCTTATTTCTACTCTCTTTATCTTTCTTTCCTACATATTATGTTTACTAACTTACTGAGTATTTCCTTTGTCGTAAGATCTTTCATTTTACTTTTTATTTTATTTACATGAATATTAAAGCCAATTTTTTTGTTCAACCTTTTATGTTGGACCTTTTTATTCCTCCTCTTCATCCAGTATTTAAATTTTCATTCATCTTCCTCTATTTTTCCCAGTATTTTTAACATATAATAGTCATATCTAAAATATATTTTGTTTTTATTTCTGACTGAATTTTACCTTTTTTTTTTTCTATTTTTCTTGCATCTCAGGAAAATGGTGGGAAAAAAATATACTTTGGAGTCTGACTACTTGGGTTTTAATCATCGGTGAAGTTGCTTCTTTTGTGCCTCCACTTATGTATCTATAAAAAGGAACTAAGAAATATATTTATGTTCATGGAGTTGTTATAAATTATAGATTTGCACTTGAAATATAGTCAGTACTTTAGATTTATTAGTTACCATTGTTGTTTTTCTTTTTTTTAAACTAGTCTATTGCTTATTCCAGTCCCTTTTACTAACATAGATTTTGCCTCTGCAAATGACTTATTTTTATTCTATATTTTTCATTCCAGTAGTAGTTAATTTGTGATAAACAAAGGGTGTGATGACTAGTGAAATCATTTTCTTTATTTTATAGGCATATTTTGTATGTACTACTCTGTATGCCTAGCACATAATAAAAGCTCAATAAATATTTGTTTTATGACTGTAATGCAAAGCTAACAGCTGTATTACAGTTTATATAAGTTTGGTGTCATATCATGAATTTGCCAACAATATATTTTTTTGATCTTTCTATAAACAATGTCAGCAACTGTTTTTGTGTTCTATTTATCATTTGGAGGGCACTGTGCTAGACAATACCATGAATAATAATAAAAGCTAACACTTTCTTAACACTCAATATTGGCTAGCATTGCTCCAAGTACTTAAGCGAATTATAATCCTCGTGATAACCTCACGAAGCTGGACTTGTTGATTTCTATTTTGTAGATGAATAAACTGACTCACCAAAAGTTTAAGTGACTTGCCAATAGTCAGAGGGTTGATATAGTAGCATTAGCAGGGCTTTGAACAATGCCTTTCTGGCTTTGGATTCTGTGCCTTCAATAATTATTCTGTATTTCCACCAGAGAATTTACAGTCTATCAAATTATGGTACTTGTCACCATGCAACATCTATGTTATTTATTAGACTAGAGTCTACTTTTGTAGATAGGAACCTATGAAGTCTTCTGTATTGGTTTATTTTCTGCTTTGGTCTACAAATTTACTCAGTGCATATATGGTAATGAAAATATTCATTGATACACTGATAAAATCTTAACTATTCATCAATTTTTGTTTTCAGTTTTTGCTAATTTATTAGGTGTGGACTGAGTTTATGTACTAATGGGTTAATTTGGACAAAAATGTTGTGTAGATGAAATCTTTAAAAAAAAAAAAAGAAATCTTTAACCTTTTTTCAACCTACCTTTTCCATGATAGTGCCAGGTCTTCTGAGCTTTGTCCTTTTTCTGAACTATCTTTCATTTGTAGGGAAAATTGATAAGTGTTAATTATCACCAAAAGTGAGATTAAAGCAACAAAAATTCCATTAAGCAGAATTAATTGCTAGGCTGGCATTTAACTGAAAGTTTTTAAAGCAAATAATAAGACACCATGAGCATGTGTGTCTTACTATTGACATTTATAATTTTAAAAAATGGTTATCAAAATAATCTGTTTTTCCAGCATCTCTTTCACTTTCTTCAAGAAGTAAGTGTGCACCTGTCTATGCCGATAGAGGAGTGAAGGTATTCTCTTCCTCACTGTTTGTCCCATCCTCATCCTGCAGGCCATCAAAGAATTGTTCTACTCCTCTTGCAAGCCCAAATATGTTTCTTCTATACCTGGTGGACATTCTTTGTTTTCTCTGCACAGAAATACAATGGTAATTGCTAAATATATATTTATGTTTATATGTTTATATATACTATTTTTATATATATACTATATTTTTAATAGTATATATTTTTTAAAAATATATACTATTTTTATATACTATATATAATTGCTAAATATATATTTATGTTTATATGTTTATATATACTATTTATATATATTTTTATATATACTATTTTTATATATACTATTTTTACTATACTATTATATATTTTTATATATACTATTTTTATATAGTATAATACTATATACTATTTTTTTATACTCTGTCCAAAACCACTGTTCACATATTTCTTTGGATTTGATGATTTGAAATGTTATCCAAGTACCATTTGTTAGTTTATGGAATTTTAACATCTTATCAACACTATCATCCTAATTATGCTATATTTTGTCTTAAGAATAAATGTGGTAGTTAATTTTATGTGTCAGCTTGCCTGGCCATAGGATGCCCAGATTAACTATTATTCCTGGTTGTGTCTTTGTGAGTGTTTTGGTCAAGATTAACATTTGACTGGCAGACTCAGTAAAGTAGGTAGCCCTTCCCAATGTGTGGGCCTCATCTAATCTGTTGAGGGCTTGAATGGAGCAAAGGTGGAGGAAAGAGGAATTAGCCCTTTTTTTCTGCTTTGCTGCTAAACTGGGACATCTTATCTCATCTTTTCCTGCCTTTGGAATTGGATTTTCATCATTGGCTCCCCTGGATCTATGGGCTTTGAACTTAGGCTGAATTACATCATTGACCTTCCAGAGTCTCCAGCTTGCAGACAGCATGTCTTGGACATCTACTTCCATAATTGTGTGAGTCAATTCCTCATAATAAATATCTATCTATTTGTCTATCTATGTATCTATCCTTTATCATCATGTCTTCTACTGATTCTGATTATATCATGAATCTTGACTAAAACAATAGATTTTTTACCTTTTACTTCCTGTGAGTTGAGGGGTAACAGTAAAGAACACATTCAAAAACATTTCCCCAGAAAGTTGATCCAGTACCTGATTTTGAGTTAATCTTTTAGTTATTGAATTTTCACAATTATTTGAAATGGAAAGATTCCTGGATGAGTTACTAAAATAAATATAAAATGAATTAGACATGAGCCTTGCCTTGAAAGGACTCATAATAAAATTAAAGGTTACTATGAGCAGAAAGTGCATTCCTATTCAGAGGAGAAAATATAAAATTGGAAGGATCAAATACAGCTTCATGATGAAGACAATTCTTAAACTAGATTTTAAAGAACAATGAAGACCTTTCCTCTTCCAGGCTGATGACAGAGCATTTATTTTTCAGTTCAATCACAATTAGAAACTTATATGTATTCTGCTCTGATATCTCAGAAAAGTAAAAGAGATGCAACTGGAGATAACAATGGATATTTCCATTGGTTTGGTGTTGAATTAAAGCAAAGGCCAACGTTGAAGGGAAAAGAGCAAAAACTAGGATGCATCTAAAATGTGACCGGCTTGGGTGCCAAGTAAAGGGACTTGGATGGATTTTGGAGGAATGGAAGGGGAGTGAACATATCTAAGTTTGGATATTTTAATTTAAGAACAGTATGTAGAATGGATTAGAGATTAGATTAGATTAGATTAGATTAGATTAGAGGTGGGATGAGAGAAGAATTAGGTGATAGCAAATCCACAACAGGGTAGCTAATGTATTGGTGGCTTGTGTATGCACTACTTAATTCAATTAAAGTTTTCTGTTCTGATTTTTTTAAATTTATTTATGATTGTCACAGAGAGAGAGAGAGAGAGAGAGAGAGAGAGAGAGGCAAAGACATAGGCAGAGACATGCAGGCTCCATGCACTGGGAGCCCGACATGGGATTCGATTCCGGGTCTCCAGGATCGCACCCTGGGCCAAAGGCAGGCGCTAAACCGCTGTGCCACCCAGGGATCCCTCTGATTATTTTTTTTAATGAGGTGGTTGAACCAATTTATTAGGAGGCTTAGTCCACTTCTTAAATTTCCTTTTTTTTTTTTTTTTTAAGTTGGGGACATTCCACATTTTGATAGTTTTGCCTATAAGAGCTTGATTTATTTTTTTAAAAAAATTTATTCATGTATCCATGAGAGACACAGAGAAAAAGGCAGAGACATAGGCAGAGGGAAAAGCAGGCTCCCTGAAGGGGAGCCCACTGCAGGACCCCATACCCGAACCCCGGGACCACGCCCTGAGCCGAAGGCAGACCTCAGCTGCTCAACTGCTAAGCCAGCCAGGCCTCTCTTAAATTTCCTTTTTTTGATTGATTATGAATCTTTAAGCACTCAGACAAAGGCTTTAATACAATGAAACTTTAGATTTCTTTCGCTTCTGAATTTATATGTCACTTCACAGAGAATTGTATAATATAGAAAAATTCCTAATAGCAAATTTATTTCATTTTAATTCACTTGATTTTTCAGACTACTTTTGTGGCATATGGCATTTTGCCTTGAGCACATACGAACACAGATCACTGCACTATCTGAATAATGACACAGTAGTGTAAATTCCAAATGTATAGAACTTGAAAAGTAGTGGTTTCTTCCCCCTCTCCTCTCCTCAGCTGCACTCCCAAATACTGTTGATGTTGCATATACCAATATTTGAGCTTTTTGTTGATGAGATTGTATTTTTTTTTCAGCCTGGTGTACTGCTGAATGCTGACAAAATGATCTCATGCTTTTATTAATTATTTTAATCAGCTTGCCATGATGCATACTTATTGAAGGGAACATTTAGATTAATTTTGGGATGATTAGCAGGGGTTGGTTGAAGAATTCAAATCTAGTCTGGTTAATGTCTATTAAAGGTTTTTCAGTGACTGTAAACTCCAGTAATATCTCAGTACCTCTCCTTCTTGCAAAAATTCTCATTGTGTGTCTGGTTAAGATTGACACACAGTTTCATTTATTAAAATATATTGCATTCCTCTAGTAATACATGTAAGTGCTACTGTACAGCTTTTAATTTATTTAACATCTAATATTTGGTGGCCTTGTCAGATCAGAGTAGTGACTGTCTCCTCAGAACACATGCAGTTGTTTTAGATGGTTATTTCTGCTCTGAAACTTCCAAAATAATTAATAGCAAATTATCCATTTCATTAGAAATATAAGCATTTACTACTCACATCCAAATTATAGTCAGATGTCTGTCTTTTTTCTTTTCTTTTCTTTTTTTAATTCTGTAAGATTCCTGCCTTAGTTGAGGGTCAGAGAAAGGAATACCTTATGCAGTTCTAACTACCATGCCTCTAGAGAAGGATAATTCTGCTGTCCTAGATTCTACAGCTAGTGAGACTGGCAAACATCTTTTTTTTTTTTTTTTCTTTTTTGATGCTAGAAAACCTCTTTCTCTTACCTTGAACAGTTGGCAGCTGTGGTTAGGGAGTGATGCCAAGTCTAAGCAAAGTTGAGTTAAAGGTGTAGAGCATGTGGGGGAACTAGTGGTACTGTGAATACACAGGAGACTTGGCTTCAGGTAAAAATAGGCTGTTTCAGATGAGATGAAGTTCACTGCTTTCATTTGGTGAGTCTCGGCTTTCATAAAATATGCACCACTGTGTTTTAAAAAAATTAAAAATAATTTAAGCAAGATATGTGTAAAAAGAAGCATAGGATGGAAAAAAGTATCCTTTTAATGTATTTAGTATCCTTTCGATGTATTTCAATATGTAGGTCAAATCCATTGAATTTAGGACTTTTAGAATAAAATTAGAGATGCAGAGACTGAGAAAGGAATATTTGGAGAAATAAAAATGAAAACAACATTGATAATTCTGATCCCATTTGGTAACATTTCATTTCAACAAGGTGATGATATTTTTACAATTAGTCTAGCAATTGCATTACATTCTGTATTTTTATTCGAATTAGAGTGTTCTTGGTGCTATGCACATTATCAACTTAGAGGAGAGGAAAACATGTCAACATTTTACTAGAAATCCCACTTTTCCTAGTGTTAAACTATTAGGTTGTTTCCTTTTTGAATACACTAAAATTAACCAGTAGTTCAGGTTTTTATTTTGTTATACCAGGAAACATGCTGTTTTCCAAAGTGAATGAATGTAGCTTCCAAAATTTCATATCATCCAGCTGTCTTTTTGTTCCTATCTAAAAGCACAGGCCAGAACTCCATTAGAAAGTCATAGAAACCATAGACTGATAATTTCTAGTTGCAAAAAATCACCTTAGATTTCCAAGTGGCGGTCGATGAAGTAAAACAATCGCCATAACAATATTAATTAATGAGTACTAATACTTCCTTAGTCCCCATATTATATAAGTGCTTTTATTTTTTATTTATAAAATTATATATTTTATTAAGTTTTGGACTTAACAATTCTATTAGATAGGTAGATAAATCATTATTAAAATAACTTTTCCACAAGGGAAATTTATATTCCTAAGGACATATATAGTTAAAAAGTGGTAAAATTATACTCAGGCCTTTTGATTTCAAATTTCTTGTTCTTTCAACCATTTCCAGGATGATGCATTAAGGTACCTTTTTTTTTTTTTTTTTTTTCTTTTGGCTTCTTTAAGAGATAGCCCTAGCCCAAAAATTTGAAGAACACATCCCCCACATGCCAGATCAGCGATTTACTAGCTGCATGACCTTGTGGCTCCTTTCATTAACTATAAATTGAGGGCTTTGAACTAGATAATTTTAAGTACTTTCAGCTATAAAATTTGGTTATTCTATTTAAAGTAATGTAAGATGGTTCAGAAAAATTATATCTACAATAATATATTTTATTGCAGAAGGTTTCGCAGAATTTATTCAGAAAACTGTTTCATATATGTTAATACATATTATGTCATAAAAGGGTTTGATGGGCAATTGGTTTTGGGAAAGTCACAGTAAAACAAAATTAGACATCTATTTATGGTAGGACTGACTTCTTGGTAACTTTAGCAGACTAAGTACAGAGTGAAACTAGATAAACGGTATGTAGAATGAAAATGTACATTGCAGGTGCACTTCTCAGGAGGGATGCATGGTCCAGAAAATGCTCCCTAGGGAAACCCATCATAGCCCAAAACTTTAGTGCTTATTCTTAGTCAGCAAATCATCATTGTGTCTAGCTATACTTTGTCTCTTCCAAAATGATTTTGGGGTTGCTAAGGGCTGTGTATTTCAAAACCTATTTGGTGAACTAAAATTTAAAGAAGAATCTTATTAAATATAACTACAACATAATGTAGAATGTCTTAATTCATAGTGATCTCAGCTGCTGAGATTATTCAGCAGCATTCAAGAGGTATTTTAATTCTTCCATTTGTGGTAGCATTGGAAGAAAGGATTTCTGAAATTTCTTAGAATTTTGTACTATAGATCCTTGACTTAGTTTACCTTCACGTGCTATTTAATGTTGGCTTTATGATACAATGTTATTCAACTAAGTTTCCCAAGGTTAAGATTTCAGTAAATTGTCACAAAATATATAGCAACATTTGCCTTCAAGATCCTTGTAATTTTTTCTGGGTTGTAGAGTTGGCACACGGTCTCTACAGCTCCTGATAATGGCGTTTCTTTTTTGTCTTGTTTTTGGTGTGTGTTTAGAATAAGAACACTATGAAGCTGAGCCGAATGCTTTGGTCTTTCACAGGCCTTGCAAGATAGCTCTCCAATAACCATAACAGACAGATTCTCCATGCACATAAATCATAGGTGGTCCATAAAAAGGGATCTGTTACTTTCAGTTTGGGGAAAGATCTATCCTGTGTTACAATAGCATCATTTTGTGCCTGTAATACTTACAAAAACATATCTACATATTCAACATCTTCATTTGCTGATATATAATCTGAATAACTTTTGTATTTGTTTCTGACGAATTAATGGAGTTGATTGAGAATTTAACTTGGTTATTTCATCATTTTTTCTTTTCTTTCTTTCTTCACAAAATGTATTTTCTCCCTGAGTCATTTATTCTTATTTCAAAAATTGAGATGGAGAGAGAGTTGGAAAGATATATTACTGTTTTTGACAGCTATTATTAATTTTCAAGATTCATATCCCAATGTACAGCAATGATTCACCCAGATGTGCCTTTCAATCAGTAGCAAATATAATAAGATTTTATGTCTTTTTTGGGGGGGAAAAGCAAGGCCTTCTTTGAAGGCTCCATACATACATATTTATGAAGAAATGGGAAGAGAAGCCTTCTTTGTTTTTATTGTATTAGTATTATTTAAGTGCTGTTGATACAAGCAAGGCAAGCCATTCAATTATTTTCTACATTTTTGCATTTTTACATATATTTCCAAAATACTTCACTTGGTTTCCCCCAGGCCATGAGGCTGACTAAGGCAGTGAGTTTCCTGTGTTCATGAAACTCACATGCAAGTGTGTGTGTTTGGGAGGGACAAGGGAAGGAGAAATAAAACATGACACTGATAAATGTTCACCAAAGAATTTTATGGCACCATAACAAAAGAAAAGTGACTTAAACTTTTCCAGGGAAGCCTTTTCTGAGGAGGTAAGATTTAAACTGAGCTATTATCAACAGACCAAAGCTAAGTACATGAAGAATGGGAGAAGAGATGATGAAGCAACTGGCGGGGAGTTGCCAACGTGCCTGTTGGAGGAACCAGAGGAGAGAAGAAGGGTGCCATGGCTCCTGGTCATGTGGAGAATTTTTAAAGCCAAAGAGAAAAGTTTCAACTCAATTCTAAGTACAAGAGGAAGCCACCTGCAGGTTTTAAGCCAGATTAAATGGCATGATTCCATTTGTTTTGAAAAGATCAGTCTATATCATGTGCTAAAAAGTATTGCAGAGTCAAGAAGGCAGCTCAGAGACCAGGAGTTGGGCTCTGTTCTAGTGAACCCCAGGACAGATGCTGATGCTTTGCACAGAGAACACACTGGTGAGGAAAAAATAGATGTATTTGGGGCTCTGAACTCATGATTTAATTACAAGGTGTGGAAAAGCATGGCCCTTCCAACCCGTCCAATTCAAAGAGAAGGAAGACCACCCTGAAAGGGAAAGTCAGTGGGAAGTGGAGAGCTGAGAGACATGGTTCTAGAGCATGAAGAAAGACCAGATTTCACATCCTTTCAGAATCCCTAATCATAAAAACAGGCATACAACTGTAAAACATCTTTGTACAACTCCTTGTACTACAGCCATAAGTATTTTAGAGGATTTTCTTCAGAAATAAAAAATAATCTCATAAAACAAATGATTAAAAAATGTACAGACTGTACTTTTGTTCATTTTCACTTTGAATATAGAAGTATACAGGACTGAAGGCTGTTGAAATCTAAGCCTTCATTCTGGCAAATGAATATGCTCACATCCAGAAAAGATTACACCATAGGTAGGACACTTGACCAACAGTGTGCAGATTGGACCTAGAGCTTCATTCTTCTGTGGCCCACTCCAGTGGGCCTAATTATAAACTAATTATATCAGAGTTTTTATACTGAATTAGTAGTTTGAAGTACATGTTTCAAAAGAAAAATTAAGTAGGAAAACAGAGCAGAAGAATAATGGATATGGACAGAAACTTGGACATTAAGGGGCCAAGCCATTTAGTCTGGGTGTTTGGTCTGGGCAGGGTTCAACTAAAGGTAGAGATGCTCAGGGAGATGTTAAAACGAATCCCTTACCTTTCCTCAAAGGAAGACAGAACATACATACCATTTCTCTTCTCTGCCACCTAATGATCCCATGCCTGCAGTGCCAGTGCATCCTGTCTTCCATCCTCAGGCGCTGAGGGTCAGAGCCTCCTTGGGATTGTAGTCAGGTGTGCTGCTTTGTGTGTGTGCTGGTTTCTCATTCACTTTGTCTTCTCTGTAAATGGCAAATTGCTTGAAGGCAGAAACTATGTTAATGATAAACAGAAAATGTTGCAGGTAAGTGGTTGTTGATTCTAGTGGGAAGGAGACCCTGCCCTGGGTATAAAACCACTCCTCCTACAATTTGTCTTTAGAGCATGAATCCTAACTTCCATCCTGCTTTCCTACTGTTTATCATGTCATAGGTAGAAGATGGAAAGGGAGGAATTCACAGCAAAGACTACTCAAAATTAAGATGAGAAGACAAGAAAGCACATACAGTTTCTGAGGTAGACATACAGAGGCAGAAACACTGCTGAAGATTCTGGAAGGTCCTACATTTCTTTCCTAGGAAAGCAGCTTGTAAGCTTGGTGACCGTGAACACATGAACCTGTTTGAGCTTTAATTTACATACCTTCATAATGGGAAGTAAAAACTGATCGTGTTACAAAGATGAATGGATGGTCATTTGTGTTAATATGTGTATGATGCTTCATACAGAACAGCCCCCGACTGCTCATTTTCATCGTGTGTAAATTGTTCATAACCAAGGGTCTGTGGTTTTGATGATAGTATTCTTCTTTTTCTAGGCCAGTGTCATATGTTTCTCCTCCTATTAAACCTTTGCATTTCCTTCTGGACCCTGTCTCTCTCTTAATTTGTCTACACATGTACATCCTTGGGACTTACTTATTCTTGGGTATTTAGCTTGGTCTGGGTAGGCACCCAATGCTTAGCTTGTTGTGGCACTCTATAGCTGTAGCATCACAAACTGTCTCCAGTTATATAGGCTCTGTGTGGCCTGGGACCATGTTTGTCCTGTTTATTGATGGCCTAGGCATGGAGGCTGTGCAATGCATATTGGCTGAATGTCCAATAAGAGAAGTGTGCAGTGTCTGTATACCTCATGAGTGTGCAAACAACATATGCATGTTATTTCTATCTCTCTCTCTGTGTGTATGTGTGTAGCAAGACCTCCAGGCAGATGCGCATAGCTATTTATATCTGTAGAATATTTCTTTGGGGAAAATCCCATCCTAGTAATGGAGCTTGGTGTTAGGAAACAATCATTGCACCCAGACAGAAGCACCAAATTTGTTGAATATTGCTTTATAGGCATACTTCATACTGTTAGGTAGGGCACAAAGGGGCATTGAGCCTCTTCAAATGCAGTGACAGAGCAAGTGAAGGGAAAATATAAACCAGGAAAATATTTTGTCATTTTGCTCAGTTGTTTGGACAGATGCATTCTGCATCTACATTTTCTAGATAATCACCTTAAATTTTCATTTTTCTTTGCTGTTTTCAGTGTGAACATTGTGTCAGATTGTAAATCATTCTCATTTAAAAAATTCAGCTATGGTAAATTACACATAACAAAGTTTACCCCCTTAACCATCCTTAAGTAGTTTATTAGTATTAAGTATATTCATACTGTTGAGCAACCAATTTCCAGAACCTTTTCATCTTGCAAAACTGAAACTTCATATCCACTAAACAATGCCCCAGTTCATCCCACAACCAGCCCCTGGCAACTGCTATCCTACATCCTGTTTGATTTTCTCTTTGTATTTTAATTAAGCCCTGCTTGACACTCTAAAGAAATAGTGTTTGGCCCAGTGATCATTCTCATATACACACTCTGGATCCAGTCACTCTGAAATTCTCATCATTGCCTCAGCACTGAGAAGACTGATCCCTTTGCTCTTCTGACTTATACTTGGGCTTGGTCTCATACAAAATGCCATGCCCGAATATCTGTCTTTACTAGTTCCTCTATATCCAGCCCCAGGGCGCTGATTTCTCCAGCAGAGGAGCCTTGGTCTCCTGACCACCTGGTGCACAGTTGGGGGACATCTGTGTTGCCCAGAGTTGTCTTGTGAAGTGTAGTGTGTCCTCCCCAATTTTTTATATAAAAACTGTGTTACAAATATACTTAGGTGTAGTTGACATAAAATTTAATTTCAGGTACTTTTTCATAAAGTGGTTCTATAATTTGGACTGAAAAATTAAATTCAAAATAAAACAGTCTAGGAAAATGTGTCCTAAGACTTAGAAACAATTTAACTTTTGGTAAATGTTCACTCACAAACTGTACACTCATAGGGTTTCTATTGTGTCTTTCTCAGTCTTGTTTGAAAATATATATATTTTTTTTTCCTTAGAGAAGACCTGTATTTCTAAGAAAAATGATGTGGATTCCCACTACAGCAGCCCCATATTTATAACTGCCAGTCTAGAGCCAGTGTACACATAAGACAGTGAAGAGCAATATGTTTGTCTTTAGGGAACTAAATAAGAGATGCTTTTAAGTGTCTAAGCTCTATCCAAGCTGGGTTCCTGATAAGCATTGAATTGAGTCCTCTGGCATGCCTAGGTATTGATCTGGGGAGAAGGAAAGGCATATGAGCTAAAAGAAGAAATATTAGAGAACAAAAGCAAATGACAGTATTTGAAGTAATCTTAGCAATGATAGCAGGAAAGGAAAGAAAGAAAGGGAGAGACAAACCAATAACTGACACCACATCCGTATACAAGTCTCATAATTAGAAGAACCAAATAATACAAATGCAAATAGGGAACACTTGACTCTCCACTGGCTTCAGGCTCAGAAACTTTGCCTGTTGCTTTGATAGACCATGAAAGTCATTGTTTTGTCTTGAAGGCAGGCTAGACTGGAATGATAAAGAGTCTGGACTCTATGACATTTAGGTTTCCAATATTACACTATTACTTTTAAGGGCATTATTGATTAGAATAAGTCAAAAACACGACTGATATCATTTGTTTTCGTGTGTCCTGTATTAAAGTTAGTTGTTTACTTGTCTGCCACTGACTATGTTAAATTTAATTTTAGAAAGAGAAGATGGCCATCTTACCACTACCTCCTAGTATAGTCAGTGAATTTGATTGAATATCTTCTTATGGTGATCAACAATAGTTGAAATAATATAATTAGTTCACCTTTTACACATTTTTACTTACGTGTTTTATGAAATGTTTTCCTGTTCCTTAAAGCTTCATGAAAATGTTTTTCTTTCAGTTAAGTAATTAAATACATCGTGTGTGTGTGTGTGTGTGTGTGTGTGTGTATAAAATGACCTAATAATCGCTGCCCTCTTTGGCCTTTCAGAAAAATATTTGTAGTGAAATAAGAGTATTAAAAAATAAAATACTACTTTTAGAATATATTTGCCTTAAGTTTATCTTAGTATTTGGAATGAGGATACCACTAATATTTTAACATAGATCTTTTTTAAGCAAAATAAATCTAATCTTTGGAGAAAATAATAGCTTTAACAATAAAAATATCTCTAAGAAAAAATGAATATAATTCTCAAAATAACCTAGTCCAAGTTTGATGTCTCTTATTAAGTTATAGGATATTAGCCTTCCATTTCCCCATTAGTCACTTAGAAAAGCAAAAGTGTATCTGTGTTTGGGAAAGTTACCTGAGAAGTACGTGAGGTCTTTCAATCATATTATGAATGGTTACCTCAGTGGTATTCAACTGTTCAAGGAGTCAGCATTTGAGTCCTTCCTTTTAAGCATTCAAAATATTTTGTGAGGTGTTAAATAACAAAAATTCAAACATGTAAATTTAAAGATCAAATTGGCTTTATTCAACAATTCATGAATCTGTCAGTATCCCACCTAGCAATAGAAAGGAGTTCTGCAGAGCTGTAGGTGAGGAAAAGTTTTTGAATACAGAAAGGGAGTGGGAAAAATTATTAGCAAATAGTGCATTGCTTCAGGCAAGACATTGTTTCTGCCCTCCTAAAAGAGACAGAAGGAGTCTGTGGGGTAAATTTTGTCACCAGTGCTGACACTGATTTTGTTACCAATCCATGTTGACTGATTAAAAGTTACATTCCTGGGAGAGGTTGAAGCGGCAGTTAGGTTAGGTATTAAGTGTTGGTTTGCTGATGTGGAGGTTAGCATAAGTGACTCCATTTTTGGCCTGTTGTCTTCTTTTTAACAGTTTTCCCCTTTTGATCAGTTTCAGCATAAGTAAGATATGTGATCACAATTTAAGGCATTGGCACCACTCAGCTACTACTCTCTAGTTTTTGTAGATTTTGTTGAAGATCTTTTTGTTGAAGAAGATCTTTGTGGTACCCAAAGGTCATGGTGACTTCAGATTCAAAATTTTTAAGTAGCCCATGCTCTTCATTACCTTTCTGAGGTTCCAGTTTTAGGGAGATTATTTGCTTGCCGGTCGGTGTCTGTAAACATGCATTTAAGTTTCTCAGAGAATACAATGTGCTAAGGAGATATTATGATTATTATAAGTGGGATAGTTCTCAATGTTTGAAGTGCATTTTCAAGCAATGGTCCCTAAGACTCAAACCAGTCAGAATCAAATAAGTCAAAGGAAGACCCTCCTGAAGGTCTTTTTAAGCCACTTGATATAGATTAGTCATCTTAAGTAACTGAATTTCAACTTTCCCAGAAATATTTTTTTTCAACTTTTCCAGAAGTATTAATCCAGGTGCAACAGATTGTGTTGGCCATAGCACACATACCTCCTTGCTCAGCTAAAAGATAATCAAGGGCTATTATTCTATTCTCAGAAATAACTTTGGCCAGAGAGTCTAATGGTCTTTGTTGGGCAGCTGTTGTCTTAGCAATGGATTCTACCATATCATTAGAGTTAGGGAGAGATTTCCCATCATATTTTCATTACATTTACTCCTATCAGGGAAGTATGGCCTTGCTAAAGGAAGTGAACCCTGAATTGTGAATGACTCCTGGTAACTCCTTTCTGACTCAATAATGGGCTAAGTTTATTTATGGAAAGTTAGGGGTATAGTTAGATAATCTAAGAGATATTTCCTAGCTGTGTCCCTGCTACCTAGGTATTCATAGGCCCAAGGAGAATGATAACCTCACAAAGACATAGGGTTCTATGGGTGCACAAACCATTCCCACTGAGGTTTATTAATGGAGTCATTCACAGGGATTGCTGCATTTATCCATTCAAGCCAGAGTCAGAGAGGTTTTCAGTGCATATGGTAAAAAAAAAAAAAAAAAAAAAAAAAAAAAAAAAAAAAAAAATCTCCTAGCCTGAAATACAAAGTTGTTTTAAATATTTTGTGAAGAGGTGCTGCTGGTGAGAATATTTAGAGAAAAAGGCACATCAGATCTAGATAATCATGGACTTGTGAGGATGCAAATGTGTTAAGATTTATGGAGGTAAACATGTCTAATTGGGTTAGTACAGTTATCATCAGAGAAAGGAAAAAAACAAGGCACTGGATGCTTTGGCTATAAGAGTTGAACTTGGTAAGAGAATTCTAAGGGGGTTGACCGTGGTTTGTGGTGACATTGGGAATAGAAGGGTAATTGGTCACAGGGAGGACCAGGGGTCTCTGACAATGCAAATAGATGGGAATCTTCAAAGATAAATCCAGCAGTCTGAAAGTTTACCCCCCCACACACACACACATTACCACCACCCAGCAATGGCCTGGTATATTCATTCAGATGAGAGGTGTTTTTTTTTTTTTCTTTCTTTCTTTCTTTCTTTCTTTCTTTCTTTCTTTCTTTCTTTCTTTCTTTCCAGGCCAATGCCAGAGTAAAGGAGAAAGAAAAAGTTTTTATTTTCAGTTAGAGTATAAGTCATGACCACAGTGTCTTGGGTGGAAATCATCTATCTTGGTGTCCACTACTTCTTTTCCTTGTCAGTTTGATTTGGAGGTCTTCACTGTCTCTACAGGACCAGATGTCAGAAAGAGGCTCTGCTTTAGCTGTGAGAACTATAACCAAGGCTCAGTGCTTTGCAGTTTTGCAGCAGTGTCAGTGGTCAGGAGCACTTGGTAAGGTCCTTTCCAATGGAGTTTGATGGTTGTTTTCCTCTGTTGATGTATCCAGAATACCCAATCACTAGGCTCCAGACTATGACCACTAGGATCTTTTGAACTGAGATCCACGAAAGCTTTTTTAATCTTTAGCATAAAGCATTAGAGACTTACAAGAGCTGGTCATCCTAACATGGGATAATGAGGGATCAGCAGAACATTGTATACCTGTCAAATGGTGACTGTCCCCTGTAGAATTTGTTTCCAAAAGTGGCAACTGGGAATAGTCAGCAAGGTGTGAAATAGTGACATCTTAGGGCAAGGGAATCCGGTCTTTTCAGGAAGTTTAGAGATTTTAAATTGGAGGATCCCATTACTTCTTTGAACCTTGTCTGGTGACTGAGGGTAACAGGGACACGGAGATAATTCCAAAAGGTTTGCAAAGCTTACATTAAGGCATGTATGATTTTCAAAGTGAAGTGGGTGCCTCATTCACTGCAGATTATGGAAGGTACAACTCAGTGGAAAACATGTTCTCCAATAATCTCTTTGCCACTATGAGGGCATGCCTTGTGGTAAGGGAAAGTCTCGACCCATCCAGAAAATATACATACAATGACAAGAAGATATTGATAACTCATACTGACTTGATGGGACCAGAGTGAGGAGGTCTGAGGCTTCTGGGGTAAAAGGATGTTTTTCTAGGATTATGGAGTTGACAGGTCAGACATTACTGGTACACTGTTTTCACAGTTCTATAGAAGTATTTCCACTAATATCTATTCATAATTTGAGTCATCTTAAACATGTCATGGTGGGTGAAGGAATGCAAAAAAATTGAAAAATGGGGCTTGCCTAGGAGCTGGAAAAAACAAGTGTCCATCTTGGGTTTCCCACAGTCCTGACTGTTCTTTGAATTTACAACCATTTTTTGCTCATCTTAATTTCTCTGAATCAGACACAAACTATTGTCACATTATAAGACCATCAGGACGGCAAAAGTCTGGCAGTGAGGGATCATTTTTGCAGAAGCAGAATGTACTTCATCTACATGTATCACAATCTTTGTAGATTCTGTTAGTGCTAGCATTGCATGAAGGTCACCCGGGGCATTTCCCTGATACTTAGGTTCAGGCCTTTTTAGTGTAAGCCTCAGTTTTGATGACAGCAATTTTAGAAGGTAAGAGAATAGCAGTGAGATTATTTACTTGCTTCCCATGTTAGTTTGAGGTCTCAGAGGGTATAGGAAAACCCCTTTGTTTCCATAACATACCCAAATCACAGAGAGCTCTAAAGGTATACCAGCTAACAGTGTAAACATTGACAGTATATCCTCCTGATAACTGGTACATGCCAGTAACCGCCAAGCTCTTGGCAAGAGTGTAGTGCTTTGCTTGTTGGGCAGATTGAGCTTGTAGGAGGGAGGTTTCCCCTTTCAAGCAATTTATATTGGGTAGTAATATGACTACCAGCTTGAAATTTCCCTTTTTATGGTAAAACCCATCAACAAACAAGATTGGAGTTTGTTTCCTAAGAGTAGGGTCGCAAGTCACCTGTCCTCACCAACTTACATAGGTAACTTTCAAATCATCCTGAAAACCTACGAATTCGGTCTGAGATTTAAAGAGATCAGCTACAGTGAGAAGAGTTTGCGCTTCTAACAAGGTAGGAAGACAGGGGAAAAAAAAAGAAAGAAAGAAAAAAGCATCCAAGGGGGAGGGGCCCCGCGAGGAGCCGGGCTGAGGCCGGGGCCAGTGTCCCCAGGACAGGAGAAGCAGGAGTCTCCCCGTCCCGGAGAAGCAGGAGCTGCACCGACCTTCCCCGCGGAAAGGACGGAAAGGCGCCCGCAGGGAGCTCGGGCAGGATCCCAGGAGGGCGGGGATGCCCTCGGGCTCGGGGGCACTAACGGAGGACCTGCGCAGGGGAGAGCGCCACACCCCGGCCGAGCTCCCTGAAGGGCTGCAGCGCGCACGGCTGGACCCGGGAGCAGCTCGGAGGGCTCGGGCGGAGGCTCCGGGCGGAGGGGGCTGCGCAGACCCGGGAGCACCATTCCAGAGGTGCAGGCCCCGGAGCACAGAGCGCCGGGGGACACAGAGCAGGATCTGGCGCCGGGTCAGGCAGAGGCCGGGAGGACACAGGACAGCAAGTATGCTCCTGCCGCCCGGTGGCCCCGAGCTGTGCAGATCGCCTCCCGCCCCCCAACATCCAGGCTCCTGCGAATTGAGAGCTGCGGTAGTTACTGTGGGAGCTGACTCCAGGGCTGGAGACTGGCCGCCGCCACTGTTGTTCTTCCTCCTGGTGTCACCTTGTACCTGGGACTGAGCAGGGCGTCACAGGATAAACAGGTCCCACTGAGCCGTGCACCTGGCAGGGGGCTGGGCACCTCCCCCAGGTACACACACCTGAGAATCAGCACAGCAGGCCCTTCCCCCAGAAGACCAGCTGGAAGGACAGGGGAAAAGCAAGTTATTGACCAAGCAGCACTGGAAAGTTCCAGGGGAAGTCCAAGGATTCACAGTATATAGAATCAGAGGATACTCCCCCTTGTTTTTGTTTTCTGTTTGCTCCCCCCCCCTTTTTTTCTCTCTTTTTCTCCTTTTTCCAGTACAACTTGTTTTTGGCCACTGTGCACTGAGCGAAATGACTAGAAGGAAAAGCTCACCACAAAAGAAAGAATCAAAAACAGTCCTCTCTCCCACAGAGTTACAGAATTTGGATTACAATTCAATCTCAGAAAGCCAATTCAGAAGCACTATTATAAAGCTACTGGTGGCTCTAGAAAAAAAAGCATAAAGGATTCAAGAGACTTCATGACTGCAGAATTTAGATCTAATCAGGCCAGAATTAAAAATCAATTAAATGAGATGCAATCCAAACTGGAGGTCCTAACTACGAGGGTTAATGAGGTAGAAGAACGAGTGACACAGAAGAAAAGTTGATGGCAAGGAAGGAAACAGGATAAAACAGAAAAACAATTAAAATATCAGGAGGATAGGTTAAGGGAAATAAATGACAGCCTCTGAAGGAAAAATCTACATTTAATTGGGGTTCCAGAGGGCACCGAAAGGGACAGAGGTCCAAAAGTGTATTTGAACAAATCATAGCTGAGAACTTCCCTAACTTGGGAAGAGAAACAAGCATTCAGATCCAGGATATAGAAAGATTCCCCCCTAAAGTCAATAGAAACAGCCAGCACCTCGACATTTAATAGTGAAGCTTGCAAATTCCAGTGATAAAAAGAAGATCCTTAAAGCACCAAGAGACAAGAGATCCATAACCTTTATGGGGAGAAAGGTTCACAGCAGACCTCTCCACAGAGACCTGGCAGGCCAGAAAGGGCTGGCAGGATATATTCAGGGTCATAAATGAGAAGAACATGCAGCCAAGAATACTTTATGCAGCAAGGCTCTCATTCAGAATAGAAGGAGAGATAAAGAGCTTCCAAGATATGTAGAAACTGAAAGAATATGTGACCACCAACCAGCTCTGCAATAAAATATGAAGGGTGACTCTGTAAAAGAAAGAGGAAGTCCAAGGAAACAATCCACAAAAACAGGGACTGAATAGGTATTATGATGGCACTAAATTCATATCTTTCAATAGTAACTCTGAATGTGAATGGACTTAATGACCCCATCAAAAGGCACAGGGTTTCAGACTGGATAAAAAAGCAAGACCCATCTATTTGCTGTATACAAAACTCATTTTAGACATAAGGGCACTTACAGCCTGAAAATAAAAGGTTGGAGAACCATTTACCATTCAAATGGTCCTCAAAAGAAAGCAGGGGTAGCCATCCTTATATCAGATAAACTAAAATTTACCCCAAAGACTGTAGTGAGAGGTGAAGAGGGACACTATATCTTACTTAAAGGATCTATCCAACAAGAGGACATAACAATCCTCAATATATATGCCCCGAATGTGGGAGCTGCCAAGTATATCAATCAATTAATAACCAAACTTAAGACATATTTAGATAATAATACACTTATACCTGGTGTCTTGAACACGGTGCTTTCTATAATCGACAGATTTCCTAAGCACAACATCTCCAAAGAAACAAGAGCTTTAAATGATACACTGGACCAGATGGATTTTCACAGATATTTACAGAACTTTACATCCAAACTCAACTGAATACACATTCTTCTCAAGTGCACATGGAACTTTCTAAAAATAGACCACATACTGGGTCACAAATCAGGACTTAACCAATACCAAATGACTGGGATCGTCCCCTGCATATTTTCAGACCACAATGCTTTAAAACTAGACCTAAATCACAAGAGAAGTTTGGAAGGAATTCAAACGTGGAGCTTAAGGACCATCCAGCTAAAAGATGAAAGGGTCAACCAGGAAATTAGAGAAGAATTAAAAGCATTCATGGAAACTAATGACAATGAAGATACAATTGTTCAAAATCTTTGGGATACAGCAAAAGCAGTCCTGAGGGGGAAATACATCGCAATACAAGCATCCATCCAAAAACTGGAAAGAACTGAAATACAAAAGCTAACGTTTCACCTAAAGGAGCTGGAAAACAACAACAACAACAACAACAACAACAACAACAAAACAGCAAATAGATCCTACACCCAACAGAAGAAGAGAATTAATAAAGATTCGAGCAGAACTCAATGAAATAGAGACCAGAAGAACTGTGGAACAGATCAACAAAAGCAGGAGTTGGTTCTTTGAAAGAATTAATAAGATAGATAAACCATTAGCCAGCCTTATAAAAAACAAAGGAGAAAAAACTCAAATTAATAAAATCATGAATGAGAAAGGAGAGATCACTACCATCACCAAGGTAATACAAACGATTTTAAAAACTTGTTATGAGCAGCTATACGCCAATAAATTAGGCAATCTAGAAGAAATGGGCACATTTCTGGAAAACCACAAACTACCAAAACTGGAACAGGAAGAAATAGAAAACCTGAAGAGGCTGATAGCCAAGGAGGAAATTGAAGCAGTCATCAAAAACCTCCCAAGACACAGAAGTCCAGGGCCAGATGGCTTCCCAGGGGAATTCTATCAAATGTTTAAAGAAGAAACCATACCTATTCTACTAAAGCTGTTTGGAAAGATAGAAAGAGATGGAGTACTTCCAAATTCGTTCCATGAGGCCAGCATCACCTTAATTCCAAAACCAGACAAAGACCCCACCAAAAAGGAGAATTACAGACCAATATTCCTGATGAACATGGATGCAAAAATGCTCAACAAGATACTAGCCAATAGGATCCAACAGTACATTAAGAGAATTATTCACCATATCAAGTAGGATTTATCCCCGGGACACAAGGCTGGTTCAACACTCATAAAACAATCAATGTGATTCATTATATCAGCAAGAGAAAAACCAAGAACCATATGATCCTCTCATTAGATGCAGAGAAAGCATTGGACAAAATACAGCATCCATTCCTGATCAAAACTCTTCAGAGTGTAGGGATAGAGGGAACATTCCTCAACACCTTAAAAGCCATCTACGAAAAGCCCACAGCAAATATCATTCTCAATGGGGAAGCACTGGGAGCCTTACCCCTAAGATCAGGAAGAAGACAGGGATGTCCAGTCTCACCACTGCTATTCAACATAGTACTAGAAGTCCTAGCCTCAGCAATCAGGAAACAAAAATAAATCAAAGGCATTCAAATTGGCAAAGAAGAAGTCAAACTCTCCCTCTTCGCAGATGACATGATACTCTACATAGAAAACCCATAAGACTCCACCCCAAGATTGCTAGAACTCATACAGCAATTTGGCAGGGTGGCAGGATACAAAATCAATGCCCAGAATTCAATGGCATTTCTATACAGTAACAATGAGACTGAAGAAAGAGAAATTCAGGAGTCAATCCCATTTACAATTGCATCCCAAACCATCAGATACCTAGGAATAAACCTAACCACAGAGGTAAAGGATCTATACCCTAAAAACTACAGAACACTTCTGAAAGAAATTGAGGAAGACACAAAGAGATGGAAAAATATTCCATGCTCATGGATTGGAAGAATTAATATTGTGAAAATGTCAGTGTTACCCAGGGCAATTTACACGTTTAATGCAATCCCTGTCAAAATACCATGGACTTTCTTTAGAGAGTTAGAACAAATTATTTTAAGATTTGTGTGGAATCAGAAAAGACCCCGAATAGCCAGAGGGATTTTAAAAAAGAAAACCATGGGGGGCATCACAATGTCAGATTTCAGGTTGTACTACAAAGCTGTGGTCATCAAGACAGTGTGGTACTGGCACAAAAACAGACACATAGATCAATGGAACAGAATAGAGAACCCAGAAGTGGACCCTCAACTTATGGTCAACTAATATTCGATAAAGGAGTTAAGACTATCCACCGGAAGAAAGACAGTCTCTTCAATAAATGGTGCTGGGAAAATTGGACATCCACATGCAGAAGAATGAAACTAGACCACTCTCTTACACCAGACACAAAGATAAACTCAAAATGGATGAAAGATCTAAACGTGAGACAAGATTCCATCAAAATCCTAGAGGAGAACACAGGCAACACCATTTTTGAACTTGGCCACAGCAACTTCTTGCAAGATATAAGCCTTTCATGAAGGCAAGAGAAACAAAAGCAAAAATTAATTCTTGGGACTTCATCAAGATAAAAAGCTTCTGAACAGCCAAAAAACATTTAACAAAATTAAAAGACAACCTACAGAATGGGAGAAGATATTTGCAAATGACGTATCAGATAAAGGGCTAGTTTCCAAGATCTATGAAGAACTTATTAAACTCAACACCAAAGAAACAAACAATCCAATCATGAAATGGGCAAAAGACATGAAGAGAAATCTCACAGAGGAAGACATAGACATGGCCAACACGCACATGAGAAAATGCTCTGCATCACTGGCCATCAGGGAAATACAAATCAAAACCACCATGAGATCCCACCTCACACCAGTGAGAATGGGGAAAATTAACAAGGCAGGAAACCACAAATGTTGGAGAGGATGCGGAGAAAAGGGAACCCTCTTGCACTGTTGGTGGGAATGTGAACTGGTGCAGCCACTCTGGAAAACTGTGTGGAGGTTCCTCAAAGAGTTAAAAATAGACCTGCCCTACGACCCAGCAATTGCACTGCTGGGGATCTACCCCTAAGATACAGATGCAGAGGAACACTGGAACACGTGCATCCCAAAGTTTCTAGCAGCAATGTCCACAATAGCCAAACTGTGGAAGGAGCCTCGGTGTCCATCGAAAGATGAATGGATAAAGAAGATGTGGTCTATGTATACAATGGAATATTCCTCAGCCATTAGAAATGACAAATACCCACTATTTACTTTGATGTGGAGGGATCTGGAGGGTATTGTGCTGAGTGAAATAAGTCAATTGGGAAAGGACAAACATTATATGGTCTCATTCATTTGTGGAATATAAAAATTAGTGAAAGGGAATAAAGGGAAAGGATTGAAAATGAGTGAAAATATCAGTAAAGGTGACAAAACATGAGAGTCACCTAAGTGTGGGAAATGAACAAGGGGTAGTGGAAGGGGAGGTGGGCAGGGGGTTGGGGTCACTGGGTGATGGGCACTGAGGGGGCACTTGACGGGATGAGCACTGGGTGTTATGCTCTATGTTGGGAAATTGAACTCCAATAAAAAGAATTAAAAAACAAACAAAAACAAACAATATTGGATCAGAATTAATTAAAAAGGTGTCTCGGAAATCAGGATGTGATGGTACAAAATGGGATACTATTACTATGGGACTTGTTGGGCTCATCTTCATCCTGAAGGGGTACTAACATAGCAGAATTAAGAATGTTGGGGCATGTAAAATGTAGATTAGTTGGTGACAGCAGAAGGATCTCAGAGGAAGTTATTTTGCTTGCAGAGAAATGTTGAGTCAATTCAGAGTTAAGAAGACTTTGGACAGCGTGAGGGTTTTGTAAATAAACATCATTTGCTAGGGTTAAGTCTGCTGAGGCTTTCTTACCTTTGTGGCGACAGCATATGGCCCTTGGGCAGTTAGGGTAGGCATGAGCAACTGGTTCAAGGTGTATGCTACAATGGACAATGGGCCTAACTTTATTGCCATGTTCTCATATAAGCATTCCCAGGGCCTATCTCTTTCATGCACAAATAAAATGAAAAGGTTTTGGTTAGTTACATAATTCTAAGGCAGGTGTGGTTTTATAGTTTTAGTCTTATGAAAACCTGCTCAGAGGACGCCTGGGTGGCTCAGCAGTTGAGCATCTGCCTTCAGCTCAGGGTGTGATCCTGGGATCCAGGATCAAGTTCCGCATTGGGCTCCCTGGGGGGATCCCACTCTCCCTCTGCCTATGTCTCTACCTCTCTCTGTTTCTCTGTGTCTCTCATGAATAAATAAATAAATCTTAAAAAAAAAAATCTTAAAAAAAAACTCTGCTCAGTTTATTTTTCCAAGAAAGTATTTCAGACATCAAAGTTTTAGTAAGTTCATAGATTGGGGAAGCCAATAGAGAAAAATTAGGAACTCATAGTTTGCAATAGCCAGCCCAAAGTCCACAAAGCTATCACTTAGTTGTGGACCTATGAGACCCTTGGATCAGCTTGATTCTTTTTGGAGATATCCATGTTCCTTTAGCATTCAAGTTATGACTTAGGTCATGAATATTGTCTAGAGATAATTATAACTTCTTAAAAACCTTATGCCCTTTTCCAACTAACTGTTGCAGCAAATAAATGGAAACTTTTATGAACACCTGTTTGGTAACCAAGCCCAGCAAGGGGTCATCTACCTTTTGTAGAAGGGTCAATTTCCCTGGGACCTGGAAGGTTCCAATTAAATCTTGGTAGAGTACTTGGGAGAAAGAAGAAAGGATTTCGGTGAATGCTTGAAGCATTACTCTGCAGGTATATTGTTGACTATTTCAAGTAAAAACAAATTGATGTAGTCGGGGTCAGTAGGAATACTAGAAAAGGCTGAGAGGAGGTCACAGCAGTGAGTTATTTTGAGTCAAGAGAATGCATCAATTACAGAAGGGTGTTGGGCTTTGGAACAACTGGGAAATGGGGGAATAACTATCTTGTAAATAATGCATAAGTCCTTGACAAATCAATATCCCTTCCCTTTTGGCTTGTGGACTGATGAGATCCCTATGTTTTAGGGGCTGGTCCTGAGCATGATTATCCCTTGGGAGATTAGGTCTTCAGTTAACTTGTGTGGACCCACACTTTAAAGGATATTAAGGCAATTTAGCAAGACATTCAGTCACATCCATCTGCATTTTTTAAAGGTTTTATTTATTTATTCATGAGAGAGAGAGAGAGAGAGAGAGGCAGAGACACAGGCAGAGGTAGAAGCAGGTTCCATGCAGGGAGTCTGATGCAGGACTCGATCATGGGGCTCAGGATCATGCCCTGGGTCGAAGGCAGGAACTAAACCACTGAGGCACCCAGGGGCCCCCCATCTTTACTTTTTATTCTCTCAATGTCAATATTAGAAATAGCGCATAGATTATCAGGCATCTAGATGAAATTAGAGGACTTTTATTGGACTTCTTGCTCTTCTGTATCAAGGACGGATTGCAAAGAACATAAAAAGTCAGGTTGGCCAGGAAATTCTAAGGTGAAGTCTTCTTTAAAAGCAAAATGTATTAGCCCTTTTAATTTAGAAAGGAGATCTTGAGCTAATAGATTGACTGAGATAGTTTCATATAGCCAAAAAAAAAAAAAAAAAAAAAGATGCTTTTCAGTAAAAGACTCTAGAGTCATGTGTACTGGTTGAGATAGAAACTTGCTCTGAATTTTATTAGATACCTGTACTACAGATACTTCTTTTTTTACTCTGAGTGATTTGTTGTCCTATGAGGGTAGATTTAAAGTAGAAAACAGCTCTGGTATCAACTAGAATTTGGCAAGGCTTCCCATTGTTATAGCTGTAAAACTAATAGCTTGGCAGATTTTTGTTTGTAATCTTGCTCCGAGGTCTTTTCAAAGTGTTTAGCTATGGTCACGAGTTCTGTTGGGCTTGTGGCCCCCATCCTATTTTCTGCCTTCTTATTAACCCACTAATCTCAGGAGATAGCTCACTTACAAATGGAGCATTTAGAGCAGGTTGGGTGACCTCATTTATTGTATGATATCCAGAATGCTGTAGGAGGAGAGCCTCCAAATGTGCTTTAAATTCTGCCACATGCGCATCTTTCTTTTGTTTTCGTGTTTGAATAATAGACCTATCAAGGTGGCAGGGAGGACTCTTGAAATGGCTTTTAAAAGATCAGTTGCTATATTGTGTGTTATTTCTGGTCCATAGAAGACCATGTTGGAAATCAAAGACCTCGAACCTCATTCTTGGGATTGTGCCATTCTGCTTTCCAAATCTAGTTTTGGACTTTGTCACGTCTTATCACCATGTGCACAAGCTGATACAAATCTTATAGCCCAGGGTAGTAGATCCCAATTAGAACTGTAACACTTAGAGACACATTTAGGGATCACTTTTGGGCCTAGAAAATCCTTTAACTATGGCCTTTAGTTCAGTCTTTGATCAAGGAGTGAAAGATATCTGGGGAGGATTGCCTGCAACCTTGGGTAGTTTTTGTTTGTTTGTTTGTTTGTTTTTTTAAAGTAAACCTTATGCCCAACATGGGGCTTGAACTCATGACCTGAAGATCAAGAGTTGCATGGTCTACAACTCTTGATTGAGTTGTAGACCATGGACTGAGCCAACCAGGTGTCCCATTGGGTGGCTTTATTTTGAAAGGTAACTATTCAATATTCTCTTCTGAGTGGACAGGCAGTTCTGACAGAATTAGTAAATTGTGAGCTACTCAGGTAAGGAGAGGTAGGGAGGAGTGGAAGTCACCTTAGTTCTATCGTCTTTTGTTTTAGGTACCTCTAGGTCTTCAATATTGCATCAGCCTTTTGTAAAAAGTCTTTAATGAGGTTATTTTGGAATTTTGAAGCCTTTTGGCAGCTTCTGCATACCAATTAAAATAGGTATCACATTTTGTTTGTTTGACTTGGGAACCCTTATTCTGAGGTGCACTTCTTAGATGAATGATCCTAACTGGAATATTCCCCTTAACAGCCATTGTAATTCGAGGTTATTTTTAGTAGGATTTGGGGAGGGATTCCAATCAAAGGGCAAACCATAGAAAACCAATTAGATCAGAAGCTTCATGCAAAGAGGGTAGAACATGAACCTGAGAATAACTGACCTCAGAACCCCAGGGAGCTCTAATGGGCTCACACCAGGCCTGTGTTTCTTGTTGTACCTGAAGCTGTTGGGAGTGTCCTTTAGCCCTGCTGCTGCCACCAAATCTGCTAAATAACAGAAATTTATCCATGTAAATTTAAAGATAAAATTAGCTTTATTCAATAATTTGTGAACTGGGTTATGTCCCATGTAGCAATAGAAAGGAGCTCTGAGAAGCTATGGAAATGGAAAGGCTTTTAAAGACAGAAAAGGGCTAGGAAAAGGAAATTATTAACAAAGAATTCATTGTTTCAGGCAAAGATGCCTTCCTTAGGGGAATGGATAAGATCTGTTGGGCATATTTCTCATTTGTACTGACCAGGTGATTCCTCATTGATGGGTTAAAGGTTATATTCCTAGGAAATTGAAAGTTTAGCCATTAATTCTTGGTTTGCTGATGTTGGGTTGAGCACAAGTGACTCCATCTTGGACCTGCTGTCTTCTGTTTTAACATGGGTCAAAGGATTTTGATTCATTCAGTAAGTATTTTTGCATGCTTGCTTTTTGCTAGGTACTGTTTAAGTTGTGTGAATCGGCAAATATGTAAGAAATTCTGATAGCTGAAAAATGTGGATTTATAAATATATGGACATGCACATGTTATATATAGTATAAAATATATATAATATATATTAGCATGTATGTTTCTAAAATTATATACACTTGACAAAAGTCTAAGGATTTTACCTTACCTTTTATGTACCTTAAAAAAATGAATGGCTTAATCCAATCTAGTTTAGATCATATCTAGTTTTACTTTTTAAAAAATAATCAAATGGCTACTTATCTACTAATATTTATGTCAACATTTTCTACAGTTATTCAGTTGATGTTAAAATACTTTAGAGTTAGTGTTAAATCATGAGAGACAGAAAATACAGTTCACTCGATATAATTCCAGTCAACTGAGTTGGAAAGTTATCACTTTTTTAAAAGCATTAAATATTATGCAGTTTGTCCACTTTCACCGAAAATTTTTCAAAGGCTGAAAAGCTATCCAAAGTAAGCCTTGTGACCCTTCCTAACTGCAGGTTCTTCTCATATTTAACCAAAGAAGTGATGCAGGGATAGGAGGACTTTTACCAAGTGGTTTCATGGACCATAAAACTTCAAGTATAGCTCTATAGTTATGCAATTACTTTGAGTCTTGGGAATTGGTCTTTGATAGATAATTATATTTTATGGAAACTCAAGGGAAAAAATTTAACACAGAAACTTTCTGATTAATCTTTGTGAAGAGAGTGTTCCCTATACATCAAGTATAAAGGTCAGGTGACTGATTTGGAATTCCAAATTCAAATAACCTCTTTTTAAATTATTCACTTAATGTGACTCCATATATGTGGTATTATTTATCCTGAGTTTAATAAAAATACAAATTCAGTCATTTAATACAAGGACAGTGAACCATATATTTAAGGAACCCTGTATTTTCTATGTTTTTAAATCTCTAAATACTTTATAACTAATCTCATTTGCCTTTTATTATTGAGAAATTTATGAGGTATGAGAATTTAAATAATAACTACTTGAGATAATATATATAAGGTGACTTGTAAGTGTAGTTTTCAGTTCTGAGAACAACTTACTATTCCTACTGTTTTGCCCTAGCTCTTATCTGCTAAAGCCCCACACTAACCCTTGTCATGGAGAAAGTCCTTCAACTCAGCCATAGTAGTCAGCAGTGCCCACTGAGGTCACCAGGATTATGCTGTCTCCTTGTCTTGGTGTTTTTAAGGTTTGCAAGAGAGAGATGTAAAAAAGAATCACTGCTAGCATATTCCCATTTAGTTGTGTCTACTCTCTAGAGTATGCAGAGAATACTGAAGATTTCAAAATTTATGTTTAGTTGTATTCATGAGAACATTTCATCATGGTCAGATGACTGAGGAAGACAGTTGCCCTGAGACCTGGCTAAGATTTAACTTTTGGGCATCTACAAATTCAGTCTATTTAGGGGAGGCACAATTCTGTCTTGTTCTCTTCTACATGACCATTTTTCTCACTCTCCCTACTGCTAATTTCCTTTGAGGGCAATTGTAGCTTCTAAGTTGTAGATTTAAAAGTAAATTATTTTGAAATAAAACATAAATATTTAAAAATATAATTCATACTGTGACTAGCTTTTGTTTTTGTTATTTGTAAACAATATATTTCTCTTAGATTGGAGGGAGAACAAGTGTAATTTATTTCTGATAATATTAAGTGAACAACAAGGGATAAAAATTTCCTAATGTCTTAGACCTAAAGGTGTAACTTATGTTGCTAAATTACTGTGTTTTGTTCCTTTCCCCCTACCAAATCATCAGTACATTATATAGGATGTAAACTGAAGAATTGACACTTTGTAATAGGAAGATTACTGTGTTAAATGTTGTACAGCTTTAAGAATTTCTGCCTTGCTGATTTCATTAATGAAATGGCAAACTTCCCACGCAATACCATTAAATATTTTGGCTGGATATGTGTCATGAAAGGTAAGTTGCTTCTGTAAAGTTCTTAAGCATCTGTAGTACAGCAATCTCGTCTTCTCTTAGAGTACATTTTTTAACCTCTACCTTATCAGTTTCCAGAAGGAAAATTATCCCAAAGGCATTTTTAATTGAACTCTAATTAATCAGTTTTCCTTCTGGTGTCCAGGATTAGGTTCCTATGGAAGTTAAAAATTTAGGATCAGGACTTGGGAATGAAGGTTATAGAGTTACAAACAGGGTTGAAAACTACTGCAAGTGTTATAAAAGTGGAAGCAAACATAATGCTTTTATTCTTTTAAAGTAAATATTGAAGTCTTGCTTCTTATTATCTTCCTGGAGAATATCAATGCTAACTTGTTATAGAATTTTCTTCAGGTAGATTAGACTTCTATTGTAATTCATTGTAATTACAAATATCTATTTTGGGATGGCTCTGTAGAAAAATGTTAAAATTTAAAAAAAAATGACTGATTAGGATCATTTACATATATGGAAGTGAATGATACATTGATTTCAGTTCTACAACACAATTTTATTCTATAATATAACCCAAGAGGTTCTAAGTGAAGTTTGCACTCATCAGATCTACAGACATAATTTTCTGTTATTAGTATTCTACATAAAATAGAAAGTAGAATGAAAGAGAAGGTGGTCAGGTCAATAGAGAGACTATCATAATTTGAGTCTTCATGCCAGTCAGCACCATACTTCCATTTTCTTAAGAAAGAATCTAATTGATTTAGCTGGTCTTCAGATAAAGAAGTGTTCTAGAGTGTAGATAAAGTGCTCATTAAGACATTGTTTTAATCTGTATGAGCTGCTATAGTAAGATATAAAACAAATTTTAAGTTCCAGAAACACTTTATTTAAAAATGTTGCAAATGCATTAACAAAATAATATAAGTAATAACATATAATGAAAATACATAAGGAGAACAGTATATTTATGCAAAATAAAAATAATCTAGTAAAAGGTCAAATGTTTATAACTGAACAAACTTGTGTAAATATTTTAATGATAATGTAAGTAGAATAGATAATAATATTTTCTTAAACAACTCCTTACCCTCTACTTCCATGTGGAAGTACTTCTTCAAATGGATTGACCCTGTTTTAATATTTCAATTTTTCCTTCAAAGCATTTATATCTTTCCATCCATGTTCTTTTTTTTTTTTTTTTTAGGATTTTATTTTTTTAATTGACATAGAGGTTGAGAGGGAGAGAGAGAAAAGTGTGCATGCATAAACACAAGCATGGGGAGCAGCAGGCGGAGGGAGAGGAAGAAACAGGCTCTCTGCCGAGCAGGGAGCTCAATGCCAGGCTCCATCCCAGGACCCAGAGATCATGACTTGATCCTAAGGCAGACACTTAGCTGACTGAGCCACCCAGATGTCCCTCCATTCATGATTTTTCAAATATTTTCAATCTTACTTTGTTAGATAGAATGGGAAATTTAGCTTTACAAGGAAAATAATTAATTTACTTTTTTTTTAATTTAAGAAACAATATAAGATTATCGTATAACAGACTTTGGACTTTACATATCTACAAAAAATATTTTTTGCATTTTATGAACTGGCTGAACAGTACATGATTTCTTAACTCTTGTAAAGTTCTGAAATGTACAGAGTTGGCTTGTTTCTTAAAACGAATGTAGCAGTAGTATTGCTGAAATATTTAAGGACCACTTCATAAAAGTTGGAAAAGTTGCAGTTTTAACCTTACAGCTTGATGGAGTCAGTGGTCATAGACCAGGTGGCTTAACAATAACAGGAATTTATTCATCATAGTTCTGGAGGCTTAAAATCCAAGATACCAGCAAAAAGTACCAGCATGGTCAGGTTCTGGTGAAGGCTCATTTCTGAGTTACAGACAGCTGTCTTCTTATTGTGTCCTCACATGATAGAAGAGGTGAGGGCTCCCTTTCAGGCTTCTTTTGTAGGGCGCACTAATCTCATTCATGAAGTCTCCCTCATGACCTAATCATTTCCCAAATGTATCACATTCTAACAACATCACATTAGGCATTAGGATTTCAACGTGAATTTTTGGGAAGCACATTCAGAACATAGCAAATCCCCTCAACATATGACTGGTCTAAATTTGGGTAAGAGGTTGATCCCTGATTAAATCAATTGTGGATAAACTGGATGTATTACATGGATAAAATTATGGGCACTGTGCATAATTAATCACTTTTAACAATTTTATGCATAGCAGGTTTCAACAAAATAGGGTTTTCAGTATGGTGCATACTCAGTATAGCCCAGATTAATAAACTTCTGGACATTGGGTATGAAGACATGCTCTGTAATGGATGTTGGAGATTAAAATTCAAGGTTAGCCCAAAATTTCTACCTGAAGTAAGTAATTTCAGTTGGCTTTAGTTGATCTTGGGGGAAAATCAATAATGTTTGGAACAATATGAGAAATTCAATTTGGGGGATGTTGAGTTTGAATAACATGTTGGTATTTATCCTGGACTAATCCAGTTGAGGTACTGTATTGGACCTCAGGAGAGAAGCTGGGAGTTTTCCCTCAAGATGATGCTGGTCCAAAATACTGGGATTCCAATTTCCTTAGTCTTGGCTTAATCATTGAGTAGAAATTCATTGCAGGGAAAGGCAAGGATTAGAGAAGATTAGAGCCTCCTACTCTACCCAGTTCCTGCATGTAAACAGTTATAATTTTAGAAGTTGGCTTCTAATATTTGAAACAGTTACTTAGATTTTCCCAAGAGGAGAGGCAGGCTTTCAGAGAGAGTGCTCCTAAGATTTCCCAAAATGAAAATATTTTATTTGGAAATAGGTGTGGGAACTTTAAGCTTAAAAGTGCTATTGAAAACAATGGAAATTTTGGTTGTAATCAATTAAGAGGAAACTGGTAGCTCCTTGAGAGCAATGAGCTAAACTTTTGTCTATGTAAAAGTTTTACAGAGAGAAAAAAGTCTACAAAGACAAGAACAGATACATTTAAGAAGAACTTTCCTGGGGCTAGGACAAACCTTGAATTGTATCCTCAGAGTCTGCAAAAGGACCTAAATTTAATTGGATCCTATTGTGGAACAATTTCAGATCAGGACACTTTTGAATATAATAAAGCAATGAACCTGAAATTAATGAAAACTTATAGCTAAATGTGACATAAACAGATGTAGACATCTTAACAGAGATATCAAGGAAAGAGACCATCAAAAGAGCTCTTGAAAACCACTATTATGCCAGGGTGACTGCACACGGGTTCAAGGCAGTGACTTCTGAGAAGTGACACCAGAGATGGCACATGAAGGGGAGAGACGTCAGTGAAATAGTCTAGTCAACTATTGAGACAAGCAAGAGAGCAAAGGCAACAATTTCTTGGAGAAATAAGGTTAAGGATCAGTACCCAGAATTGTTACAATATTATCTACCATGTCCAATTTTCAACAAAAAAATCAGGACATTAAAAAAAAAGGACCCCTATTTGGGGACAAAAAGTAGAAACTGCATGGAGAGGGCTCAGATGTTAGATTTAGCAAAAAATCTAAGTCAGCAAATATTAATATGTTTAAAGAACTTATGCCAATGTTACATACAAGAGTAAAGGGAACTAGGATGAAACAGGCAATATATAAATATGGTGATAAAATTATAAAAAAGAACCAAATGATAATTCTGGAGTTGAAGACTAATTGAAATCAGAGATCAGTACATTGAAATGAAAGTAAGCAGTAATTGAAATAGAAATTCAGTAGATGGGTCCATCAATAGATTGGCAGAAGGAAGACTCAGCAAACTTAAAGATCGATCAGTAGATGCTGTGTAACCAGAAAAAAAGGGATGAAGAAAAATCAACAGAGCTTCAGGAAATAACCAAAACATGAATAATAGGAGTATCAGAGTAAACTGAGAAGTAAAGGAGTAGAAAAAACATTTGAAGAAATAATGGTGGAAAATTTCCTAAATGAGATGAAAAAAATGAATCTAAACTTTGGAGAAGCCCAAGATACTCTAGTTAGCATAAAAATACAAAGATTCTCAAACCCAGGCACATCATAGAAATATACTGAAAGCCAAAGATAAAGATATAATCTTGAAAGCAGCAAGAGAAAAATAATTCATCATGCACAGAATAATGTTAATAGAATTAATTGCCAACCTCTTGTCAGAAACAGTTTAGGCCAGAAGTCAGTAAGATGACATACTAAAGGTGTTTAAAGGAAAAAAGAAAGAAAAAATAAACCTCTAAAACAAGAATCTTATATTGAGTAAAAATATATTTAAAAAGTTAAGAGAAAATAAATGCATTTACGAAACAAAACCTGAGAGAAATTGTTACTTCTAGACCTGCCTTCAAAAAAATGGTGAAGTTCCTCAGACTGAAAACAAGTGACCCCATAAAATAGTTTGAACCTAAACAAACAAACAAAAATACATAAGAGTAATGCTAAAGTAAATATGTAATTAAAAGAGTATGATTGTAGATTTATCCTCCTGTTTTATCTTATCTGATGTGTATATAATTAATTATATTATTGGGCTTTGCATGTACAAATGTATAATACCACCAGGATGTGATGGTAGCAAAGCTTATTAGAGTTAAGGTTATAACACTAGAAGATAATGTGAATCCACAGGGAACAGAGCCATTTAGGAGTCACATTTATCTATATTACTGGATTAAGTCTGTATATAACTGAAATACATTTTGTTACATTAACATGTACATTGTTAAGCCTCAACGCAACCAAAGAAAATGACCTGAAAGTATAATGAAAAATATTTAAAGAATCAAAATTATACAATAAAATTATTCACTCAGTGAAAAATAAGAAAGAGAACAATAGAGGTATAAGAAGATATTATGGATAAAAAACAAAGCATAATGTAAAATAAAAACCCAACTGTATCAATAATAACATTAGATATGAATGAATTAATCTACCTAAATCTAATCAAAAGGTTGATCTAATCTAAATCTTATCAAAAGTGGGCTCCATGCTGGTCTTGAACTTAGGACCCTGATTAAGACCTGAGCTGAGATTTAAAGTTGGACATCAGCTGACTGAGCCACCCAGGTGGCCCCAAAAACATAGATTTTAGGAGCTCTTTGCCAGAAACTGGAATGAATACCAAATATATATTTCTCATAAATCACCAATCGCATTGTAATTGTTTTTTATTTGGGAAAGATTTTTTTTCATGTTAAATGTAGTTGGAAAACTCATTTTATTGCATAGTAAATGTGGCGTAGATTGCTACAATATTTGGTTTAAAATGTTAACTTTTATATTACTTGAGGTACTTAAAAATAAAGGTAACCTTGGTGGGTAAAGGTAATAAGTACACAGACAGTCACAGAAACCTAGTTAATTGGAAAAAAATCTCCCACATGTCTGCATTGACAAATAGGTAGTGTTAGAAGAAACTTTAAATTGGCTTTTCATGGTAGTGCCTAACATCAGCAGAAAAGTAGAATTCTAAGTAGTACCTTTCTCCTGATTAAAATACTTTACTATCCCTGTAGGGTAAAAGTGGATTTCATCTAGTAATGGACCTCTTGAGAACAATTAGATTTTACGTATTGCTTTAACCAGTAATTGACAGACATAACTCAAGGTGTAACGCTAAAAGTTTATTTATAGTAAATAAAATGCCTAGAGAAATACTAAAATCAGTATTTTATGCATGCAACCGATAGAATTTATATTGTATTTTTATATACTCACTTTCTTGGCTACAGTTTAAATACATACAGACCTTGAAAACTTGAAAGCAGAGTATTATTTTTGCAGGAATACAGTATCCATGTTTGAGTTCTACATGTTCTAAATCTCTTTGTGAAGGAAAATCTAGTCATTGTATTTATGCTTATATATACGTATGCATTTTAAATAACTGCATTGTTAAGATCAAAGAATAATAATATGGGAAGGTCTTTTGATTCAATGTGAGAATAGTACTTTTCTATGGGCTGTGCATTCAAAAGAGGGTGGTGTTGATTATTGAATGGAACACCAGATGAACCATTATATTCCTATTGAAGCACCTTTGAATTCTTCTATACCTAAGCATGTGGGGACACTTCTTTTCCTTCTATATCCTTTTCTACTCTCTACCTATTACAACATAGGATTCTAGTTCCCTAGGTTATCCATTATATGCTCTGTAGTTTATTGAATTTATTACATGCCTTTCTTGATGTTTTAAATAGTAATGAGTGTGTTTATATATGTGTGTCTGCATGTGGGTTTGCATATATATGTCTGTGTAAGTATATGTTTACACTAGTATAAATTGTTTTTATAGTGTAAATGTACTTTTTCTTAGGTGCTATAAATGGGAAGTGAAAAAATAAATTATTTTCTTCTATCTACCTAATATTGGCCAAAATTCTCCAGTTCATTTTTCTTACTAAGCAACATTATAAAGAGCAGTGCATTGAATTGGGATAACCCAACAAAATAATATTATTTCAAAGCTGAAAAAATTTGTCAAAATTATTAACTATAATCTCCTAATTTTTTAATAATAATACTCATTTTTTCCTCTGAATCTAGAGAGTATCTTGATGAAATGAGATGAAAGATGACAATGTTTATGGTAGAAAAGCTGGGAGCTAATGACTTTGAGTGGGTTAGAGGAGACATCAAAGATACAATATTACAGATAGTAATGGACATTTCTTGATTTCATTTAGAATCATTTCAGATGTTAAAATATAGTAAATGAAACTTTATTATCTCAAAGCCAATATGTCTTTTAATTAATAGAATGTAAGTGCAAGAAAAATGTAGTAATTGCTTAGCCATATCACCTCATACTTTAAATCAGAATATTAAAAGCCAACAATAAGGTGATTTGAATTTGTTTTTTGCTTTATGGTGGGAAAATCCAGAGATAGAAATGTGTGGGAAATATCAGAAAGGGAGACATAACGTAAAGACTGCTAACTCTGGGAAACGAACTAGGGGTGGTAGAAGGGGAGGAGGGCGGGGGTGGGAGTGATTGGGTGACGGGCACTGGGGGTTATTCTGTATGTTGGTAAATTGAACACCAATAAAAAAAAAAAAGAAAAACAACAATTGAGAGGGAGATATTAATGAAAAAAAGTGACAAGGAAAGAATCAATTGACAAAATCTCAAAAGTTTCAGATTGGCCACAGGTTTATAAGTTTGAGAAGAATGGAGAAAATAGATAATCCATGTGCTAGGAAGAATGGGAGAAAATACTGACATAGAAGGATTGGCGGTCAGAGCTGAGAACCCAGTTGAATTGGAAACTATAAAGTAAAGGCGGTACCAGTATATGAAATTGGTGACCTTTCTCCACTGGCATTCAACAGCTCGGAACTGGCAGGCATATTTATCCAGGTGAGGTTGCTCCCCCCCATACACCTACACACACACACTCACACACCACCACCACGACTCTACCTGTTCAGTGTAAAATAATGCTCTAGTAATAATGTTCAGGATACTAGCAAAATAGATGTTAACACCTTTCAATAAAGAATGAAAATCCAGTCTAGAATACTCCCTGCAGTGTGCTCACAGCTCACCAGTTGGACTGTGTACACAGACATTACTACTTTTCAGGGATCCTTGGGTGGTGCAGCGGTTTGGCGTCTGCCTTTGGCCCAGGGCGTGATTCTGGAGATCCAGGATCGAATCCCACGTCAGGCTCCCGGTGCATGGAGCCTGCTTCTCTCTCTCTCTCTCTCTCTCTCTCTCTCTCTGTGTGTGTGACTATCATAAATAAATAAAAAAATTAAAAAAAAAAACAAAAAAACTACTTTTCAATTGCCATTTTCCTCTGTTTGTTGAACACCATTTATTTGGATTCATTTTAGTTGATGATCAAAATTCTCTTCTACTCTGAAGCTTAAAAATTTTTTTTTAGGCCCAAATGCCTATTTCTGTGGACATAAATATTTTTCGAGTTACACTAAATCTACAGATGTACGTTGAAAATCAAGGAGTATAACTATATGGTGAACGTGTCGATTCTAAGTCTTAAAGCAAAAAAAGGGACTTAGAAATTCAAAAGGCTAACTGAACAATGGGAAATATGTACTATTCAGTTTAATGTTTAAATTAGCATTTATTGATTTGTCTTGTTTTTGCCATTTTAGGAAGCAAGCCTCTTAGCTTTTTTCATTTCTTTTGTCCTATTTCTCCAATTTTATACATACAACTAAATGAAATTTAAAAATGTAGTTAATATTTTGCAACTGTGTTATTTATTCTAGGGTGATGTGATTTTTCAAAGAAATAAAGCACATGCCACATTACCTGCAGTATTAAACATCTTGGAAATAAAGACTGTATAGCTCATTATTCTTGGATAAATGTATCAAGGTGAAAAGTTAAAGCAGAAGCAGTATGTTTTTTTTTTTTTTTCCTTCCACAATGCTTGGTGAAACATTCTTCACGGAAAGAGCACTCATCCTTCACGTCCTTGTGCTTCTCCTCTCCGTCAGTTCTAATTTTATCTGAGAGCCTCATATTACATGTCGGAGAGAATTATTTTGACACGATAAAGCTTGGAAATAAGGATAAGATTAAAACACATACAATGTAGTTTCTAAGACAATAAAACCCCATAAGTAAATAAGCTGAATTACTTATTAAAAATATTAACCATTAAAAAAATACAATTTTAGTTAATGAAATCACCTAATGATGATCAAGATGTTTGTTAAAATGTGCTCCCTCGGGGGGGAAAATGTGCTCCCTGGAGATGATCTAGATCTAGTGTCAATGTTTTTCACTACTTAATACTGTCAGAAGGGTTATAGTTTTAATAACTATCATTTTTCATAAGGCTTGAAGTTTTAATATCTAGGACCTCGATATTATCAGGGACCTAAGAGATTTTCTTGCTTTCTGATCTAAATTTGAAGGTGGAAGCCAATATTGTATATTTTTTAGATTGCCAGCAGCACTGGAATAATTTTATTTAATGTACTTATTTTACACAGTGTATGTGTAATGGATGGCACTAAAAATAATTAGCCTTTTTAATGGTAGCCTTCTGTGAGCTACTTACCTACTTTATCACTTGAGAATATAAAGTTTAACTTGGATTTACCTGAACTAGGCAATTATGTAAATCCATGAAGCTGTTCTCTGTATAAGCTAACACTGTGAAATGAGAACTCCACATTTTATTTTAATTTAAACCTAAATTAAGCTTGAATTAAATTCAAGCCATGGGTTTATCTAAAGCCAAAGCATCCATGTATTTCACTCTATTGCACCACGCTGTCTCCTTTCCTCCCTCCAGGCTTTCAAGGGCATCACTCCAGAAATTCTGCCCTCTCTCTGTTATCTTTAATCCCTCTACTTACTGGATTATTACCATAAGCAGATAGATGTACTGTTGTTTTCCATCAAAAAAAGGTAAAAATTAAATTTCTTGATTTTCATGAACTACCCTTTTGATTTCTGTTATTCCTCAATGGAGTTGTCTACAGCCTGTCTCCAGTTCCTTTCCACTCTTGTTTCATTATGATTCCACACAGGTTGTATTTCTCCCTCACCCCATTACTGAAACTTTCCCTGGTCACCACTGAGATTTATGTTGTCAAAACAATAACCAATTCTTAGTACTCCTCTTAGTGAGTGCTAGTGAATGAACTATTAGTTCATTTGTCACAGTCGATCATATCCTTATGGAATATTTTATCACTGACTTCTACAACAGAGTGTCCTGGTTTTCCTCCACTCTCACTAGTTATTCTTTCTTAGTTTTTTGGAGGATTAGGGGAAGGATTTGAAGGAGGATTAGGAGCATCCTGATCTTGAGATCTTGAAGTGTCCCAGGGTTTAATCCTTGGCGTCTACTATTTCATCCTGTTTCCTGCCTCTCAAAACTATGCTAATTCTGAAATTTCTATCCTCAATCAAGACAAGTCCAGCCTCATGTATATATGCAGCTCAACATAGTTCTTTGGATGTCCAAAAACTATATTAAAGTTAATATGTCTAAACTTAATTCTTGATTTTTTTCTCTCAAACCTTGTCTTCGTATTTAAAAAAATTGGTTTCCATTTTTCCAGTTCTTAAAACCAGAACCTTTCTTCCTCTTTTTCACTGTACATTTACTCCACTAAGATAGTATCTCTTTTCCCAAAATATATCAGAATTCAACTATTTCACATGACTTCTGCCATTACTATTTCATCCAGGTCAACACTGTCTTGTGCCTGGATTATAATTATAGCCTCCTGACTGGCTGTTAGTCCATTTTGTTGTTGATCTGTCTTTGCTCTCTCCTGAGAGATCTTATTAGACAGAGTCAAGTCTGATCAATACCACTCAGTGATGTTCCACTTCACTCTCGTGACAGCCAAGTTCTTCTCCCGGCCTGTGATGAATCTGTTCTTTTTGGGCACAGTGCTGCCCAGCCCTTCACTCACTTCTAGAACCCCACAGGTATCTTCACAAGGGGCTATTCCATCAGGCATCAGCATTCTCTCCTCCGGTGTTGGCATCTCTCTCCTTCACTTCCTTCAGGACTGGCTCATGTGTCTCTGTCACAAGTGTGCCTTCTCTGCCAGTTTTTATGAGATGTACACTTGACCCTGGCACCATGCCCCTACTTCATGTTCCCATTTTCTGCTTTATTTTTCTCCATTGCACTTGTACTCCATTGGCATACTACATACACTGAATGATTTGTTTAAATTTGTTTGCCTCCTCTGTTAGACTGTAAGCACTAGAAGAGCTAGGATAATTTTAGCTATACTGTTGCCTGCTGCATCCCTGGAACTTAGATCAGATCCTGGCCTAATAAATATTGTTGAATCTATCAGTTAATTGTAGCTAGTATTAATGTCTAATCATTCCTCACTACAGGAAAAGTACAACCTCAGTCTGGAATGGCCAGGAGGAAGCCTGTTCTTTCAGTTAGTACTGACCATAATAACTAGTCCAGGTGCTGCCTCTTCATATTTCAGCTTCTGTGATCTGCCTCTGTTCTTGCCTCTTGCTGTCTGTATAGATATGATTGATTGCGTAGAGCCAGGCTTTTAATATCTACAGTGCAGAATTTTCAGTTTTTTTCTCACTGCCATTATTTCTAGTTCAGATTTTAAGCCCAAGTGTCATCAACTGTGCTTCTAAAAATCTATCAACTCCAATTCCTTCAAGTTTTTAAATCACAGAAATGCAGCAAGAGCTGTGTGTACCCTGGAAGTATCTGCTCTTCCCCCATTATCCTAGAATGGCTTCTCTTTTCCTCCTTTTTGGGTTTTAGCTCTGCACATCTTTATCCCTGTGCATACCTTTTTCATCTATTCTGTGACAGCTTGAGGGGATTTCCATTTTTGTGAAAAGAAAGAAAGCTTCAGTGGTGAGCCTGACCTCAGAAGAGCTAGACCATAATGCCAGTATGGCAGACCCTGTGCTACTTTCTGTTAGCAATACCAAATAGTCTTATTGGCTCCTATAAACCAAGCTTTTACTCTTTCCTGCCCCTAATGTCACATGAAATATGAAAAGCAGAAATTGTGGTTTATAAATATAGTCAGAAATAACGGCTTCCTGCTAGTTATTTCATGTATTTCATTCCATTCTTGCTGGTCTACTGTAAATTTGAACAAGAGGTTATCCTTTGTGTCACTGGCATACTAATTTGTTTGTTTTAGCTGATTGAGAGAAACTATTTCACCATGTCTGAACTTTAGGCCCTTTGAAAGCATCAGAGCATAGTTACTAAGTGA
Source organism: Canis aureus (assembly GCF_053574225.1). Lineage (NCBI taxonomy): Eukaryota > Metazoa > Chordata > Mammalia > Carnivora > Canidae > Canis > Canis aureus. The sequence continues at coordinate 39,804,735 of NC_135638.1, read as the reverse complement.
CACAGTTGTCACAGTGCTTTTCTTTTCTTTTCTTTTTCTTTTTTTTTTTTTTTGGTGGTGATTGTTTTTTTGTTTGTTTGTTTTTTGGTTTTTGTTTTTTTTCCTTTCATTTTCTTTCAGATACCTTATCATCTAACCTAGTTCATAACTCTGACTCAGCATTACTACTGAAGCACCAATGACTCTTGGGTTTCTTGGGTTTTGAACTCTTCTATATGTACAAGACAGGCTTCCTATACTGCAAACTCAAAATAGAATGTAAGTGGGATAGCTGTAAAACTAGTGTTAGGTTCTTTCTGGTCTCAACCTGTGTGAATTGATTATTGTTTGTTGAAGGGCACTGACACCTTCCCTCTCAATGTCAGCAGGCAGCGCTCTGGTGCCATGTGCCAAAACATGTGGTTTGTTCAAGGTTAAACACCTAGTTTGCAGCAAAACATATGGGTTATAAAAAGTAATTTTACAAGTATCAGGTTATTTGATTTATACGATCCTTGTGTGAGGAAGACAGAGAATTGAACTCTGTTTTGTAGATAAGACCCTTAAGCTTAGAGAAGTTAAGTGCTTGCCGAAAGTGACACAGGCGATAGGCCAAGAATTAAGGCTCTGGGGCTCTAGGACCAGTGTTTTTTTCACTGGACACTTTGATTCTTATTATGCTTCTCATGTGTTTGGCACCTTTAACACTAGACATTTTATTATATTAAAAAGTTCTGTTACTGAATAATATCTCTGAAAACTATGGAGAAACATAGGTATGAATTGAAATGATGAGATTAAATCGAGAGTGATGTATCATAAAACAGACATTTTTTGAAAAGATGATTTCTTTCTTCTCTGAATATGGAAAAACAATGTCATTACCATTTATCTCTCAAAGTAGTCTATAGCATTTCCCCCCCAAGTGTATCTCCATCTGTAATGTCTTCCCAACTAAAATGTGATTTTTTTAAAGATATGTGTGATATCTCTTATTTGTATGTATTACTAATGGTTTTATACTTTATGGTATATGTGGTCACCTATATAGTGGGACTACAGGATCAATTTTTGATCATGAAATGTATTTTCATTTTTAAAGTCCTCTATACCTTCCCCCTACAAATCTATAAATGTTTGTTAATTTGGAATATGGTTCAGTGAGAAGATTCATTTATGGGAGGTAAATGTGAAATATACTTAAAATTGAAGTATAGTTCACATACTATATTAGTTTCAGGTGTGTAACATAGTGATTTGGCAATTATGTACATTACATATGCTCACCTCAATAAGCATATTTACCAACTGTCACCATACAAAGTTATAGTAATTATTGACTTTTCTCTATTTTATACTTACCTTTCCTGTGAATTATTTATTTGCCAGCTGGATATTGGTACCTCTTAATCCCCTTTACCATTTTTACCCATCCCCACCTTCCTGTCCTATGACAAGTACTAGTTTTTTCTCTGTATTTATGAGTCTGTTTCTCTTTTGTTGTCACTATTTTTTGTTGTTAATTTGTTCTGTTTTTTTAGAATCTGCATAAGTGAAATCATATGTTGTCTTTTTCTGTCTTAGTTATTTCACTTAGCATAATACCCTTTAGGTCCATTCATGTTGTTCCAAATGGCAAGATTTAATTCTTCTTTATAGCTGATTAATATTCCAGTGTGTATATATACCATATCTTCTTTATCTGATCATCTATTGATGGACATTTAGGTTGCTTCCATATCTTGGCTCTTATAAATAATGCTGCAATAAATATAGGGGTGCATATATTTTTTGAATGAATGTTTTCAAATGATCCCATTAAGAATGTCCAGAGGACCTAAATCTTCCAAAGAAGACATCCAGATAGCCAAATAGACACATGAAAAGATACTCAGCATCACTATTCATCAGGGAAATATAAATTGAAACCACAATGAGCTATCATTTCACACCTGTTAGAATGGCTAGCATCAAAAAGATAAGAAATAACCAGTGTTGGTGAGGATGTGGAGAAAAATGAATTGTTCTACACTATTGGTGGGAATGTACATTATTACAGCTACAATGGAAAACAGTATATGGAAGTTCCTAAAAAAACTAGCAATAGAAGTAACATATAGTCCAGTAATTCCACTTCCGGTATTTACCCAGCGAAAATGAAAACTCTAAAAACTCTTTGAGTTATTAAAGAAATAGTAAAAAAAAAAAAAAAAATGACTTGGAAAATTTAGTATTGACCATTTCTCTCTGGGATGTTGGATTATTTTCAGTACAAATGCAATATGTATTACATGAACAGTCCTTAAGCTCAACAGTAACAATCTATGAACATTATTTTAATATCATAGTACAATTTCCCCTTTATTATGGAAAGAAATGCAAGACCATTGGGAGGATTGCTCAGTTCTTCTATTTGTTTTCTGTGAGCTTTGTTCAGGTTTCAATTCTTAAAATTGTTTAAGAGTTTTTGTATAATACCCCGTGAAAATTTGAACATTGTTCCTACACTGGAATGAAAACTACCATATGACCTAGCAATTCTACTATCAAGTGTATACCCAAGATAAGTGAAAATATATCTACACGAAACCTTATACAAAATGTTTTTAGCAGTATTATTTATTAAGTCTACAGGTGGGAACAAGCCAAATATCCACCCACAGACGAATGGATAAATAAATTGTGGTATATCCCCCATATTGGAACATTACACACCCACAAAAAGGAGTGAGGTACTGATACATGCTACAACACAGGTAGACTCTGACATGCTATGTTCCATGAAAGTAGCTCTTACAAAAGACCACATCTTATAGGATTCCATGTAAATGAAGTATCAAGAATAGGCAAGATAATAAAGACAGAATTCAGATTAATTCTGAATTAGGGTCTGGTGGGATGAGGGAATGAGGAATGACTGCTTATAGGTATGAGGTTCTCTCTTGGCATGAAAAAAATGCTCTGAAATTAGGTTGTAATAATGATTGCACAAGTCCATGAATATACTAAAAACAATCAAATTGCATACTCATAAAACACGAATTTAAAGATGCATGAAGTATATCTCAAAACTGTATGTAAAAAATGTAATGCAAAAAAATGTAATGCATGTTATATTTGTTTAAAATAAAGGGCAAGGAAATTATTTTTTCTTATTACTTAAGATATAAATGTTAACAACTGAAGATTAAATATTAGTGCTTTTTCTCTCCCAAACAACTATAGTGGTCTTATGGGAAGAACAAACGCTTTAGGAAAATCTTCATGGAATCTAACAACATTTACCTTTTTTTTTTTTTTTTGACTAAGTGCTTGAACTTAAAAAACATCCATTTTATTTAATTTAAAAGATAAATATAAAATTCAAAGATAAAATGTTTCAAAATTTTGATGTTATTATCATGGAAAAGATTTTAAAAGCATGATTATTGTGTGAAATATATTTTTTCCTCTTAAAAAATTCTATGTAGAAGAAGGATGTTTTTATTACTGGAATTACTTGATATTTTACATTTTCTATCTCCTGCAAGTGGAGCCATCCTTATTTATATTAAAACATTGTACTAATGCCTCCAGGGGGGATAAAAGTGATTTGGCCATTTTCTTTCTGGAAAATGCCCAAATGAAAATTGCTTGCTCACTTGGCATTATCAGTTAGAATTAAGTCATGTTTCCAGGTGTCACCATCCTGTTCCCCAGAGTTTGGTCCTGATCCAGAACAATCCAGGGGAGGTGAATTTCACTGTGGTTGATGTAAGGTTTTTGCTCTAGTTAAAAGACTTTGTCAAGGATCCAAAATTATGCTAGGACTTTTTTTCCTGTTAGATCTGCAAAATTTGCAAAAGGGTATACATTATGGTAGTGCTTAACAGCATATATATCAGGACCATGTAATTCTGGGGACATTACTGAATGTCTTTTAACCTCAATTTGTGGTCTTTTATTAATGATTTTTGTAAGAGTTAAATATAATGTACACAATGCTTTAGAATAATAACTTGAGTAGTTTTAATAGTGATCATACAACTGCTTAAATGCTGTCTTCTCCCCCATGTGTTTTATTCATACTAAGCCAACTCATTTCACATTAATTGGGAATTGCTAACTTTGAGCTGTCTATTCTGGAATTCCTAGTAAATTAGGGAAAATTTTGTAAATATTTGTCACTTTAAATATTTGTAACAAAGGCTGGGTTTCCCAAATCCCAGTAGAGAAGGACAATGGCAAGCCATGTTTATTGAGAATTAAGGTTTTGTCAAGATCCAGAGGATGTGCTGTTACTATAATTCTGTTATGGATATTGTGCTTGCCTGCCCAATACCTTCTTCCCCTTCCTTTCCTAATGCTCTCACACCTCCCCTGCACAGCCAACATTTGGTGAAGCAGACTCCATCTTGACTGTACAAAAAGACAGATTGCTCGGTCCTAACATTCTATCCAGTGGCAATATTTGTTATTGGCATGTGACCCCATATGGTTCAACAACATCTATGTAGAAATATCTGGAGTTATTAGAGAAACAAATTTCCCTTTTCTCCTGAAATACCTGACAGAAGAAATTCTCTGTTCATCCTTGGAAATAGATGAAGGAGTAAATAGCCCTATAGCTACTTAGAACTAAGACGGGAGCCGACATTGGAATAAACCTGATATCACATGATGAAGAGCAGAAGAAATAAATGAAATTGGCATCTTTATGACATTATTGCACTGCTGAGCTAAATCATGCATGAAGCCTCCCTCCCATTCACTTTCTGTTATTTGAACCAATAAATTTGCTTTATTGCATAGTCAGAATTATATTTTATTTGTTTTGTTTCTTGCAATAGAAAATATACTGAAATACCACATAGAATAATACATATTTTTTATATTTCTGATATGAATACCTAGAAAGATACAGTCTAGTAAATGTCTGAAATCTACTTCTTCAAACTGTTACTCGTAATAATTAAAGCATACATTTAGATGAAAAAGAGAAACTTACTTCTAAACTGGGGAACAAAAAGATATAGAAGATGATGTCCTTATCATCATGAGTGTTAAAGAAATAAAAAGAAAATCTTACTTTATTTTGCAAAATGGAATGAATCATCTCAAGGATGATAAAATTGTTAATCTTTAGTGAGGGATGATATATTATGTCATGACAACATGTCTCATATATTATCTTTAGTAGAATGTATGCATCATAAAAAATTTTAAAATTTCCTGTGATGTTTCTCATCTTTGAAAGAAGAGTAAAAATTATTTGAATATGATGGCCTAGTCTACAGCTATTACTGTAAAAATGAAAATGATCATTTAATTTTTTGTATATATATTTATTTTTAAAGATTTTTATTTATTTATCCACAAGACACATAGAGAGAGGCAGAGACATAGGCAGAGGGAGATGCAGACTCCATACAGGGAGCCCGATGTGGGACTCGATCCTGGGACTCCAGGATCATGCCCTGAGCCAGAGGCAGGTGCTTAACTGCTGAGCCACCCAGTGGCTTTTATAAAATTTATAAAATTATAAAATATAAATTTTATATTTAATATAGAACATATTTTAAAAATAGAATTTGAGTAGCTTTCTATCCAAAATAAACTGAAAATATAACATAAGGATTTTGGTATACTTATAAAATTAAAATTGTCTACCTGTTTGCATCATTTTAGAAGTAAAGTGTTGATTTGTATATCCTTAATTGAGGTATATAATAGTGAATATTTAAAATTCAGACATAAAACCCTCCATAAGATAGAATTAAATTTGATGATGTGTCTGTTGGATATTTTATTGTTGTTCCACAGGTCCTGAGGCTATATTACTGTTTCTTAGATTGAGTAAAGTCCTTTGTTCTGTCCTCCAGCTCACTATTCTATCCTCTCTCATCTTCACTCAAAAATTGAGTTCATCCAGAGATTTTTATTTTTGCTATTTTTCATTTCTATAGCTTGTTTTTTAAACTTATTCTTCTTTGTTGAAATTTTCCATTTTTTTCATTCATTTCAAGAGAATTTGAATTTGCTTGCTGAAATATTTCTATGATGATTGCTTTAAAATTCTTGTCGGGTTACAATATGTGTGATTCATCTCATTTTCAGTATTAGATAATAGTCTTTTAACTTTCAAATTGTGATTGTTCTGGTTCTTGGTATGACATAATTTTTATTGCATCCTGTGTTTTTGCTGATCATGTTATGAGACTCTGAGCCTTTTTTTTTTTTTTTCTTTTTTAGCAAGCATTCACTTGATTTAGATTTAGCATACAGGTCCTGTCCTAATTTTGTAGACTGATTGGTGTCATTAGCAGTTGATTTTTTTGATCCTGTGTGTTACTCTTTTGGTTTCAGTGGTTTATCTTGTGTTACTGGAGTATCCACTGGTCCCTGCTGGTACTGCTTGAAAGGATAACAGAAGCTACCCAAGATAGGCCCTTGACTGCCACCAAATGTGGAAAGGGATCCTTTCCTTGTCCAGTGGTGTCTGTGAGCATTTCCGGGCCAATATTTGTTGTGTGAAGTTATCCCCTTTATTATAGAAGAAGTAGGATGGATGAGGTTATCCTCATCAAGAGGCTGCTTGTTAGGACAGGGTTACCTTTGTGGGTCTTCCCCACAGTGTAGTGTCTCTGAGTGGGGAAAGTAGTGCCAGGCCCTAGAAAACTGGCTTTCCAGGCTAGGCACATTTTGTGGCAGCATGCTCCTGCTGGTGACCTTGGCTAGATGGATGCCTCTAAGTGGGACAGAAGAGTCAGGCTAGGGAAGGAGAGGCCACCTCCACTGGCCACTTACCGTCACATGGTTTCTGATTGGTATCGTTCACCAGTTTTTCACAACATACTTTGTGTTGGTGGGACTCCTTTTCTATGCTAGTGATGCTTGTGAGCCTACTTGGTCTGCCTTTGTTGTTATATGGGGTGGGGGTGGGGGTCAGGAAACCTTCTTCTTCTGATGAGTGGGGGGCTGCATGACTCCTGTTTCCTGAGATGCTCCTCCAGTCCTGGGGCCCCTAATCAACTCCTCTTCATTTTCTACTTTTCAGAGCTCTCCTTTGGTTGTCTTTGCACTTTATCCCGGGATGTCATTGTACTGCAGGGAGGAACAGGGAGAGATCATCTTCACATTTTCTCTGGACTGGGAAATTCTAACTTATTTTAAAACCTGTTTTCCTTATCCTTTAAGTGACACTGCATTCCCTAGGGAGTAAAATTAATTAGCAAGATTTATGGACTGAATGAGCTAAGAGTTGACTAGACAAAATTTAAAAGTGAAAAGGTGATAACCACGTACTATATATCGATAGTTCTATGAAATGGTTTCTGATCTGCCATCTGACAGACCATGACTGGTTCCTGAATGATAATTCTGTAGGATTTCAGGGAAGAGATACATCACAGTGGGCTAGAGGGTGAGATTTCCTGAGGGAAGTTCCAAATTTCCTCAATAATAAATTTAGAGGGACAGAGAAGAATTTCAAGGATTAGGCATCAAAACAGTATTTCTGTGGAATGCTATACTTGGTGTTTTAGCATAGGAGTTCTAGAGTCAGTTTTCTGGATTGGAATATTCACTCTTCTCCTAGCAACTAAGTGACAGCAAGAAAGTAACCAAACTCTCTGTACCGCTGTTTTCTCATAGAAAGATGAGCTAGTAATTAGGACCTCCATCAAAGGGACATTTGAAGCAAATATGTGCACATTTCTTTTTTTTTTTTTTCGTGCACATTTCTTAAGTGCAATGTCTGGACAAGCACTTGATGCTTATTTTTGTCTATTATTAGACATATCCTGTCAGAACTATTGTTTTTCTTAGCAGTTGGGTCCAATTTTCCAGTTTCTCTTCATATGTTAAGTTCCTTATTGTGGGCTGTTTTGTTTCATTTTTTTCGGTAATCCCACAAGTGGTTTGTGGCTACCTGGTTGGATGGATGGATGGATGGATGGATGGATGGAGAAACAGAAAAATTTCATCAATCTTATAGCGACTAATGCTAGAGAATGCTATGCTGATTTAATTTTATCTACAGCTAATCTCAGTAAATCAAATGATATGTCAACCTCCTGTTGTGTTATATTGCTGATTTGTTAGAACAAGTGAATTAGATTTCTCATAGGACTGATAAATGATTATGCTAAGATGTATGGCTTAATGCATGTTATATGTAGCTCCAGTTAGTTAGGTGCTTGTCTGTAGTTGCAAAGTTAAATCACTATATTAAAGAGGCATCATTGCATTTTCTCACAACATGTAAACAGTTTTTTCAAGTAATTTTGAATAATTTTAATTTTCACTATTAACCTCACAGTTTTCCTCTTAGAGTGAATCAGCTTCTCTGTCCGGGCTTCAATTAGTAATTGATTTGTTAAAATTTAATTCACTTTTTATCAAATCTTAGATTTTCCATAATTATTTATAAGTATATTAAATGGGCTTGTTTGAGAAGTTGCTAAGCTGCCAGATTATCATTTCTGGGCTATTCTGCACCCTAATTCTGTATGATTTGTATGTTAGTTAGCTGGGAACTGATTTTTATATAATACATAGATCCCACTTAAGATGTTTAATTTAATTTTAGTGTCCATGTTTTTTGAAATTTTACTTGTAATATTGGGACTATTTCATTGTTCATGGGATAGGAATTCTAATATGAATACTACTCTAGCTGAAATAATTGTTGGTTATATAATTGTTGGATTCCTTTGGGTCATAGGGAGCATGGAATATAATTTGGCCTATGCTGGTTTACCTTTTCAGAAATGTATGCTAAGGGAAGAAGGTCTATAATTTGAGAATGAGCCTAAGCATTTTTGCTTGTGGATTTTGTGGTGATATTTTATCTTACTATGTTCTGCTATTTGAGAACCAATCTTGTTATTGCCACTGTCTATATTTATCTGGAGTAATATATTTAAATTTTTGTTATGGTTGTTGAAAATCTCCTAAAATCATTAATAGTTTTGATATTATAAAATATTTCAAGATGTTAATGATCATTTTCTTAAATAAGATTGCATACAATACTGGTATCCTATTATTTATCTCTTGAACCTCTTTTTTCCCTTTCTATCAAGATTTCTTAATTATAGATAAGAAATCATTTATCCCAGAGAATCACCAACATAATTTTTCTTCTTTTTTAAGAATAAGAAATTTACTAGGCCAACATGAAAGCATTATCTAAAATTCTGGGAGGCTCTCTTAACCGGTAGATTTAAGTATATCCGCATATATACTTACTAAATGTTATATATACACACACTTGTTAAAAACCTCCTCATACAGACTCAATGTTTTGGTTGCTTAGGAAACCTCAGCTCCTATTCTATCAACTGCAGCTTTCAGTAGACAAGCAGGTATCTTTTAAGTATGATGCTTTGTTATAAGACGTGTTTGGTTAAAAGTTTCCTAGTGGGGAGTAAGGGGAAGGTGCTGGTGTCTCTGACTAGTTAACTGCAACACCCTAGGGCACAGGCTTCTTTCAAATAATTCCAGTTTTCAGCAGACAGGGGACAAGACAGTAAACAGTTTTGCTGTTGTTTCAAATTCCATTGCTCACTTCAATGGAAATAGAGTAGCGTCATTTTCTTTATATTTTATTTCTTCATGTTGTCACACTGCAGCTCATTCATTTTAATAATAGTGAAATATTTCCCTAAATCAATAATATATATGCCACTTGACATGCTGAATATGAATAAAATAGAGACAAATTTAAATGATTTCTGTCATATATCTGGTTTGTCCTTTTAAATGTAGAACTAGGTGTATCCATGGGACTGCATATGACATTGCTTTGAAATGGGATAGGCTCTACATCAAATAATGAGAGAACTTTTTACATATGGCTTATTGAATAAGTCTGATCATCTTATTGACAGACTGGAGAACCAAAATGAGTGTAAGGGATTTGCAATCTGGCAGACATAATTTTAAATGCCAGCTCTGACATTTAAAACTTTTTTACATTAAACAAGCTAGGGTAACTTTCTAAATCACAGTTATTAAATGAGATAAAAATACCTATATTTAAGGAGTTTTGAGAGATAAAAATAATATTTTAATTAGAAATTTATTTGTACACGATACTTATTGTTAGTCATATGCAGGAATGTCCCATGAACCCTCCCATATATTTTTTAAAGATTTTATTCATTCATGAGAGACACAGAGAGAGACAGAGAGGCAGAGACACAGGCAGAGGGAGAAGCAGGCTCCATGTGGGACTCCAGGATCACCACCTGGGCTGAAGGCGGCGCTAAACCGCTGAGCCACCCAGGCTTGCCCATCCCATATTTTTAAGAGCAAATATTTCTAACTTTTCTCAAAGATGTGTAACAACTCAGAATTTTGAGGACTTTGATAAAGTTATTTAAATTTATACTATTTTTTTTCACCTTTAAGTATTCCAGCAAAATGCCAAATCTAGTGCTTCCAAGCTTTGCTATTTTGTGTGTGTGATTCCAGGCTACTGTTCCAATGCTAGAAAAGATCTTTCAAGCATTTCTGATCCTTTTATGTTTCTTTTAGGAATTGTGTTATTAAATCATAGCACAGTTTTGGACAGAGATTGTCAATTCCTTAATGTCACATGAGGAGGAATATATTTTGTGAAATCATCCTGTTTTCTGACCCTAAAAGATGGACAAGTTGCTGACTTAGCACCTAGTGCTGAGAATACAGAATTGAACATAGAGATAGTAGATCTAGCCCTCCTGGATCTTATGTTATGATGAAAGTGACAAATTCTCTAACATCAATAAAATGCAGTGCTTTTTTTTTTTATGAGAAAAGACTAGTGCTATAAACATTTTATCGTTTTCATTACCTCTTTGTTAGGATCATGCTATGGCCCCCCAAACCCTCCCCAAGTAGGACTTTGCATGTAGTGGATTCAGGTTGTTGCACTATAAAAAAAAAAAAACAAAAAAACAAAAAAAAAACATTAAATATACTTGTGGTGAAAGATTAGGTGAAATTGGCAAACATAAATTACTTCCATACACACATTAATTTTACCTAGAATGGGGCTTTTTTTGGTAAAAAAAAAATTATTTATTTATCCATGAGACACACACAGAGAGAGAGAGAAAGAGAGAGAGAGAGAGAGAGGGAGAGCCAGAGACACAGGCAGAGGGAGAAGCAGGCTCATGCAGGGAGCCTGACATGGGACTCGATCTGGGTCTCCAGGATCAGGCCCTGGGCTGAAGGTGGTGTTAAACCGCTGAGGCATCTGAGCTGCCCCAGAAGGGGGGCTTTTATTAAAAAAAAAAAAAAAATATATATATATATATATATATATATATATATATATATATATATATATTGCTTACACATTGTGACCACACTGGCCTTTTTTCTGGGGATGTTGCCTGCATTTCATTTTGTTTGCAAGAAAGTGCAACTGAGACTGTTAGTTAGAATGTTTGTGTTTTAATGGAGCATGAGAGTTGAGCATGGGAGTTTAATGTTCTAGATGGAAACGGAGTCGTGCTCACACATAGAAAGTACTTTCACTATTCTGTGTGCATCCAGAGTCAGAACTGTGGGTACTGGACTACAAAGTTGGTGAGCCACAAAAATTATGGAAAATGTAGGGTCTTGGTATTAATTCCATACATTTATACAAACTTTAAAATTTCAGACAATCTGTTGGTTAATGTCTCATCTTATTGCAGTGACTCTGAATTTGAGAATTCAGACTATTACACTTACTGGAAAGTTAGGCCCTGTTTTAAAATGTGGGTTCTATTATTATTCTGATCTGGTGAGGTCAGCACATCAGGAGATAACTGCCATTGAAAAGATAGTTTGTGGACCACAGTTTCCAAAACAGAGGGGCACAACACCTCATGGGAAGTTACGTGGGGAAGCACCAGTTTCAGCCACTAATGTAGAGGAAGAGAAGGCAACTGTGAACAAGAAAATTTATTGTGGTTTCCATGGGAAATGACAGGTGAGGCAGGGTAAACAGATTTAGATTAAGAAGTTCTTTTTCTTAAAATAGAATCATGTCATAGATTTTTGTTTGCTTCCACATTTCTCAAATCAAATGTCTGTGGAAGGTTTTGCCTGTTCACTCCCTTTAATTTATTAATTTCTCTTTTACATTGTAAAAATTTCTCTTTACTAAAACTATAATCTTCAAGATGGGGCTGAATATATACATATTTTATCAGTAGGGTTCCCCGTGGAGGTAATTATCTGGATAAAAATCAGGTAAAAAGATTTTTTTTAAATAATATAAAATTCTACATGCATTTAACCTATTTCCCTGAGGAAGTTAGAAAGAGAAAAAATAAACACGGGCCCAGGGTTTTCTTAGATACCCATGTTGAAGGAGGACAGACCTGGAACCTGAAAATTTTACTCCAGAGAATGAACTCCAGAATTGCAGAATGAGGACCTCAGTTAACTCAGTCTTCCTCTAAAGCAACACAAATATTGACAAAATCAATTGTGTCAGAATTTGGACAATTAGCCAAGGCTACAAAATGAACCAAAGATCATCTATCCAAGAGAAAATATTGAACCACAGTGTGATAGCAGGCTCTGTGATATTGTAAACTTGGGGCTGTTCCCATCCTCCTTCCCCAGCTGCACACACACCAGTTCAGTGACATAGTAACCAAAATCCAGAATCATTGCAGACAATGGAGAGATTTGTGACCATTTTTAGAGCTCCATTAAAGCACCATCCCAGAGCACAGTCCATATACTATTCAAATTTGCAGCTATTTGGGAAATCTCAGAATATGGTAGCTATTTGATTTGACTCAGAGCTCAGATCAGGGTGGGGGCAGCAAATTAAAAGAAGTCTACCCCCATATTATTACAGAAACAATAGAAGATTGCTGGCAACATGGTATTTATGGAGGCCATTTGATCAAGGCAAACAAGAGCCTGGCTATGGGTTTAGAAGGACATCAAAGGAACTGCCTAATGACAGGAGCATCAAAGAAGCCTTGATTTACTCCTGGGCAACTAGAGGATGTGTGCATGTGCAGGAAAGATCTGAGGAAGGAAACAACAGTCACTCAGCGTGGTCTGAACTTGAAGCCCTGTATAAGCAGGAAGTGAGAGCTACAGCTGTCTTATAGATTGTCTGAAGGTGAAATTATGCTCTCACACACAGATCCCCATGGAAAAGTATGAAAATATATAGGCAAGACACCTAAGGAAATCTGACCAATCATTGACTGTTCACTAAATCATAGTGACCTAGGCATGACTCTTAGGAAACCAAGCTTAAAAATAATAAGAAGAATTAAAAAAAATGTTAGAGGAAATCTCAATGGCCTCAAACTGCAGAAAATACAGACTCTATATTAAATTAGTCCAGGGAAATTACTAAAAAAATAAGAAATCGCAGCAAGGTGGGGACTGGAAGAGTCTGACAGTAGAAAAGTTAAGTAGGTCCCATTTTCAACAACAACAACAAAAAATTATGAGACAGGAAAAAAAAGAAAGAAAAACAAACAGAAAAGTGTGCCATCTGTAGAAAGGAAAGAAAGGAGCCAACAAAAAATGTTCTGAAGGAGCTCAGATTTGGGACTTATTGGAAAGAGACTAAGTTATAAAGTAAAAGGATAGATAAAACATATATTGTATAGTTTAACCGATATGGAACTGGAATAACAATGCTAATATCAGAAAAATAAACTTTAAAACAAAATTTTTATTAGAGATAAAGAAGCACATTTTATAATGATAAGAGATATTAATCAGGAGTACATGTGATTATAACATAAATGCATCTAAAAATAGATCCTCGGAAAAAAATGAAACAAAACCTGACAGAATTGATGAGAGAGATAGTCTGTTGGCGATTCAATAGTGATTTTCAATAATGGGTAGAACTAGACAAAAGATCAACAAAAAAATAGAAGACTTGAACAATACTGTAAAACAAGTAGGCTTAAAAATCTCCATAGTACAACCCTTAACAGAAGATATATTTTTCTCAAGTGTGCATAAGATACTGAAAAATAACACAGCTCTATGAAGGAGATTAAGGTAATTCTAAATAAGTGGACAGACCACGCATTTTCATCAATCATAAGACTTTGTTAAGATGACAATATTCCTTATATTAATCTCCAGATTCATGCTAATCTTAATATAAATGTTAGCAGGGTTTTTATATGGTAAGTTGCTCAAAATTTTTTTATGAAATGACAATGACTCAGAATACTCAAAATAATTTTAAGAAAGAATATTGTTGGAGGATTCATTCTTCCTGATTTCAAAACCTACTGGAAAGCTACAGTAATAAAGACATTGAAGTATTGGCAAAAGGATAGACATCTGGATTTCTGGAATGTAATTGAAGAGTCCAGAGCTAAACATTCACATTTATACTCAGTTGATTTATGACAACAGTGCCAAGATCACTCAATAAGGAGAGAATAGTCTTTTTAACAGATAAGCCTGGCACAATAGGATATCAACTTGCAAAGCATGAGTTTGGGACCCCACCTTTTAACATAGTCAAAAACCAACTCAGAATGGACTGTAGACCTAAATGTAAGAGCTAAAACACTAAAGCTAGAAAGAAATACACATGTAAATCTCTGTTACTATGTATTAGAGAATGTGTTTTTTACATATGACACTGGAAGCAAAAACAACAAAAGAAAAAAATAGGTAAAATAAAAGTTCATCAAATGACAAATGGATAAAATAATCCGTTTGTGGTATGTCTATACAGTGAAATAATATTTAGTGATATAGAAGAATGAATTACATGCTACAACATCGATGGAACATGCTGATGGAAAGAAGGCAATCCACATAAGAGCATATATTGTCTAATTTTATTTATTTTAATATCCAGAATAGTCAAATACTTAGAGAAAGCAAGTAGATTAATAATTGATAAAGTTGGGTCTGGTGGGAGGATGAGAGGAAAGCAGGAAAGAGGAATGCCTGCGAGTATGTATGGGTTTCTTCTTGGGGTACTGAAAAAGTCCTAAAATTAGTTTGTGATAATGTTTGCACAACCCTGTGAATACACTAAAAATGTTGAAGTGAATACATTAAATGGGTGAATTTTATGGTATGTGCAGTATTTCTTAGTAGAGATTTAGAAAAAGTTTCCATTGTCTCTCTGATAGATTTGAGGAAAATTATATAGTTATCTTATTTGATAATATTCCTAGTCTTCAGAAAGAATAGTTATATGGATAATAGGCTTATAAACACAATAAATACAAATGAGTGTGCAGGGGTGTGTGTAATGTGTTGTACACTTTGAGATGGAGGAAGAACAGTCTATTTGTCGAATGAAATACAAAGAATCTTCTTTTATATACCTATTTATTCTCATCAAAATCTTAGTTTAACTTGCTTTCTGTATCTAGAAAATTTTATCTGTAGAGTCACTTATCCCTTTATCATCCATTTATGCATCTGTTTGTTCATCTTTCCATCCATGGATCCATCCGATACACTTTATGACTTCTTAGCTCAAAAGAAGAGAGTTCTGATAAAAATGTGTCTTATCCATTCAGTAAAAACATAGGCAACAACAAAAAAATCTCTCAAAATACACAAGGATATATTTAGGTAGCAATATGATAATAAGGAAATGTATGTAAGGCATGGGAATTTGGAATACAATGGTACAAATATTTGATGGACTTCCATCCATGTTGAGATCCCAATGTGTGTAATATATTATGCACATGGGTGCCATGTATTCCAATAGAGTTAAAAGTGTTCTCTAAACATGGATGTTATTTTGCCCCACCTGTCAAAATGAGATGCTATGAAAAGAATGTAATTGAGAGAATAAAACAGATGGTAATTTGGCAGCAGAATGCACAATTATATTCTTAATCTGTACAAAAGATCAGAAAGCAATCATGTCTTTGTGTCACTGCACTTTGCCATTTAATATGGGATTCCTCTTTTTAAACAGCATCCAACAGGGTGATCTCTTGCTCATGGACAAATCTGAAATCCCAAAGGAAAATATTTTGATCTGATGGAAAGCTATTCTCCTTTTTTGTCTTCTACTCCTCATTTTTTTTCAGGGAAGGAAAAACTTTCTACAATAGAGTGAGTAATACCTATACTTTCTTTGGGTAGGTTTTGACATATTTATACTAGGTCTTCTTAGGCATGAAGCAGACAAGGCTTTCTACACAGCTGCCAGCCTGCTATTCATTTTACCTTTAAATCATTGGGCTTAATGCAAACAAAGCTGGGTCAATTTTATTAATTATCTTGGGTCATAACTTTACTATATACAATGTAATCATTTTGGGGTAATAAACTTTCAATTATATTCTCTTCTTTAAAATATATTTTATCTATAAAGTATTTTTTTCTTGTAAATATTGTCTATTTAGGCACACCACTAATCTGTGGGGTTTTTTTTGATCCACATATCTTTTCTTAAAAGCACTTTTCATTGAAATTAAGATGGTGAAAATATAGGCAAATGATATCCCTATGTGGATTGATGATTTGTATTCTGTAAGCTATAATGGGGAAGAAACTGTAAATGCTTTTCTTTCTTAGGATATAAATATAACATACACGCACCTGGGATTTTGACTTCTCTTTATGTAGTATATAAAGGAATTTACTTTTGCAGATTCTAAGAAATGTGGTGGGGAAATCTCTGTTTGGAAGGGATTAAATTATTTGGTGGGGATAAACTCAATTATAATTGGATTCTTTATCTTGTTCTAATGTCTTAGATACAGGCTATAATCCAGGGTTTCTCAAACTGTGGTATAAAGGCCTGCTATCTAGAATCACCCCAAATGCCTTTTAGCAGTGGAGATGATTAAGGGCCACCCCTAATCTACCACAATAGAATCTGTCTGGTGGGAGCAGAGGAGGCTGCATTTTAACTATAGAGATTATGCCTACAAAGTCCTGAGAATTACAAAGGGCCTTTTGCAGGTTTTCATCAGAGGTGATCACACTTGAAAAACCTGCTGCGATAGACCCCCATGATTCTAGAGTTACTTTTCAAGAAAGAGAGTTGGAAAGGCTATCTAAAATCTTCCAAACTTATAATAGTTTTCCTATTGGCTTCTTTAATTCTGTCTCCACTGTCATCATTTCTCAGCACCATTATGTGAGTTCTGTCACATTTACCCTTCTGCAGCTAGCACTTTGTCAAAACGGGTGCAATCTGTTATCTTTCCCAGATTCTAGATGTCTTTTTATTTCTCCCACTAGTATCACCTATATTTCTTTAAGTCCTTGTTAAATGAGAACAATTTATTTGATAATCAAACTAAAGACCCTTTGTACAGTTAATGTAGGAACTCTGGCAATTATGGCAGGCCTGGAGAGTCAGGGTTGTGATCACAGCTGGCGAAGCACATGTCTCCATGACCACCAATTACGCTGTCTGAGCACATTCTGAATGCTGGATGCTACATTGTGCTGCGTGACGAGAAGTAATATAATAGTTAACGCTAAAGAAACTTCATTCCAGTGATGGGAAGATCCACAATGTATGTTAAGGAAGCATGGCAATATCATGCAAGGAACTAGGCTACATGACTTTCTTGTTGTGTCACATTAGCAAGATAGAGAATCTCTGGGCCCCGAGTCCTTGTGATGGGGATAATAACCTCTAGAGGCTACTACGCAGATTAATGAGAGAATGGTGCTGCTAAGTGCAACAGTAGAAATCTGTACAAAATGCTTGAGGTTCCAGGGAGTAATATACCTAATTATGTCTTGAGATGTGGTGGAGAAGGGTCTTGGACAGACCTTACCAAGGCAGCTGGGCCAGAATCCAGTGCTGCCATAGAAAGCATGTGTATAGTCTAGCCATGTAGGACAAAAGCAATTGTTATCAAATTCTGGAAAGCCACAGAAATCTTAAATACAGGGAAGGCATGTCCACTGTAGTGATAATGCATCTCCTCTAAGGAGGCATGCAAATTGGTCAATATCTCAAATATATAGTGTATTAAATTGGAAGGAACTGGATTTAATTAAGTGGATTAGATTGCCTCTAGACTGCCTCAAAGTATGAGTCTTTTTTTTTTTTTTTTTAAACCTGTTTAGGAACTATTTACTGCCTGTGTTTTTAGGAAAAGCTACAGTAGCAGAGCATATATAGAGTTCAGGAGTAGGCAAAAAAGAAAAAAAACTCAATGTTTTCTATAAATACATAGTAAGAAAAGAATATGAACACCAGTCTAAGAAGTGTTGCATTTATGGAAGATCAACATGATTAAACAGTAGGAGAATAATAAAATGAAAGCCTTTGAGCTTGGAAAGAATTGAACTTGTTTGATATCCATTAGGAAGGAGCCTGTAGAGAGGGACAGAGTCAAGATAGGATGGGCAGGGGTGTGAATCTTAGGACAGGGGTAATGTTAATAAGAATTAGAAGGAGCCAATGCTCCATATTTAATCATTTTCTATGTCCTCATCACAAATGGAACATTTATAATTTTTTTAAAGTCAAGTAACACTTAAGGTGGTACTATTTTGTTTATGTTTCCCCAGATACAGTAGAAAACTCCTTAAGTCATCTGTAAGGTCAGAGGGTAGAGATGAAAGACCCTTCTGTATTTGCTGCAAAAACCTTTCCCGTGTATGACCTGTGGGTTTCAATAAACTGTGCTTTTATTTCATCCATAGAATTATAAGAGGCCTCTAGAGATTTCCTAAATATTTTGACCTTTAAAGTTATCTAACAGCCTCTTTATTTATGCTTTTCAACATCTTCCTAGTCTTCTATAAAGACTTCTGCTGCTCACAGCAAAGTAAATGCAGTTTCACTAATGTCCAGTACATTCAGTGAGTCAGCCTTTCCTAAGCTGGAAGAATGTGTGGCAATAATAATAGCAATAAAATATTTTTAACCATACATTTCCATGACACCCAGGTAATCATTGAGATGAATCGGAGACCACAGTAAGTGTCTAAGCTCCTTTGTAATCACCAGTGCAAACTTTGGCTAGGTCCACAGGCTTTCGGGCTTCAGGCCTCAACTCAACTAGGACATCACTGAGTTATATTAAGCCATGAGCATGTGTTTATGTAGATGGTGAGGGAAAGCACTTCAGTTCTGAACTTGATTCTATATTAAAGTTGTGTCTTTTGTCAGTCTAGATATAGTTTCTGTGGTGGAAACACAGGAGGGTATTCTCATTTTTACCCATGTGTTCTCCATATGTGATCCCTGGACCAGCTTTATCTGCATCACTCAGAAACTTGCTAGAAATTCAAATTTGGCCTCCACCCTAGAGCTACTGAATCAGAAACTGACAGTATAGCCTAGCAACCTGTATTTTAATGAGCTCTCCAGGTGATTTTCTTGCACAATAAAGTTTGAGAATTGCTGTTCAAGGCAGACAGAATCAAAATATAGGAAATGATTATGTACTATAAAAGCAGCGTGGCCTTAGACATTAACTAAAGGAAACTTGCAAAATCCTATACAGATTTGTGTCAGGAAAGCTTACTTTTAAACACATGAAAATTACTTCCTTTTAGTCATCATAGTGTTACCCTCTACCATGTTTTCTGTCCAAAAGCTGATATTGTACTATGTTACTTTAATAATATCAGTCGTCTTTTTTGAAATGTAACCTTTTCACATAAATTCTTTATTTCTTTAGAGCCACTACCCTGAAAAATAAAGAAAACTGAGAAGAAGGCATTTTTAATGAGCTTTTTAAAATATAAAAATACATTTGCTCTGATGCTTTCCTGGCACAAAGTAGAATGCTATTTCACATTTTTAAAAAAAGGTATATTCATTAATTTCAGTCATTTGTAATAGGGCATTTTATCAGTAATCTGAGTCCTAATTTATCTAAAACTTTAATTACTAGGTATCTTTTTCTCTACTAATTTTACCATGCATTCAGCCATGTCTGTCAAACTATTAATTAGTTTAGAGTGATAAATTTGTCCTTCCAAAAATTAATGGACAGTAAGAAGTCTAGTTCTGTGAGATGATGTGATATCCACAGCGTAAGAAATGTACTTTCTTTTTATAATACTCCTTAGAAGCATATGATAAATCAAAGAGAAGAACTATTAGATGAGAACACTTACGAAAGGTAGGTGGAATAAAGAAATGGTTTTGTTTGGTAACTCCTTCAGTCACAAAAAGCAATGCTGGTATTTTTTTAAGCCTTGCTTGACACCATTTCAGGATTTCAGATATTTAGGAAAATCCCATGTTCTTATAAAATTACATTTTTGGAAAAATATGTGTAAATCGCAGCATGCTAAAAACCTTAGAACCATTCAAAAACTATTTTTTTTTGCACTTAGTCTTTTTTTTAATGTTTTTTTTTAATTGGAGTTCAATTTGCCAACATATAGCATAAAACCCAGTGCTCATCCCGCAAGTGCCCCCCTCAGTCTTTCATTCTGCTCTTGCTTTAGGAAATAACTTCCTAATTGATACATTGCAATTCTTTCTCTCTCACTTTTACATGTTGGTATACAGAGCGCATCCCACTGGCTATAGTGAAGCAAATAACTTTATTCCTCACATTGATAAAATGCTAGACCAGTGGTTACATAAATGAACTAGCATTCAGCCAGCAATCCTCCTCGGAGCTCTGTATTTAGGTCTCTGGCCCAGATTTTCTCAACCTTTTAGGCTGCTGTATATTTAGAGTAGAATACAAATGAGTTTCAGAGGAACATAAATTATCTAAAATTGTTCCCTACTGCAAAAAAGTTCAGATGTTTATTTGTAAAGATTTCCTTTGATCATTTGTATGTTATTTTCCATCAATGTACACTCTATTTCAATATAAAAGTGATCTTTTATTGTTGTCGAGTCCAGTTTTTAGGTTAATTTTTAGTCCATGTATATCTTATAAATAATGATTTTGCTCTAATTGTAGGATTTTAAAAAATGTCCTTGGGCCTATGCAGAGAATAATGATTCTATATTTATCTTAGGCCTCTTGTTCTAGAAAATTTTTGCTATCTGAATTCTACATTGTCTTGGATGACTTGGTGGGTATGTATTTGTGAATAACAACCTAATGGATTTTTTCCTGCTCTAATTGTAATACATTTGTGTTGCTAGCTAATCAAGTTAAAGGAAATTGATAATGAGATAAAGGTTGAAGGTTCAAACTCCCTGATGACCAATTATCTTCATTAGGAGAACTCAGTGTCCACACTCTTGTGCTGGAGACTACCACCTCACAAATGCAAAATGTTGCACGTGAGTGAAATTTATGAGTTTAAGGATAAGTTGAACGAGCACAAAACCACTAGTAGAAAAATAGCCCAAATTATGAAACCCCAGACAGGAGGGCATTTATATATTTTCAAAAATTACATTTATAGCACACATGTATATATGTATATATATAACCTAGAAAATTATATTGCCTCCATTGAAAGGAATAAATTCTGAATGAAAGTCACAAAGAGAAGAGTTTACAGATTTTTGAATCTATAGATTTTGTATTGTGAAAACCTATGTTTTTTTCCTGTTAAATGTTTTTAACTGTCAGTGGTAAAAGAACATTAAAATAAGCATATAGATCAGAATTAAATGAACAAGCTCTGAATTAATTTGATTGACAATGGCTTTTCCTGTAGTCTCCATCTCCATTTTTTAAAACCCCATTGTTTCTCATCTATAGCATTTCTGTGTCTCAACTGATTGCTTACTTTTAGAAAATGGGGATAAAGAGAGTGCTTTGATGGTATAAGGGAAAAGCAGGTAATATAGCAAATTGTAGCATTATCTCTCAGGGCTCCGTGCTCCCTATACTTCACTTTGTGTCAAGGTTTTATTGTCATTGTGCTCTATCCATGTCTTCATTATTTTCTCTTCAATTGGCACCAACCCATCCAGAGACCTCATGTGTTATTTTGTTGTCCATCTGTACTGGGTTTAATAGTGACTCCCCACAAATTTCTGCCCAAAATGTTGTCCATCTGTACTGGGTTTAATAGTGACTCCCCACAAATTTCTGCCCAAAATGTGACCTTGTTTGGAAATATTCTTTGCAGATGTGATTATTAAGATGACAGCATGTGAAGTAGGGTGTGCCCAGTGGGAAGACATGTGACTTATGAAGACAAAGACACACATAAAGGGGGAAAAGGCTATGTGACAAGAGAAGCAGCAGTTGGAGTGAGGCACCTGTAAGCCAAGGAGTGAGAAGGAGTGTAGCCACCACTAGAACTGGAAAAAGCAAAGAAGGAATCATAGCCCTGCTGTCACCTTGACTTCAGATTTTAAGCCTCCATAACTGGAAGCTTAACTTCCAGAGACAATAACTTTCTGTCTGAAGCCACACAATTTGTGGTACTTTGTTAGAGCAGCTCAAGGAAGCTAATATACTATCCAGCACAATTCATTGCCTACAGCTCCTGCTCACACTTTGATTTTTGCCCCCTTACCAGACTCTCCTCAGTTAATCCTAGCTTCTAATGGATTACTCAGATTTTCATACTTTTTATTTTGGAATAAATATAAACTAACAGAAAGTTACAAAGATAGTACAGGGATGTCCAGCTTATCCTTCCCTCAGTTTTCTCCAGTGATTATATCTTACATAATTAGAGTACAATATTGAAAGTAAGAAATTGACATTGTGTGTATATAGTTTCATGTCACCTTATGACATATGTAGATTCTTGTAACCGCTACTGCAAGCAATCAAGATACAGAGCTATTCTGTTACTACAAAGGTTATATATATACACACCTCTCCCTTAACCCCTTGACACCATCCTGTTCTCTATAATTCTGTCATTTCAAAATATTACATAAATGGTAACACATAACCTTAGAAATTGGCTTTCCTTTTTTAGCATAATGACCTTGAAATCCATCAAAGTTGTTGAGTGCATTAATAATTCACTTTTATTGTTATGTAAAATTTCATGATATGGATTTTTAAATAAACCTCCATTTATAAATTTGACATATCTTATATTAAATTAGAATTATACTAAATTATGATTTGGTATAATTTATAAGGTCTCCTTAAGTAAATTTGTTTAACCATTCAATTTTTGAGAGATACTGAGCTATTTTCAGGTCTTGACTATTAAAAATAAAGCTATTATAATCAATTGTGTACAGATATTTGGGTGGATATAATTTTCATTTCCCTGGGATAAATGCCCAGGAGTGTAATTGCTGGATCAGATGGCAGTTGCATGTGTATTTATTTACTTATTTATTTTTAAGAAACTGCCATAATATTTTCCAGAGTGACTGTACCATTGTAATTTCCCACTAGCAATGTTTGAGAGGTTGTCTCTTTAAGACCTTGCCAGATTTTATATTTCTATTATTATTTTTAAATTTAGTTATTCTAATTAGTGTTGAGATATTTCATTATAGTGTTAATTTGCACTTCCTTAATAGTTAGAGATTGACTGTGGGCTTATTCAACATCCTTATATTCTCATTAGTGATGTACCTGTTCATCTCATTTGCCCATTTTCTAATTGTATTTTTTTTAATGTTTAATTTTGAGAAATATTTGTTGTTTCATCAGATATGTGATTTGCAAACATTTTCTCTAATATGTAGTTTGTGTTTTCGTCCTTTAACAGTATCTTTTAGAACAAAATTTTTAAAACTTTGATGAAATCTGGTTTATCAGAATGTTTCTTTTCTGTTTGTGCTTTTGGTTTTATGTCTAAGAACTCGTTACCTAGCCTTAGATCCAAACAATTTTTTCTTATGTTTTATTCTAAAAGTTTTACAGTTGTTAATTTTACATTTTAGTCTATGATTCATTTTCAGTTATTTTTTATACATGGTATAAAGATTTAGCTAGAGGTCCATATTTTTTTTTGCTTAGGGTTGCTCAGTAGCTCCAGCACTATTTATTAAATAGACAACACTCAGTTGAATTGCTTTTGCTCTTTTGTCAAACATCAGTCATCAATACTTGTATGTGTCTGTATCTAGATTCTCTATTTTGCCTTATTGATCTTATGTCAATCCCTCCACCAACATTACACAGTCTTGATTAGAATATAATAATTCTTGAAATTGGGTGTAGTAGTTCATTCATTTTATACTGGTTTTAGCTGTCTGTCTTTGTCTTTCCATATACATTTAAATAATTTTGCTTAAAACTTCTAAAAAATGTGGTAGGATTTTGGTAAAAGTTGTGTTAAAACTGTGTGTAAATTAGTAACAAATTGACATCATTACTATGTTAAATCTTCCAGTCTATCGATGGACATTGAAATTATTTTGTTAGATCTTTGATTTTTTTAGCAGTGTTTTGTAGTTTTGTATCTGATACAATATTTGTTAGATTTTTATTTAAAGATTCTTTTAGTGATTGTAAATGGTACTTTGTTTAAAATTTGTTTCCATTATATAACGTAAAGAAATTCAACTGATTTTTGTATGGTGCTCTTGTATCCTGTGACCTTGCCGATCTTATTTATGAGTTTTAGTCCTTTTTGAATAGATTCTTGACATTTTCCACATAGACCATGATGTCATTTGCAAATAAGAACCATTTTATATCTAACTTTCAGATTTATATGTCTTTTATTTATGTTGCTTATCTTATTTGCCTCTGGCTATATCTTTCAGTACTATGTTGCATAGTAGTGATAAGAATAGATTTCCTTTTCCTATTCCCAATTTTAAGAGGAAAACAGTGTTTTGCCAGACTGGCTATACATTTTTTAGGTACACTTTATCCCTAAAGCTATCCCTCCAATTCTAGTTTACTGGGAGTTTTTTTTATGAATGGGTATTAAATTTTGACAAATGCCTTTTCTGCATGAACTTATATGATCATTTGATTTTTTTTCTTTAGCTTGTGAAATGGTGGGGTATATGGGTTGACTTTCAAATGTTAAATCAGCTTTGCATCCTTAGAATAAATCAACTTGCTGATGATGTATAATTCTTTTTCTATATTGATAAACCTCATTTGCTAATATTTTATTAAGAATTTTTGCATCTAATCCATTAATGATATTGGTCTGTAGTTTGTTTGCATTTTCTTTGTCTGGTTTGGTATGAGAATAATACTGGATTAATAGAATAAGTTGAGAAGTATTGCCTTCTCTATTTCTGAAAGAGAGTGTAGAGTATATGATAATTATCCTTGAATATTTGGTAGATAGCTTTATGAAACCACTGAACCTGTATATATTTTTTGAAAGTATTCATTTGTAAATTTGATTTCCTTAACAGTTATAGAGTTATTGAAATAAGTTATTTCATCTTTGTTGAATTTTGGTTGTGTACTTTTCCAGGAATTTGTCTATTTTGTCTACTTTGTCAAATTTATGTGTATAGAATTTTTCATAGAAATCAGTTTTATCCTTCTGCTGTGTACAGTGTCTGTTATGATGCTCCTTGCTCCATGCCTGTTGTTAATAGTTTTTATATTCTCTTTGTTTTTTTCTTGGTCAGTTTTGCTAGAAATGTATCAGTTTTATTATTTTTTTCCAAAGAACCAATTTTCACTCATTTTCTATTTTCAATTTCATTGTTTCATGCTCTTTGTTATTTCTGTTTTTGGCTCATTTTGATCTTCTTTTGCTAATTGCTTAAGAAAGGAGTTTAGGTGATTGATTTGAGACTTTTCTTTTTTCCTACTATATTATGTAGTGACAAAAATTGCCCTCTAAGCATTTCTTTAGCAATGCCTCATATTGCCTGTGTGTTTATTTTAATTTTTTATTCAGTGTGACCTGTGAGTTATTTTGAAGTATATGTCTAGTTTCAAAGTATTGGAGATTTTCTTATTATCTTTGTTACTGATTTATATTTTGATTCTATTTTGGTCAAATAATATATGATTTCAATTCTTTTAAACTTCTGTTATTTTTTTAAAAGTCCAAAATATGGCCTATTTTTGTATATGTTCTGTAGGCACTTGAAGACAATGTTATTGAGTGGAATGTTCTATACATGTTAATTAAATACTTTTGTTTGATGGTGTTGATGAGTTCTTTTTTTTTTTCATTTTTTTCTTTTCTTTTTTTTAAGATTTATTTATTTATTCATGAGGGAGAGAGAGAGAGAGAGGCAAAGACACAAGCAGAGGGAGAAGCAAGCTCCATGCTGGAGCCTGATGCGGGACTCGATCCTGGGACTCCAGGATTGCGGTCTGGGCCAAAGGCAGGCACCAAACCGCTGAGCCACCCAGGGATCCCCCCCCCTTTTTTTTCTTTGTCTCTGGTTCTATTAATTGGTGCCAAGGTGTGATGTTGTGGTCTCCAAACATAATTGTGGATATGTCAGTTCTGTTAGGTTTGCTTCACATATTTTGGAAGTCTGTTATTTGTTATTTATTACATACATACTAAATGTCCCTTTCTGCCACTGGCAATTTTCTTTTTCCTGAAGTCTGTTTTATCTAGCATTAACGTAACTATTCCTGCTTTTTTTGGATTCATGTTTGTATGATTTCTCTTTTATCATTGTTTATTTGTGTATATTATTATATTCAAACTGAGTTTCTTTTTTTTAATTTTTTTTTAATTTTTATTTATTTATGATAGTCACAGAGAGAGAGAGAGAGAGAGAGAGGCAGAGGGAGAAGCAGGCTCCATGCACCGGGGAGCCCGATGTGGGATTCGATCCCGGGTCTCCAGGATCGTGCCCTGGGCCAAAGGCAGGCGCCAAACCGCTGCGCCACCCAGGGATCCCCAAACTAAGTTTCTTATATTCAGCAAAGTTACAAAACTTTATTATTTTTATTTTTATTTTATTTAAAGATTTATTTTTATTTATTTATTTATGATAGACATAGAGAGAGAGTGAGGCAGAGACACAGGCAGAGGGAGAAGCAGGCCCCATGCCGGGAGCCCAACGCGGGACTCGATCCTGGGACTCCAGGATCGCCCCTGGGCCAAAGGCAGGCGCAAAACCGCTGAGTCACCCAGGGATCCCCTATTTTTATTTTTTTTAAAGATTTATTTATTTATATTTATGATAGACACAGAGAGAGAGAGAAAGAGGCAGAGACACAGGAGGAGGGAGAAGCAGGCTCCATGCCCGGCCCGATGTGGGATTCGATCCTGGGTCTCCAGGATCGTGCCCTGGGCCAAAGGAAGGCACCAAACCACTGAGGCACCCAGGGATCCCTATTATTTTTAATCCACATTTCCATTTTTTGTTTTCTTATTGGTGCATTTAGAAATTTACATTTAATTTCATTGAGCTAAAATCTGCCATTTACTTTAGCTTTTTTGTTTTGTTTTGTTTTTTCTTACTTCTATTTACTTTTTTCTATCTTTCTGTTGGTTAATTGAGCAATATTAAGAGTTCCATTTTAGTTTACCCATAGCATTTTTTATTGTATCACTTTGCATAGAGCATTTTTAGTGGTTACTATAGAAGTCACTATACAGACACACATCTGTGTTTTTAAATACACATCTGTGTGTGCTTACAACATGTGTACAAACATAAGCTCATATATTCACGTACACACATCTTACCACAGTCTTCTGGTATTGCTGTTTTACCAGTTCCCATGAAGTTTAGAAATCTTATTCATTTTTCATTTCATTAAAATCCCCCATTCATAAGATAGTTATTTTATTCCATATATATATATATATATATATATAGAGAGAGAGAGAGAGAGAGAGAGAGAGAGAGCTCTATAATGACCACATTATAATGTCATACTTACTGTTTCAACCCTCAAATGTAATCAAGAAAACTGAAGTGGAGAAGAGAAGTAGATTCTATCTATACATAATTTTGCTCTATCCATATACTCTTTTCCTTTCTCATTATCCCTTTTTTATTCTTCTTCATATTCTTTCTGTTTTGAGAATTTCCTATAGCTTTTCTTTCAGGGTAGGTTGTTATGGTCTGAATATTTGTGTCCTCTTAAAATTCACTTGTTGAAATGTGATGGTGTTAGGAAGTAGGGCCTTTGCAAGGTGATTAAGTCATGAGGTGGATAGGATTAGCGCCCTTATAAGAGACTCACAGAGCACCCTTACCAATTCTGACATGTGAGGTTACAACAAGAAGTTTGTGACCCAGAAGAGGTATCCCACTTGGTCATATTCACACTGTGATCTTAAAATTCCCGGATCCAGAACCATGGAGAAATAAACGTTTGTTGTCTATAAAGCACTTAGTCTGTGATATTTTGTTATAGCAGCCTGAAAAGACTAGTATGATAAGTCCACTGGTGACAAATTCTCCTACTTTCCTTTATCTGAAAATGTCTTGATCTTGTCCTCATTCTAAAGGATATTTTCACTGGATAGGAAAATCTGGATTGATGGTTCTTTTCTTTCAGCACCTGAGATATGTTACACAACTTCTTTCTGATTTCAGTAGATTCTGATGAGAAATCTGCTGTCAATTGATTTGTTTTTACCCTGTAGGTAATGCATTGTTTCTCTGGCTGCTTTCAAGATTTTTTTTTTCTTCTTTTTCTTCTTTTTTTTAAGATTATTTATTTATTTATTTATTTATTTATTTATTTATTTATTATTTGATAGAACACAAGCAGGGGTAGTGGCAGAAGGAGAAGTTTAGCAGGGAACCTGATGTGGGGTTTGATCCTAGGACCTTGAGACCATGACCTGAGCCAAAGACAGACACTAAAGCAACTGAGCCATGCAGGTGCCCCCAAACTTTTTCTTCATCTTTAGTTTTCTGAAGTGAACCTATGATATGTCTCGGTTTGTTTCTTTTGGTTTGTCCTGACATCTTCCCCCACCACACACACTTCAGATGCCAGTTGCAAGCCCAGGTTATTAATTGTGGTTCTGTGCAGAGTAGAGGTCCTTATGACTCCCCTATTCCTTGGATTTGATTAATTTGCTACAGAGCTTATAGAACACAGGAACTATTTTACCTAATAAATTACTAGTTTATTATATAGGATATAACTTAAAAAATGGCTAGATGGAAGAGATACATTGGACAAAATATGGAGAAAAGATACAGTTTCCATTCCCTTTCCAGGGGTACCAGCCTCCCAGCACTTTTATGTGTTCACCAACCCTGAAGTTCTTCAAAACTGTCCTTTGGAGATTATATGGAAGCTTCATTATATCCTTGGCATGATTGATTAAATAATTGGCCTTTGGTGATTCATCTCAATCTTCAGCCCTCTCTCCTCCCCTGAGATTGGGGTAGGGACTGAAAATTCCAATCTTATAATCACATAGTTGCTTCCACTGGCAACCAGCCCCAATCCTTATGTTCTGGTCCAAAAGTCACCTTATTAATGTAACAAAAGGCACTTCTATGGCTCTTTTACGTAGGACATTCAAGAATGTTAGGAACTCTGCAAGAAATGGAGACAAAAACCAAATATATAGTTATTATTTTAAATCACAATATCGCATTCTGCCATCTGCTTAAGTCATGGGTTTTATTTTAGACAACAGCATAGATGTTGCAGGTGAAACTTCTTTAAATATTGTCTTGCACAATGATAGGTAGAAGTAATTAATTTTCTTAAAAATCATAATTGATATATATCCAATAGCACTCATATTTTTTTGGAATAGAGAAGGTGCTTTATAATCTCTTGAATCTGTGTGAAGTTATGGGAGGGAAAGAGTGAGAAGAACAAAGGGAAAGTGAACTCTCAGCAACAATTTATTTGATAAAGTTAAAAAGGTATTTAATTAATTGCATTCTTTGTTGGTGGAAGTTACAGCTCAATGAAGAAGAGAGGGCAAGGATGAAAGTTTTACT
The DNA here is from genome assembly GCF_053574225.1 of Canis aureus. Taxonomy (NCBI): domain Eukaryota; kingdom Metazoa; phylum Chordata; class Mammalia; order Carnivora; family Canidae; genus Canis; species Canis aureus. The sequence goes on along the minus strand of NC_135638.1, from coordinate 39,775,112 downwards.
TCTGTTAAAATTGCAGAAAAATCTGGAGCAGTCAAGCAACATTTTTTTTCTAAGGATCTGTATTGTGAGAAATTAGAGTGTTTCCCTTCTCAATCTGAATAAATGTAACAATTGGACCATTAAGCTTGTTGGCAGAATGCTTTCAAAGCATGAGAAGGAAGCTGCCAAAGAACATGAGGAGTAATAAAAATCATACTCCTATGTCTTCATTACATTAGAAGAAATAAGAGATGATGCAATGTGGATGAAGCTTTTCTTAGACTTGCTATCTAGTCTACTTAGAAGGCAAACAAGATTGTTGAACCTCTTAGGAGTACTGACTGTTTTTTTGTTTAGGAAGTTTAAATACAAGGCTAATGACAACATTGTTAAAACAAAGGGAATTCTTTCATTGAAATTACTATATCAGTAAGAGCATAGGTCCCTCAGTGGGGTGAGGTTGGAGTGGGGGGAATCTCAACTTTCACTTGATGTAAGTCTTTGCCCGCAGCCTGGTATGGAATGCTATCCTGGACAGTCTGGTGTTTTAAAAGTTGATGTCATTTTATAAGATCAATAATATTCCTAAGTCTTAGATCACCATGATATAGATTGAGATGGGTCAATCACCAGTATGCCAGCCTTCATCAACCCAAATTCATAATTTCCAACAATGGTAGGACTGTCTTTTCCAAAACTATCTGTACTCCAGGCCTCCCTTCTGGCTGCATTATGGCCTCATGGAGTTTCTCCCAAATATGACTCTTTTATTCTTTTCTACTTTTCTGATTTGAGATTTTCTCCTGGCTGGCTCCTTTCTTAGCATTCAGTATACGAAAAGTCTTACTGAAGCTTCCATTAGCAGAAGCCTCATTGACCCTTTCAAGGACATTTGGACTTTCTGCAATATTTCCTCTTGAAAATACAGCTCCTCTCATAGAGTTGATGTTAGATGTTGAAGATATGAGCCAGATTTTCCATCCTTTTGCTAACCCTGGGAACAATTTTCTACTGGCTTTTCCCACCTCTGTGGCCTCCCTTGATTATTTTTCTTAAACTTTTATGTTGCATGCTGTCTAAGCTGTTTGCCTCTTCACTTTCCTATCTGTGAACATTCTTTTCCAAGTTTCAGGATATGTAGGTTTGGACCCAAACAGTCTTTTTTCCTGTATCCATTTTTCCTAGAGGTGAATAAAAATGTGAAACTTTTATAATGATACAAGTCAAATATTTTGGGAATTGTCCAAATTCCACCTCCTTACTATAAAAATGCATACTGTATCTCAAAGAAAAGTCTTGGTATGTCCTCTTGTATTTATTTAGCTCAGTTCAGCTTTAAGAGTCCAGTTTAAGATTCCAAAATTCAGGCAAAGGAAATCACTTTTGGCTTCTGCTCTATATCACAGATCTTTACAGATAACTTCCTATGTAGACAGTGTCAATAGGTTCTAAACAAGTCATTTAAGACACAGTGGAATAAAAGGGACATCTGTGACTAGCCTAGCAAGTGCTCACCTGACAGCAAGGAAGGCCAGATGGAGTTCCTTTGAAAAAGATTTGAGTTAATCGTTAGGACAGATGTCCAAGCATGGCCTGCACCTGCCATAATGAAACTAAGGACAAGTTGGAGACCAGTTTTGGGTTTATATCAAAGATCTAATGAGGAAAAACAGCAAGTAAAAAGATAGGTCATAAAGAATCAGTATTGCAAAATTTAGAAAATTTGGTCTCTTTTTGCCTAGCTTTCTGCTTACAACAAATCCACCCAATAGTACAAAATGATTGAAAAGGGTATATACTGTGTAGCAATATGAATGGAAATTAAGTGTGTTTACATATGAATGTTCAATAATATGAACTAAATGTGTCCTATTCCAAATGTGTCCAACACTAAAAGAAAAAAAGCTTCAAGGTAGATAAATAAGATTGTATTGATGGGAAAAAGAAAATTTTGTATGTTTGTGCAATTTTTGTACAATCTTTTTGGTTCTTTTAATGTGCCATTCCCAGTGTCGCTCTCAACTCTGGGCATGATCTTTCCTCTATCTGAAAAATCTCTTTCCCACCTTGATTCTCATTGAGTTCATGCTTATTTTTAAGCTTCATCCTACATTCAGTTTTTTCCAGGATGCCTTCATAGTATGGAATGAATTATTCTCAGAAATACATGTCATCACACATATACTCCATCAACATGGCCTGTTTCCTTGTGCATCTCCTTACTAGATGAGGAATTCTCTTTACAGAGGGGAATAGCTCATTCATTAAGGAATCTGCAGCTCCAAGATGTGTGCCAAGTCCACACTGGCAGATGATGATAGTTGTAGAATGAATGAATGGCAAAGCTGATAATTTATTATGTGTGTTTAACATGCTAAAAATGAAGTACCTTTTCTTCAGCCATAATAAACATCTTCTACAAGTTTAGAAGAACTTGTTTTCTTTTACTCAAAAGTATTATATCATATTTTATTTTGCCTAATATTTTATTCTAACAATAGATATTGTTCCCAAGCACACAGACTCTTCTGGGACTAGATACTTATGAAATATACAGGAAGTTATGTAAGAATAAAAAAGTTACCATTATATAACCTGCAATCTTGAGAAGTGAATACCTATGTAAATTTCAATGATACAAGTTCATCTGTTTACCATATACTTACAGCTTCTTCATTTAAACCGTATACATAACTGTTTCATAACTCTGTAGCTTTCCAGCATTATGTGGTCTGGATTCCTCTTCCAATTCATGTGACAACTGAATTGCACAGCCAGCACATTTATTTTCTAAGTTTAGGAAATCATCAGCTTTGTGTATTTCCATACTTAAATTAGACAGTTTTGGTAAACTACAGTTTCAGAGTTATTATTTTAATGAAGGGTACTTCTAAGGTTTTTGATGAGTGTATAATAAATCATTGCTTCTCCAACTTTTTTTTTTTTCCAACTTTATTTCATATGAATCATCCTAGGATTTTGTTAAATGGAGATTCAGATTCAGCAGGTCCGAAGGAAAGCCTGAAACTGTATTTTTAACTAGCTGTATGGCCTGTATGTCACCCGTAGACCAGAACCTCAAAATAGGAGTTTTTATCTGCTTCAGTCAAGCTTCATAATTCTCAAAATGGAATCAATAGTAAGTTCGGTAATAAAAATACAATAGGCAAATAGTTCAAATGTCAATGCTTCATATTAATTCTGTTAATATGAATTAAATTATCCTGTTTATGGTAATACCCATTTCATATTATTTTTAAGATTATATTTATTAATTTGAGAGAGAACAAGAAGCAGATTCCTTGTTGAGCAGAGAGCCCAACTTGGGGCTAAGTCCCAGGACCCTGAGATTGTGATCTGAGACGAAGGCAGATGCTTAATCAACTGAGGCCCCCAGGTACCCCTGTGCATTGTGGGCTTTTTTTTTAAGATTTTATTTATTTATTCATGAGAGATACAGAGAGAGAGGCAAATACATAGGCAGAGAGAGAAGAAGGCTACTCACAGGAACCCTGATGCAGGACTCAATCCCGGATCCTGAGATCACATGCTGAGCCAAAGGCTCAACCGCTGAGCCACCCAGGCATCCCCCATTGTGTATTTCTTTTTAAAGCCTATGTGGCATGAGTTTTAAAACTGAATTTTCAAAATTTGATTTCTGGAGCACCCTTTTAGTGGCTAGTCTTTGGGAAAAGTCATGATCTCATAAAGTTATTAACATTGCGTAGGTACTAAACTTAAGATCCCTTTTCTGGGAGTTGTTTTGAGAAAAATAGGTAAATTCACATAAAATAGCAGTAAGTATGAGGTGTAATCATAATAATAATCACCTTTTAGAAACTGATAAAAGAGTTATCAAATTTTAGAGTTGAAAGAGATTTAATGGTCATCTAACTCAAACTTTCATATGACGTTTGAATCACATTTGATAAGATGCCCATCCTCACCCAGGAGGATGAAAACCCAATGGCATTGGGTTTAAGTTAATAAGTGAAACTTCTGCACTCAAGCTTCAATCTGCCTTCCTGGAACTTCTACTTTGGGGCATCATTCTTTCTTGTGGATTCATACATAAATCACCTCATCAATTTTCCATGTGCTGATCCTTCAATGTTTGAGTTACTACTAGTTTGCCCCCTCACTTTCACCTTTTCAGATTGAAAACACAAACTCTCCAATTTATACCCTCTTCCCATCTGCCCCTTAAGCTTATCTATGGTCCTTAAATACTGCTTAAAATAGGCCATCTGTAGGTGAGCACCATGTTCCTGGGGTGGACTAATCCAGGATGAGTGCTATAGAATAGGTTCTTCCAAGTTTCCTCTTCTGACTGCAATATTTTTCTCTGTATACCCCATAATCACATTAGCACTATGGCCACATCACAATGTGGACCTAGAATTGCAGCTGACTACATCCCACATTCTCCCATGTGCGACTATGTTACTCTTCTCTCCAGCCCTTCTGTGCATTAGGGTTTAGGGGCCTCATAGAGCCACTTACCATGATTCCTGTTCAATGCATTTCTTTTATGTAGGACTCATTCCAGTAGACATGGACTTGGATAATTTTCCCATTGATGAATTTGCTATTCCTCCAATTTTGTGTCAAAGGTAAAAAATGTATGCATTAGCCTGACATCAACGTCTTCATCTAAATCCAAAGTAAAAGTTCTAAAAGGAAGAGTTCTATAGAAACAAACATAATAACAAAGTGATACTTAAGGAACATCCTTGGATTAATTTTTATAAAGTAATGATTAACCAAAGAAAGGGTTACCATAAAAGATTTTATTTATAGCTACTTTTCCCCCAGACTGGCATGTTACTGGTATTTTAGTGTTAACAAGAAGATGAAGTATCACAGTGTATATTTATTTAATGGAAAATTATCTCATTTATAGGCTAACTGGTCTTGATCAATTTTCCTCATTTTCATCCTACTGCTTGATTCTTGGTTATCTAAGTTTTGCTTTTTTTTTTTTTTTTCACTAAATGCCTAAAGAAAACAGACACTAAATTTAAGAGCATCTAATCAGCAAATTTTGTAAGAGCTCTGGAAAAAAAGAGACTGAAGCAACCGCACATTAATTCTAGTTGCTTTTTGTGATTATCTATATATCCTAATATTTTCTTTTTTTTAATTTTTTAAAATTTTTATTTATTTATGATAGTCACAGAGAGAGAGAGAGGCAGAGACACAGCAGAGGGAGAAGCAGGCTCCATGCACCGGGAGCCCGACGTGGGATTCCATCCCGGGTCTCCAGGATCGCCCCTGGGCCAAAGGCAGGCGCCAAACCGCTGCACCACCCAGGGATCCCTCTAATATTTTCTTTCCTTCCATTTCTTGTCTTAAAATTAACTATAGTGATAAAGTATTGACTTAAATATGTCAACCCTCTGAGGGTAAGCTATAATCTTAATATATTTTTCTTTCTTAATGTTCTGGTAGTGTGAATGGTTTTGTTTGATTTTATGGCCATGACATTCAATTCAAAACTTTGCTCCTGACTGGCAAGAACTCACTGCTATGAAAAACCCAAGGATAAGAAGATGGATGGGGAAAGTACAATCTAAAGAGAGTTTAAATACAATCCAGGAGGAAGTGGCTGCCACATGTGAGTGGGCTCTACCTATGTAGCAATGGAGACTGTTCTAAACACTCATTTGACATCATGTTATGACAAAATGATACCCTCAGACATTGTGGACAGTCTGCATAGCCAGTACCCAGTAGGAAAGCATGTCCTTCTGTAGATTCAGTTTGGCTAGGTGATTATCAAGTATTTGTCTCCTGCCTGACAAATCAGCTGATTCTGGCCCTTTAGGTTACATATATGTTCTTCATCACTGGTGCAATGTATTCCAGTGAGACCCAAGAAAGTACTGTGCTTGCAACAGGACATCCCATTGCTTTTTGTGAGATGAGATAGAAATTTAATAAGTAGTGGGTGCCATTTGCTTAGAATGGCCACAACGGTTCCCTGCATTTATCCAAGTAACTTCCTGGGTATGATTACTGTATCTGATAAATAAATCTTGGAATAAAAACTCAGTTTAATTACCAGGCCATTTCTTTATCTAAAATGGGTATTAGGACAAGTTAGGTCCTCTGATTGGGGGTTTTATCTGATCCCTTTAATCTAGATCTAATGTGGTTGAGCATACTATCATTCCTTGCATCATTTCCCCATAAATTTCTTTAATTAATTATTTCATTTATTTTGTCTGTTGAATATGTTCCCTATTACTTCTTGTCATGGAATTCTCTGAAGTGCTTTAATAGATCTGAATTTTCTAGTTTCTCTTTTTGTTTTATGTCAAATTGATCATATTTATTTTTTTATGGTAAATGGGTGCCATAAACCTCAATCCTAGACCCATAAGTCATGATTCAAAAGATACCAAACTTGCTTTTGTTAATTGAAATGTTAGTTGTGAAGGTGGAGATGACTTTTGCCTATGGTACCCTGCAAAACGTTTCCATGGCCATGGACTGAGCCACACAGTACATAGGAGTACCAGATGTCTGTGTGTGCCCAAGGATTATCCATGGGGGCAGTATACATTGATTCTTGGAAGACACACTTGAATGTCCAAAATGAGAAATAAGATGAACCATTTTGAGTCAAAACTTGTGTGACCTTTAAAATAGAGAAGCAGAAAAAAATAAAATAAAATAGAGAAGCAGAAAAGCAAAGTAAGGGCAGAAGGTGTGCTTATCAGAGCTCTAAACAAATACCAGGAGTCTGCTTGTGCTTCCTGAGGGGTTGTATCTCAGCCTTGCTTGACATGAACAGTGTACTTTACCTTTCAATTCAGGTAGAAATAGACTAGATCTTTTGCACCAAACATTAGATATAATGTTACATCTTTGGTTTTGTTATATCTGGTATTGGTCAAATATTGTTAGAAATAAATGTGACAAAAGAAAAAAAAGAAATAAATGTGACACACACATCTTTTTTTTTGCTATGAAGCTTATTATAGCATTTTTATCTGTCCTGTTTTTGGGCATTCATTGTCCTACATATTAAGCATTTATGATTGGTATAGTTTAATTATACTATAAGTCTTAATTTGTTAGTGTTCACTTGGAATGCCTTTAACTTATAATATTTAAAATTTATCCAAAAAGAACCATTTGCTTTTCTGATTAAGATTAAGCTTATCCAGGGATTATTCTGTATTTATAAGGAAGCAATCAAGGAAATTGAGATTGTGAGATTCTGCAGGAAAAGCAATCTTATATCTTCAACTTAATGGCATGGGAGAAAATGAGAAGACAGTTATGAATAAAAGATTCAGGAGACAAAGCAAATGAATGCAACATATGGGCCTTTTTTAGACCTTGATTTAAACAAAACAATGATAAAATCTATGAAGCTTTAAGGGAAAAGTACAAAATGAATTAGGTATTATATGATGTTAAGCAGTTCTTACTAATTTTATTAGGTATTTTCATGGCATTTTTTTGTTGTTTAAAATGTTCTAGACATGACAAAAGAGAGATTGACAGTTGATATAAAATGGTATCTAAAAATTAATTTAAAATTCAGCAAAAAATAAAGGTGGAAGGAAGATAGAAATAGTAGCTAAAGATTGGTGGCTGCTGGAAATGGATTATGGGTATAGTCTGGATCACTGCAGCAGTCTAGTTCTAGAAACTTTTGAAAAATTTCATAATAAAACAAATGTAATACGTTAACAAAGGATTATTATAAAGGCTTTTAAACATTTTATAATTTAAGATTGATGTTAAGCAGTGACCTTCAAAATTTAAGGTTTCTAGATGAAGGTAAATAAATCAGTAAATCACTGTGAAGCTAGAGAGATAAAACAGGAATGAGAATTGTATTCAATGTAACAAATAGACATTGATTTGGGATTAAAAGGGATTGACCTCAGTAGATGTTTTAATGTCAAGAAGTATTTTTTCCTTTTAAATCATCATTATTGCATTTTAAAACATTTACAGTTCTTTTCATTGTTTATGCCTCCTTTTATTCAGCCTCAGAAAACATAATGGACTGTGGAACCATATTAAGTGCCATTTGAAAAACTACAATCTCCTTTTTTGATTCCTACTTGTTTGCTTTGGGATTAGTTCCTGGATTTAGGATCCAATAATCATTGTTATCTAGACAATGGAGTTGATTTTTCCATCTAATCAGTTTGCCCCATTACATAGTGAAAATATGAGGCAACGCTCTTTCCTGCAGGACAGGCCTTTGTTCCTAACAGGGGAGTTTGTTGACTTCATAGCTGAACCTAGATCTTGCTTTATCAATGTAATGCTTTTGAAAGTCTTTACCTTGTTTTTTATTTTCAATTTTTTCTTTTCTACTAGTTTCCTGTTACCAGCATTTAAATATGAAATAATTTCTCTAATCTTCAATTTTCTTTCCTTTGATTATACAAACCACAATTAAATATTATTTACCACCTAACTCTTGGTAATCTGCTCCCATCTTGCCATTCCTAGGTCACCTCGCTAGCCCTACTGTCTTTCCCCTGGGCAATTGCTAACAAGCCACAAATCTAATTTCTTTCAAAGTGTTATTCATAGGGCATGTTGAAATAACTTTCAAAGAGAAACTATATCCACCATTCTATTGACTTAAAAACCTTCAGTGCTGCCCATTTTCCATTTGTTACAGTGCAAACATCTACATTTGGTGTTATGGGTTGAATTATGTCCCCACAAAATTCATATGTTCAAGTCCTGACTCCTCCTACCCCAGATGTGACTGTATTTGGAGTAGGGACTTTAAAAAGGTGATCAGATTAAAATGAAGTCATTAGGGTGGGCCCTAGTCCAATATTACTGTAGTCTTTATAACTAAGGCTTTGTGACTATAAGTCTTTATAAAAGGAATTAGAACACAGGGGCAGCCACGTACACACACACAGAGAAGACCATGTGAGGACAAGCAAGAAGGTGGCCATCTGCAAGCCAGAGAGAGGCTTCAGAAGAAACCAACTCTGTCCACACCTTGACCTTGGACTTCTAGCCTCCAGAACTGTGAAAAAATCAATTTCTTTTAAGTCAATTTCTTTTAAGTCAACCAGTGTACTTTGTTATGGCAGCCCTGGCAAACTAATAATATGTATAGTTTCCATATTTTGGTCCATTATCTTTCCAGTTTCTCTTATTTCTGTGTTTTTTACATACTATGTTTTAATTTCAATTCTGAAAGTATTTGTAAGCTGCCATGTTCTTAGCCTCTGCACCTCTCTACATGCTCTAAATAGCTCTTCCCATTATCACTTTGTTTAGCCTTCAGGTCTTTGCTTAAATCATACCTCATTAGGAAAGTTGCCTTAATTTCTAAACAAGTTTGGATCTTTCTGATATTTATTACTATAGCATGCCAAACTTCTCTTTTTTAAACTTTACTTATGATAGAGAGAGAGAGAGAGAGAGAGAGAGAGAGTCAGAGACAACAGGCAGAGGAATAAGCAGGCTCCATGCCAGGAGCCCGATGTGAGACTTGATCCGGCAACTCCAGGATCGCACCCTGGGCCAAAAGCAGGAGCCAAACCGCTGAGCCACCCAGGGATCCCCTAAACTTCTCTATCACCACATCAGTCATAATGTTCCTTGTGTGATGATTTAATTAATGGATATTTTCACTGGCTTAGGTTGAAAGCTCAGAGATCAGTTCCCTAGGTATTTTAGGACTGCAGAACTGGGATTAATGTTGGAAGGCTATATGTAAGAGATTCATACAAACCAAAATTATAAAACAGTATTTGAAGCTTTCTTAGAAGAAAAGTCCCATAACTGACTCAATGCTTGAATTAATTAGATGCATTTTGTATTTTTTTAAGAAAGCAATGAAAATTCTATAACCTGATGATACTTTTTATTGAAAAGCCCTTCCTAGTGTCATTTCTTAGCTTCCTATGACAAAATATAATTTCCTTGAGATGTGACATTTCATCACTTAACTGAAGACCACTGCAACTTCAACTAATAACTGGGTTTTACAGAATAAAAAGTCATACTAAAGCTCCATTATTTATGGGAGTTATAACAAAATTTAATTTCTGTGCCACTTTTGTGGAGCAATACTTTATATTCTAAAATAATTGAAGATATGGATATATTAGGATTAAGAAATTGGAAAATTATATTATCATTTTTATCAGAAATTTAATTTAATTTAGGGGTAAATTAAAACAAAAATCTTATAGAAGTGAAACTCTGATGATTAAAATATACTTATTTTGAACATTCACCCAAATTAAATATTTCTGCATTTTAAATTTACTGACCTTTACTATTGTAGTTAAAATTCAAGGCTGAAATCCCCCTTCTCTAGTCCTAATATCATAGGGTCTTACTGTCTCTGTCCATAAGGTTTCTGTTATTTTTAATCTTAATTTATTCGTATCTAAGCAATGAAGATTTTGAACTATCTTTAAAGTTAACCAATAATTTAATTTTCAGAGATTATGTAATTTTTGAAAATACACATTTTGAGATTCATGTGTTCATGTAAAGTTTTCATATTAATTGTTACACCAATAAATTTCTATTTAGAAATTAAAGTAATATAAAGTCTTTGGTTTGTGACCACATTTGTATTAACCATTAATTTGTAAAAATGCTCAATATTTTTTGCACTTTTTCAAATGTTAATATGGCAAATAATCATTTAGGAAGAGCTTGCTAAAATATAAATGTTGCATTATCAGCAGAGATTCTATATTAGCAAGTCTGGAATGAGGCCAGGAATTTGAATTTTTATAAACACAATGAATGAATGATCTTAATAGATAGTGTCCATTTATAGACACTCCAAAGGCTTCTGAAATTATTATGTAGCAGGAAGTTAAATTAGAATTTTTGACTAAACCATAAATATATAATATATATGGTATACCAACATGGAGAAGATGAAAATTTTAAAAAGAGATAACTGGAAACTATTCCTGGTACATCTTACTTACATTGAGCATGTAAAAGCAGTCTGATTAATAAATTAGTTTGTGCAATAGATATCTCTTGACAGAGCTGCTTGACTGAACTGTGAGTTCCTTTACCTTCAAGCTAGTATGAGTGGTTTCAACAGAACCACTTCTAGAGCTGACTGTGTGTCCCCATAATTAAAGATTCATGGTGGACAGGCATTTGACTCATGCTAAGATAGTCTATGAGATGAAGCATTGGATGGTTCTTGTTTCATTGGCAAATATGCTCCCAGTGTGTCAGGGAGTGCTTCGTGGAGACAGATAAGACTACTACTTGGAAAAAAAAAAAAAAAAAAGACTACTTGGGGAGATACACACACACACACACACACACACACTTTTCACCACAAACAACATGGGCTGCGAGGGCAAGCCAGCATCCTGGGTAAAATCCTGAGGAGAATGCATTACCCACATTAAAGTAAGTCCAAGGAAATGTTCTTAGTGAGGATCTTTGAGGAATCACCAGAAAATGAATAAACTTTAAACATTTCCCAAGTTTATGAAATGATAAATCATCTTATGACAACCAGTCACAAAAGAACTTTATTATCCTTCTAACACGTGCCTTCATGCTACTCTCCCCAAATAACACTGAAAGTATGTCTTTAAAATCACAATTTGTAAACTTGGGGTGAGTGAAAGAAGAGAAAGACCTTCTGTACTTCCAGAAGTCAGCTTACAGAACATCCAACTGAAGATGATAGAAGATACAAGTTTAAGGAAAGTTCATTGCTTCTAGTATAACATAGAATCAGACATATTTAATCACTGAATTGAAAATGTGCTTCTAAGTTAAAGTGACCATAGAATTTTTAACCAATAATTACCAAATAAATCATAAAAATGGCTAATGTCTTTATCCCAGAGCAGAGGAGGAACTTCTCCGTATACATTTTGGAGCAAATCATACGTGCTATTTGTTAGGTATGCCAGTTATAAACCTTAGTGTCATTTTAAGTCTTCACTGTTTATCAAAATTCAACCTCTTCTGCAAAAACAAAACAAAAAATAATAAAAAATTATATGTAATTATGACAATATCCTTTAATGGTAGAAAGAGCTCAGAAACAGAGATTGGTTTGGCCATTCCCTGTTTGGCATATGAATGTCACCACTGCTTTGAATATTCCATATCCTGACATCATCCAGGGGTTCTGATTCAGAGATTCTGGGGCATGAAGCCAGGAATGCTTGATTATTTTAACAAAATATATGATACTTTACTGCCACAAATGCTGATTGTTTAATTTTTGTGTCATTTCCAATTTTCTTACGTGTCTAACCCTTTTGATGTGTTATAGTTTTATCCTGCCTCTATTTGTACCTAGTGGAAGTTGCTGCTTCTTTATAGTCAAATTATTAGCTTTATTACAATAATTTTTAGATTATTTATTCATATTGATTTTGTGCTAAAATTTTGTGTTAAAATTTACCCTTCTCCTCCCAAATTTTAAGTGCCATTTATCTCATGAAGATAAATTATATATTTCTGAATGTCTTAATTCTAGGTTTTTTACTCAAATTCTAATTTTTAGGAATATTAGATTTTGTTAGAATACATGATAAAAGGCTAAATGAAATATAATTTTGAGTTTAGCATAGAACTGTAAATTTTATTATTTATCTATATATAGAGCCACTTAAGAATTTTTTTTGTTAAAGAAATTGGCTTCTGTACAATACAAAAAGTAAAGTTGAAGCCCTAAGGAACAATTAAATATTAAAAGGTATTAGGAAGTGAGGAGTACCTCTGGATGGTGCAGTTGGTTAAGCCTCCAATTCTGTGTTTCAGCTCAGATCATGATCTTAGGGTCATAGGGTTGAGCCCCAAGTCAGGGTTAGGGGTCAGCACAGTGTGCTTGAGATTCTCTCCCTCTCCCTCTGCCCCTTCTGCTCATTCTCAATCTCTCTCTAAGGTAAATAAATAAATCTTTAAAAAGAAAAGATATTAGGAAATCATAAAAAGCTGTTTTAGTCACATGACCAAAATAGTTAAGACTATGTTTCTTGTGGCAAATTGATAGGAGAAATAATTGCCATTTTAAGAAAGCTTCAAGTCTTAAGATTTTAATCAAATAATTATAATTTCTATAATGTACTCTAATATGATGAGCACAAAATTTTCTACCACTCTTCTCCCTCAAAGAAGTGGTGACATCAAAGTTTATCTAGTGTTTCCTCTGATAATGACCTTGAGGAGAATATATTGAAATAGGCATTCTCCAGGCCTTAAAGATTCTAGGCAAGGAATCTGCATTTTAAGAGGTGACTGGCATTATTATTTTTTAAAAAATTAATTCAGGCACATTTGATAACCCTGGTTTAGTATTTAATAATTAAGGATTAGAATCTTAGTTTCTTCTGTTTTAATATTGGGTAATATCACACATTTCAAAACATTGATTAGAGGATTATTGAGAAAGCCCATGTAATGGATTTATTTTAGAACTTGGCACACAGGACACAATAAATCACCCTAATAATCATAATAAAATACAAATAAAATAGTTTTAATGTTGGGATTCATGGGTAAGGGCATTACAGATATATTATTATTTTATTTTTTAGATAGAATAATTTCCTTTAGTTGACCAGCTAGGATGTTTCAATAAAATTTTTAAACTCTCTGAATTTTAATTTATTTTCCTCTAAACTGAGGGGTTAAAATAGTTATGTAAGTATTGGGATAAAGGAAAATTTGAAGTCTGGAAGAAAATTACATTAAGAGACCAAACAAAAAGATGAAATGCACAGGATTCAGAGTTAAATGTTTGCACACATGAAAGGAAGAGCCTGACTTCCCATCTTAGAGTATACTGTTACTGGCAGTGTACAGAATGACACAATGAGGAAAATCTGCAATCTTTGTGTGTAGTATTGCCTGCACTTAATTTATTAAGTATCGCCTCCAAATGTGCCCATTTATTTTACTATATTCTGTTTATTGCCTTCTCTCTTTTTAAAATAGTGCTTAAATACTTAGATGCTTTAAGTTTAGCCTATTTCAACTTTTTATTTATCATAAAATACAAAGAGTGTCAATTCCTAATAAAAAAAAGCAGGGGCGGGATCCCTGGGTGGCGCAGCGGTTTAGCGCCTGCCTTTGGCCCAGGGCGCGATCCTGGAGACCTGGGATCGAGTCCCACGTCGGGCTCCCGGTGCATGGAGCCTGCTTCTCCCTCTGCCTGTGTCTCTGCCTCTCTCTCTCTCTCTCTGTGTGACTATCATAAATAAATTAAAAAAAAAAAAAAAAAAAAAGCAGGGGCATCTGAGTAGCTCAGTTGGTTGAGCATCGAACTCTTGATTTTGGTTCAGGCCATGATCTCAGGGTCCTGGGCATGATCTCAAAGTCTTGAGATGTCAGGCTCCATGTTCATCTGGGAGTCTGCTTGAGACTCTCTCTCCCCCTCTCATCTGCCGCTCTCCCTGCACACTCTCTCTCTAAAATAAATAAATAAAACTTAAAAAAAAACACAAATATTAAATGAAAATAGTGATACTAGTTTTTTTCAGTAAATTCATTAATTTTATTTTTGTAACATATGCCTCATATTCTTAGATATAATTAGGTGAACACTGGCAATATAATAAACTTGCTTTTTTGTTTTTACTTTGATACTGGCTTTTGACTTTAATATTTTATTTCTGACTTAAAACTAATTTAGTGTTATTATAAATGATGACATTGCCAACTAAGTTTTGCTTTCACAGCACTAGCTTACATTTTTATCTATCTATCTATCTATCTATCTATCTATCTATCTATCTATCTATCATCTATCTATCTATCTATCTATCTATCCATCTATCATCTATCATCTATCTTTTACTTAACCTTTACATTGTAGCGGTCTGGTATCTGATTCTCCAGTGTGCCATTTAAGCTTCTTGAAGGCAAGAGCTCTGTCACATAAATTAGCAATGATTAAAGCATACAAAATATTTGTAAAATGAATGAATGCACAGATAATTTTCCCGAATCTCTTTCTGTGTTGTGTGTGCGTAGATTTCCTTTGTGTTTATTTTACTTTTCATTGCCCCCTGCTACTTTCTAACTGGAATTGCCATTATTTACAATGTGCCTTATTGCTTTTAGAAGACTGTTTAGTGTTTTTGAGTATAAGAACTGTTTTCTTATTTATCTCTTCATCTGTAAAGCTTGCCCAAATCTCAGGAATTCCTTTTCTTATTTTTCAAAATAATGTGGAATTTTAAGTAATTGTAAAGTCTGAAGATCCACAAAGCTATAAATTGTTCTTGAGAAGATATGTTAAGGGTGGGCAGTATTTTCCAAAGAGTAATCAGTGGTCAGTCACCATTCATTGAATATCTATTTCTTTCCTTATGTGTTGTGTAGTGAACACACAAAAATAAGGCAAGATCCTGTCCTCAAAGAACTTACCGTTTAGATACAGAGAAAATAACCACACAGAAACATATGTAACAAAAATGATGCAAACCCTGTAAGAGAAGCATTTACATAACATAGTGGGACACAGAAACTAAAATGACTACTTTTGTCTGTGAATTTCAAAAAAGGTTTCTCAGAGGAAGTTACACAGTTGCTCAGGCCTGGTAATTTTTGCATGTGTTTAGGCTATACAAGTTAAAATCTTCATATACACAAATAAGAAAAAAAATGTATAAATGTATGAAGAATATATTTATACATAGGTATAGAATGTATATGTAATTGGTGAATAAAATATGAATATATAGAAATATATTGTTTGACTTATATTAAATATTAAATGTATGCAACATGAAACATAAATATATTAGATTTCATAAAAATATATGTGTAAAAATCATAGAGGATCAATATATATAGAATATAAATTAAAAATTTAAAAATATATAAAAGCACTTCTATAATGGCAAAGTAAGGACCCTCCAAAATCCACTTCCTCATAAAAGGAAGGAGAACAGGAGTGCACTTGCAAAAATTGTCAAATTAACTTTTCTAGAAGTCTGGAAATTAGTGTCTTATACCATTTCAAAAAAAAAAATGATTGAATCGCATCAAAAACTCTGACATCTGCATATTAATTTGCCCTATTTTCATTTTTTATCCCAACTTCCATGCTACCTAGAAGACCAGCAGCCTCAGAACCATGGTAGATGTGAAAATTCACAGCATAGCTACCACTAGAAGAGAGGACAACAGATTCCTAAGGAAGCCCCATCCATAGAAAACTGCCAATACTTGATTTGTCTGATAACTCCCTGGAAATTTTTCTTTTGATAGGATCTATTTTTGTTTTATCTCACTCAAAATTTGCCTTTTCCCCAGGATCTTTATCAAAAACAATCAATGACATTTGTTTAATATTGTAGCTGCCCATGCCAGCAGAACCAGTGGGGCCAAACAAATGCTGGTCAAAAAACTTAAAAAGGAAATCTGGAAATAAGATGTCTATACGGGTTTTGTAATGGTCCAGCATATTCCTTGAGGTCTAGAATTCTATGTGCATCATTTAAAGCTGGCCATGTGCCCAGGAAAGGCCTGAAAAGGCCCCATTCTCTCATCTGGTTGACTTTGAGGCTCTCTACAAGCAGCAAGCGAAGGTTATGACAGAATTTTAAACTGCCATAGCTTTTAAAGCATGCCACAACACAAATATGTGTGCACATTTACACACACATTAGCACACGCACTGAATGGAGAAATAAGTGGCCACCCACAACAAAGAATACAGACATTATGTAATTAGTCAAGGAGTTTCCAGAGAAACAAAAACAACAAATCTTGAAGATACAGGGGGTTAGTTTGAAGTTGCCACATTATGTTATTTTAAATGTTCAATTCTCACCTAAAATTATGAGACATACTAGAAATAAGAATGTATACTCAGTACCAAGAAGAAAATCAATCAATAGAAACTATGCCTGAGAAAGTCCAGATAGAAGTATTGAATGAAGCTTTTAAATCAGCAATTGTAAATGTGTTTTAAAAATCTCAAGGATATTATACCTGACAAATTAAAAGGAAGTATGAAAATAATGTCTCATTAACAGAAAATATAAAAAAGACATATAAATTATTTCTAAAGAACCTGATAGTATTCTGAAATGAAAAGTGGAAATAACGAATAAAAAATTGCTAGTGAGGTTCAAGAGCAGATTTAAATTGGCAACAAAAACAGTGAATTTCAGTATGCATCAACTGAGATTACTTATATGAAGAACAGTAATAAAAAAATAAAATGAATACAATTGACTGATTTCTGCTTTTGCAAGTTAGAAGCTTGGAAATCATTACTTCCATTCTCATGAGAAAATAATATTGAATAAATTAAAAATTAACAACTATTTTTAGACCTATCAGAGAATTCAGGTCACAGAAAAAAACAAAAAACAAAACAATGTCCTCTAAATGGGAGAGACAGGCAGATACAGATAATCACAGCTTACCGCAGCAGAAGACAAGGAGCAGTAACCTCTGTTGCAATCAGTACTGGGTAGGAAAATTTAAGTATGATTAATGGATTACTGGGTGATCAGTGAGGATAATTTTGGGTTAAAAATGGTTCAGTGTTGTAAGAGGTCTTAATGTAATTCAATATTTATGTGAGTTTTACCTTGAGGATCCCTCCTAGAGGAGGAAAAAAATTTCTTCATGCCACTAGCAAGGAAGGAAAAAGTAGCCATTTTGAAATATGCCCAGAAAATTATGTTCTTAAAGCCTGTTTTCAAGGGAAAGAGTTTTACTATAGACTAGAGATTTACCAGAGACAACTGACTTGAGGGAAGGAAAATTCCCAACTCTGGCCCCCTTTGGCCTTCCTTTCTACTTGAGGTATGGGGGGTAATAAACTGAGATTACTTTGCAGGTCACACAGCCCAAGACCACAGGCTCACTGAAAGACTGATATCAAATCATAAGTCTGTAGAACACTGCTTCTACCCCCACACCTTACCTCCACACCAATAGGGCTGCTATCTAATAAAGTGATACAACTGAAAGAGCTGCACGTCTGATCTTATTTAAGATTTAGGGAAATCTAGCGATTAAAGGGAAGAGAGAAACAAGGACATCACAGGAAATTTAAGTCACTAACACCAGTAGGTCTAACAGTAAGCACAGCTTAACTACCGGCCGGATAAACATAAAATCTCACACTAAAGGACAATTATCTCAGTTCTTTTAAACTTGACTTTCTTTTCTTTCTTTTTTTAAAGCATTGTTTATGTTTATTAAATAATATCTACTGCTTGTGGAATTTTTAAAATTTGTTTTGTCACTGTTGATTTCTTATATTTCTATCTTTGCATGACACAAATCAAGATTCCAGATACAGGTCCTTATCGTGGGAACTTGTATGATTTTATTTACCCCTCGATGCCACAGGCACCTTCTTATTTAATTTAATTTAATTTATTTATTTATCTTTATTTTTTAAAAAGTGATTTATTTATTTTAGACAGAGCACTAGTGTGCGTGTATGCATGATGGAAGGAGGGATGAGGGAGAAACACACTCTCTGTTGAGTGTGGAGCCCAACTCAGGGGTCAATCCCAGGACCATGACCTGAGCCAAATCAAGAGTCTGAAGCTCAACTGCCTGAGCCACCCAGGAACTCATTTACTTTTATTTATTTATTTATTTATTTATTTATTTATTTATTTATTTATTAGTTATTTGAGAATAGTTGACACAAATAACGTCACATTAGTTTCAGATGTGCAGCATTGTGATTCAACATCTCTGTACATTATGCTGTGCTCACCACAAATGCAGCTACCATCTGTTGCCATATAATGCTATTACAGTATCATTGACTATATTTCTCATATTGCACCTTTTGTCCCAAGACTTATTCATTCCATAAATGGAAGCCTGCATCCCATTCACCCATTTTACCCATCTCGCCACCCCCTTCCTTCTAACAACCATCAGTTTGTTCTCTATTTTTACATTGAAGAAAACTATCAACTAAACAAAAGGCAATCTATTAAATATGAGAAGACATTTACATATATCTGGTAAGAGGTTAATATCCAAAATGTATAAGAAATTTATACAACTCAACACACACACACACACACACACACACACACACACAAACAGTCTGATTAAGAAATGGGCAGAGGACCTGTATAGACATTTTTACAAATATATACCTATGGCAAACAGACACATGAAAAGATGTTCAATATTGCTAATCATCAAGGGAAATGCAAATCAAAACCACAATGAGTTACCACCTTACACCTGTCAGAATGGCTAAAATAGAAAAGATGAAAGTAACAAGTATTGGTAGGATATGGGGAAAAAGGAACTCTTGTGCATTATTGGTGGAAATGTAAATTGCCACAGCCGTTCTAGAAAGCAGTATGGAGGTTCCTGCAGAAATTAAAAGTGAAAATACCGTATGATCCAGTAATTCCACTACTGAGTATTTACCCAAAGAAAATGAAGACACTAACTTGGAAAAATATATGCACCCTTATCCTTAATGTAGGATTATTGAACAATAGCCAAGATATGGAAGCATCCTAAGCATACACTGATATACAAATGGATAGGGATGATGTGGTGTATATATATATATATATATATATATATATATATATATATATATAATATCAGATATAATATAACTCAAAATGGATTATAGACCTAAATGTAAAAGCTAAATTATGTAAGAGTTAAAATTATAAAACTCTTGAAAAAAATAAACTCGAGAAGAGTCATGCCCTCTGTTAGGCAATATCCTCTTACTATGCAACCAGAATCACAAGCAAAAAGCTAAAAAAATATATAAGTTGTATTCTATTAAAATTACAAAAACACTTTTTGCTTCAGTGGACACTATGAGGAATATAAAAAAAAGCAAACTCCACAAATTAAAGAAAATATTACTCAGCTATTAGAAATGACAAATACCCACCATTTGCTTCAACGTGGATGGAACTGGAGGGTATTATGCTGAGTGAAGTAAGTCAGTCGGAGAAGGACAAACATTATACGTTCTCATTCATTTGGGGAATATAAATAATAGTGAAAGGGAAAATAAGGGAAGGGAGAAGAAATGTGTGGGAAATATCAGAAAGGGAGACAGAACATAAAGACTGCTAACTCTGGGAAACGAACTAGGGGTGGTAGAAGGGGAGGAGGGCGGGGGGTGGGAGTGAATGGGTGACGGGCACTTGGTGTTATTCTGTATGTTAGTAAATTGAACACCAATAAAAAAAAAAAATAAATAAAAAAAAAAAAAAAAAAAATATTTGTCAGTTAATTTTTGATAAGTGTCTATGATCTAGAATATATAAACTCTTTTAACTCAACAATAAAAAGATAATCCAGATTTTAAAAGTGAAAAGGTTGCATATACATTTCTTCAAAACAATGTATTCACATGGCCAATAAGCACATGGAAGTATACTTAACATCATTAATTACTTTTGAAATGTAGATCAAAACTACTTTGAAATACCATTGAATATCCACTAGGATGGCTACAGTCAAAACCCAGCAACAACAGAAGTTGGTCAATATGTGGAGAAATTTGAATAATCCCGCATTGCTGATGGGCGTGTGAAATGGTGCAGCCATTGGGCAACCTTTTGGTAGTTCTTCTAAATGTTTGACCTAGAGTTCATATATTACCCCATCATTTGACTGCTGTGTATATACCAAAATAAACAAAAATATTTCCACACAACTACTTTTACAAAAACATTTATAGTAGCATTTTGCTTAAGAGTCACAAAGTGGAAACAACCCAAATATCCATTCACTGATGAAAAGAAAAACAAAATGTGGTTGTCCATGGTATAATATTATTTGTCAATACAAAAAGATGAACCACTTATCCATGTTAGAATATGGATGATCCTTGAAAACATTAAGCTAAATGAAAGAAGCCAATCACAAAAGACCAAGTATTTATATAAAATGTTTAGGATAGGCAAATTTACCCAGTTGCCTAAGCCTGCCACCTAGACATCATTTTTAAAGGCTCCTCACTTCCTTATGCTCTACATCCCATCAACCGTTAGTTTCTGTGTATTTTTCCTTGTAAAGAAATTGTGAATCTCTCCAATTCTCTCCCAACCATCCTTGCCCAAACCACTATCTTCTCATACCTACAGTTCTGACCAAACTCTTAAGTTCTTTCCAAATTTGTTCCCAGCATTTTTCATACTGTTGCTAGAATGTTTATTCTCATTAAAACATTGTTCAGTGTCTTTCATTTTTCAGGGTAATATTCAAGTGTCTTGATGTGGTTCTTGAAAAATCTGCTCCCTGCCCTCCTTCCTAGGCTTTAGTTCATTTAACTTCTCTCATTCCTACAGCTGACCCACAATGACCTAACATTCTTCAAATGGGAGGCAAACCTTATCATTCCCAACTTGCCAGTAATTGTGACTCACTGTCTTTACTGCATTGGTGTCAACTGTTTCCATGGCCCCAATTAGCTAATATCTACTGAATAAGGAGTTGAGTGAGCTGCTACTGCTTCTAGGAATCTTTCTCTAACATGCCTCATCCTGAATGGATGGTTATAACAAAAGGTCTCTTGTTATAATGCTCTTTAATAAGTTATTGTAATTATGTGTTTAATTTTCTCTATTCCCTATATCATATTGTATTTGGAAGAATATGGCCACTCCTATTTCATTGTAGCTCGCTTTGAAAGACAAAAAACAAAACAAAACAAAACAAAAAAACAAAAAAAAAACCAAAAACTCATGTCTAGTAGATATTTTTGAATGAATGAATGCACTACTCTCTGAAAGATACCTTCCAGGTTTTCAATAAACTTTGAAAAACATGTTAATACTCCTGTTTCTCTGCTCCTCAGTCTTATGGTGAAGAAATCCATGTCAGGAGGCTCCATTGTGCTGGAAAGTATGGGGTAGGGAGGAAAACATGCTTTTTTCCTGCGTGGGAAGCTTATTAACATCTCTGACTCTCACTTTCTTCATCTATAATAGGAATGATAATATCTCAGAGGATTGATTGAGGACAAATGAATTTGTGTGTAAAGCATGCCAATGTAGTAGGCATTTCTTTTCCACCTTTGTCCAAAGAACCTCTCTTATCCTCACTCAGTGTTGAGAAGAGATATATCCACGGTTTGACAAGGTTCATCCTTTTCTCTTTCATGTAAAAAGTCATTTATATCATTTCTAAGTCAGGGTTAGAGAGATAAGCACATCAATATATTTTGTAAATTTTTAGAAATTCCTTTGTTGATAGTCCCTCTTTTCCTTAGAAAATAAATTTTACTGTCTATTTATTGAAAACAGTGGATAGTATACCATGCCAGATAATCGCTTTGACTCCATTTTTCTGTTCTTTCTGTTTTAAAGGGCTTGGAAGCAGTTCCAAAGAGGGAAAAATGAATCATTGCCTTCCCATACATGCATTTTGGATTGTCAAATTTTATTTGAAAATAGCTTTTTATTGTTTCACTTTACAATGGATAAAGCATGGATTTCCTTCAACCTCATGGTCTTTTTGGTTCTCTGGGTGTACTCCTACTTGACCTAAGGATTCTCTGTCCTTAGGTTTGAATAAGGGCCTATGGAGAACAAGTTAGTGAAAGCCCATGTATTCTACGTATAAGACACTGAGCTCAATCATGAAGGACAAAACTGCATGGGCACAGAGATTTTGGACTTAGGACTAACCTTAGGTACTTTTCTATGAAAGAGAAGAACCAGCCCCTTACTTGGATCTACATCCTCCTCCTTCACTATGGACACTCAGATCTTTCCTTTTTCTTTAAACATCCAGGCAAGCCATATGACACAACACAAACCTATGGTGAATAGTAAAGTCAGGAATTGGGAACCAGCTTTCAAAATACACAGCCGAATGATTAAATTTGCAGGCCCCAGAGCCTAACTGCTTGGGTTTGAAATTGTTTACAAGTCATATGAGGCAGGTTTCTTACCCTTGCTGTGCAAGCCATCACATTGCTAGTCAGATAGGGATAGTAATAATAGTGCTTTCTTCCTAAGTCATTGTATTTTTTACCGTAGGTAGGATATTTAGGACATCATGTGGCACATGATCACAGTTGATGTTAGCTATCATCATCAAGCATCTCCTTCCAACAATGTCAAGTAAGACAAATGAGTGAGTGGGTCCCATGGAGCAATAAGGGATTACCCAAACAGTAGTGCATTGGACTGTATGTATTTGGATCAAGGGAAAACGTGTTTTATTTTAAAATAAACAAGTAAACCTATAAATTCCCACTGAGCCTCCAGGCTTAGTTCAAGAGGCTGGCCATGTCAGTTGCACTACATTTTGAGGTTTAACCTAATAAATTTGTTATGTCTAACATCTGTATATTGTCACAGGAGGTGACATTGGCACCTATATATATTTCATTGTGATGATTCAGCAAGACATAATTTAGAGGAAATATTTAGAACAGTGATTGTTACCAGGGATTGATTACTTGGGTGACATAACCCTTCCTACCCTCCTTCCCTCTGTCTGTCTCACTCTCTTTCCCTCTTCTCCCTTAGGCTCCCCTCTCTTTCCTTTCCCTTCCCTCCTCTTTCTTTTTTTTTGGGGGGGGGTGGCGGGAGGAATTGTATACCATACAATTGTATACCGTAATGTGGTGTTATTCTTGCCAAAGATAGGTTATTTTGTCATAGGCATTCATTCATCTTTTGTTGCATTAGTCAGAGGAACATGCCGAGCCGAAATGTAGTTGTCAAAAATAAGTTCAGCCCATAGATGGAAGCCAGGATGCATGACAATAAAATGCCCTAAAGTGATGATATCTTGTTGGGACATGTGAATCGGCTGAGCCTGTAGTTTTTCTTTTTCTCCTTTTGAAGCCTTAGTTCTTTTTTTTTTTTTTTTTTTTCAGTCTTTTTAATTTCATACGAACTGCCACAGTGCAGCAGAAGGTCTGTGGGCTCTAAAATTAGAGAGAACTCAGGTCAAATGCAAGGTCTGGTACTTAACTGGGCGAATTATATAAACTTCTCAAGCATTAGTGTCAGTGTCTGTAAAATGGAGATAGTGTCTGATTACCAGTATTGCTTTAAGGATTAAACACGTAAGGCAGATGCTGATGTCTATAGAACTATGTATATAGGGTAAGGTGAAAATGTGTGCTTCCTCCCGTTGTTTTAAACTGTGAAGGACCTGTGAGCTGGGGCTGTGCCCTCCCTGTGATTGTTGCTTAGTGGCATTTGGTTATGTCCCTTTTATGGCCTGGATATTATAGGAATGTCACATCTCAGGGCCGTGTCACGTCTCAGGTTCCTGTTTAAGGATCATGGGATCCATGATCATCTTAGGGAATGATATACACACAAAAAATCTGACTGATGACATGTATTTTGGTTAATAATAGTCTATTTGTGCTTTATAAGTTATTAACTGTGCTTTGTGTGTAATTTGATAAGGTACTTTCACATATTGGAAAAATGATTCATATGCAAACACTTTGTGGCTGGTGGCGTAAATGTATAGAGTTGAAAAATCTAAATTGGTAATGTCAAAGGTCTGGAAGAGACCTTTGACTTTATGGTTTGACATTATGGTTTAATCCATAAATTGCATATCATAAATATGAATGACATTTGTACATTTTTTATACATCCTTTATTACTTATATAGTTTGAACATATAATCTATAATATTATATGTTACATGTTTCCAAATTGTATCAATTACATGGTGAATTCAGTCAAATGTAAGGAAACTAGAGATAAGATATATGAAGAATACTTAACCACAGACTAATTAACTAATTAGTTTTAATTCTTTTGTCAAGGTAGGTAAATTTACTAGATGCTTTAGATACATACACAGGGTTTTAAGCCTCATGGTGACGGTATGGTGTATTTTTGCTCTTCTAGAGAAAAGATTGTCAGGCTGCCTTTCAAGAGGCATCAAGGTGAAGCACCATTAAGGTTGTAAACATGCCATAGTCTAGAGTTGGAACCTCCAATCTATAATCCCAGACAACCAATTTTATTAGCCAACTTTTTAGAGGTTGCCACAGTAACCAAACTTGGAAGATGGATGTATTAAAGCAGCAAACAAAAATACTGAGAATGTCCAAAGTATCCAGAATACTCATGTGTGCATGAACATACATTTGTACATTTACAATGAGAATTCACTGTCATGTGTCTTAAATCAGCAAATAATAAGAATCCATGAAGAGAAGAAAACAGGGAAATGAATTAGATGATTCAAATCTTAAATAACACCAGCCCATAAAATAAGAACAATAGGATCAGGATGCTCAACCATCTTGCCAGTGGCCACTGAAACTAAAAATTCGACTGATGTTTCCTGGGAGAGCACTGCCAGTGCTAACATCTCTCCCTTTACCCTCCACATCCATGACCAAATCCCACCTGGTTGACACATTCTTTGTATGTATCCGTAGTTTATATCAGATCACATTATAGTTGTATAACCTTTTCTTGAAATCATTGCTCCTTTTCTTTTGATTTTGACCACTTGATGCCAATAGGACAGGTGGGAGGATGGATGAAATAAGGGAGGGGATTAAAGAGTGTACTTGTTGTGATGAGCACCAGATATTGTATGGAATGGTCGAATCACTATATTGTACACCTTAAACAAACATTACCCTGCATGTGAACTAACTGAAATGTAAATAAAATCTTAAAAAAAAACTGATAACAGAGGTAATCTCGTTTTCAAGTTTTAAGGATGAACTTCATTGTAGTTTTAAAATGTTAAAATATACAAGGTTACTATGGATGTTGGTGACCTCCAAATATGCAGATCTCGAGTCCTATGCTCCTTGCTGAGCCTGTATTGAAACAATTAAGACAGAAACTTGAGTCAGACTACTTGGGTTCAAATTCTGTGGATACCGATGTATTAGCTGTATAACTCTGAGTAACCTTTTTATGGCTCCATTTTCTCATTCGTAGAATACCTAACCATTACTATGGTTATTATGAAGATATGATACTATAATATGATAATACATATAAAGCAACATAAATGGCTTGGCATAAATTGAACATTCAACAAATGTTAACTATTTTTAATGGTTTCTCAGCATTACCAAGTATAACATGACTAATACAGAATCCTTGATTCCTATATTCACACTTAGTTTTTCCTCAATCCCTGGAAATGGCATCAACCCAGTTTCTTAGGCCCCCAACTTAGCCATCAGAATGCATGTACCCTTCCCTTCTTCCCTTTCTTCTCTTCATCAGGATGTGCTGTCTTCTGTGTCTACAAATAGTAAACCCACCTCCTTGTCTCTTGTTTCCACCTTATTCAAGCCGCTGTCATCCCCTGCATGGGCATCCGCATCCCTCTCCTGATTTTCTGCTTGCACTTCCTATCATCATCACTTTTACCACAGCACAATCCATCATCTGTGCCTTAGAAAAAGGGATCTTTTCATATTCAGAAGTATGCTGTCACCCTCCACAGCCTATCACTGCATACTTCCCTTGTGAGCTGGGTGGCTGCATGATTTGGACCTGCCCACTCCTCTGGTTTCATTTCCCAGTGCTTCCTTGTGGCCATGCCACCTTTCATTGGTGCATGTCTCTCTGGCCCTTGAACACATTCAGTTCATTCCCATTTCAGTGCCATTCCTTGCTATATCTCTTCTGCCTGCAAGATTTTGACTAGATATTTATATGTTTGTTCCTTCAAATTATTCTGATTTTAGTTCTCTTATCACCTTCTCATGAGGCTAACTTTGACCACTATATCTAAAGTACTCTCTGTCCCTACACATGCTTGCCCACATTGACATGTTCTGTTGCCTTCATAGCCATCATAAATCTGAAACATTAACTTATTATTTATTATCCCTTGCACTATAATATTAGAATATGAATCTCCTTGCAATCTTAAGTGCCTAGGACAGTGCTTAGCACATATTAATTCTTAATAAGTATTGGTATAATAGACAAATTTAGGGGCACTTGGGTGGCTCAGTTGGTGAAGCATCTATCTTCAACTCCTGTCATGATCCCAGCATGCTGGGACCGAGCCCAGTGTCAGGCTCCCTGATCAGCCAGGAGGCTTCTTCTCTCTCTGCCTTCTGCTCCTCCCTCCTGCTTGTGTTCCCTCTTTCTCTCAAATAGATAAATGAAATCTTAAAAAAAAAACAACCAATTTAAAAAGAAATATAAAGTGATAGGGTAATTAAACATAATTGCAGAAGTTCCAAAAGATTTAAAATTGGTTACTAGTCTTTAAATATTGATTAAAATATCATGATCCAATAAAATATTAACCTTGCATATTGGCAGTTAATTTTCTTTTAATACTTTAAAAATATTTTATTTATAAGTAACCCCCACATCCAACATAGGGCTTGAACTTACTACTCTGAGATCAGGAGTCACGTGTTCCACTGACTGAGAAAATTACCTGCATCCCTGGCAGGTAATTTTCAGTTGAAGGAATTAGACTATGTTGCACATCTGATAAAATGTGATAAATTAAAATATTTTGAGATATTTATTTTCTGTAATTAAAAAAAGCCTTCTTTCACTAATGCCAGGAAGAAGTTGATATTAAGCATCAAGTTTTTAATCTTTTTTTGTTTAAAATATTTAAAGAGTAAAAGCAATTATGATTTTACATTAAAAAGAGCCTAGAGGCAAACAAACAATTAAAAAGATGAAGAAATGAACTAAGAAATAAAATGGCAATTAAATTTGAAGTCTATTTTACTGAAACTGAGTTGCAAGGCCGTTGTGGTTATGACTTAGCAAAGTAATAGGTTCTAAGTCCATATAACCTATAAGAAAAATAGGTGACTCAATCATGTTCTTTTTAACTGCATGCCATAGGATATTATGAAATCCTTTTTAAAAGTTTGTCATGGGAGACACAGACATATTCAGATTCATTACAGAATATTTTACCATGGGGTAAATAGATTTGTGCATTTTGCTGTATGTACCCTGGTTTATTACAAATAAATTGAAATGCATGAATATGCTGTTTAGCTAATCTAATCTGGGAAGTACTTTCAAATGAGGGAGTTCATTTGTATTAGTTAAAAAAAAAAAAAACTTTTGTATATATATTTACTCTCTTCTTAATATTTTCAAGGTACAGATGGCTCCCAGGATGCTTTGACTAGAGAAATAGGTCTATGGAATCCAGTTTCTCATATTATTTTCTCAGCTTTAAATAATCCTCATATCACCATATTATACTGGTTCTTTATGTTCTTGGATTCTTTTTAATTCAGTGAATATTTTTTGAGAAATAAAGGTAGTAATAATACTTATAATACTTATAATACAATAACAACTTGAAAATACTGATTAAATTCCTTTCCTTTTGTTCTTCCCTACATTTTTCAGTTTATTTATATCTATGCTATTGCAATGAAAATGTTTTTAGTCACAAGTAGTGCAGACTTTATAGTAAAAATGTATGAGTCCATAATTCTATTTCCTTACATTCTAAATCGATAGTGAAGGATAAATAGAAGCTGCTTTAGCTTCAATACTTAAAATGTATAAAGGATAAAATGAAAGTAATATCAGGACTTTGTGTGTCATGACAGATAATCCCTATTATATGTTGACTTTGTAATGTTATACCTGTTTAACTACTTAGTCACTAGTGGTTTCTAGCATCTATGGACCAATTTACTGGAAGATCTTTGAATAGAAAAAGATGAACAAAGTAAAGAAAATGTTGTACTCTTATGTAGGAAACAGCAGTAGAAAAAACAGAAGAATAAATTTGACTTTACCAATAAATATATATCATTAACCATTGCTGTATTCTTTCATCAATTAGTTGTCATTCTTTTGTAAAAGACATAAAAAGTCATTCTGCCATTAACTACATTCATCTTTTATTTTGTTTTAAATGTGTCTCTTCCTAAAAGATGTTAAAGTGCTGCATTATTTTGTTCTTAGTATTGTTGCTTTCTCCCTTTCATTAGTTTGCTTGTTATGTTTTGGTGCGAGCAATTTTAATGAAGTTTTACAAAGTTGAAAACATTCTTATTTTGCACATATGTGGTTTTTCACCAGTTTATTTCAAAAATCGAAACTAATGCTATTACTTTAAAATTTGAACTATTAATTTACACACCATTTAACTTCCAATTGCATTCTGAACCTAATTTAACTTTAAATTTACCTTTAAGCCATTAAGAAAATAAGTTTAGTCGAAATACAATTGCAGGCCATCTGGTTGTTTCAGGTCTTTCCATTTCTGATGTGGAATTTTATTTCAAATGGGCTTGTTTACTTAGCTCAGTGTGAAATTAATCAGTTTCTGGAACTACCCTTCCAGTTGT
The DNA here is from genome assembly GCF_053574225.1 of Canis aureus. NCBI lineage: Eukaryota > Metazoa > Chordata > Mammalia > Carnivora > Canidae > Canis > Canis aureus. The sequence continues at coordinate 39,745,879 of NC_135638.1, read as the reverse complement.
TAAAATTTGTGAAACGTTTTGGCCTTCTCTTTAACAATTTGTAATTTGTTTTCCTTTGACTTTTCAAAATATATTTCCTTAGTTATATTCTTGTCTTATCTTCATTGGATGAAAATCTGCAGTTGAGCAACATTCTCTCTTTCCTTTTCAACTTTCTCTTTTTGTCAAAGATCAAGAAAGCACACAGTAACTTTGACGTCTTTGGCCTGATGTTTTCAAAATGCACATGTGGAAATTCTGCTTTCCAACTGCTTTGCTTGTCCCCAGTCTTATCCTAGAAGACATCTGATGATGTAGTGTTCATGGCTCCATGTCTTGATCCTCTGCATTTTAGGATTTAGGCACACACCCTTAGGGGGATTGTCACGGGGCAGGTTCTCAATCAGTAGTTGCTGCATGAATGATTGCAGAAATGTTTTAGACAGATTTAAATGTCCCCCCAAAATCCCACTAAGCGTTTCATTTTGTGCTTATCATGCCCAAGCAAACCCAAACTTTTCAGACACAACAAAAATCAGACAAAATTCACAGGGAAACTTCTAAAATAAATCTAGGTGGCAGTATTTCTGTTCTTTCCAGGTAATGGATGTGAGGCACTTCTAATTACAATCTCAGTGGTATTAGCGGCTGTGACTGGGGAGGGGTTCTCGAAATTTTGCTCTTACATTTATCTGCAATTATCTTCAAGCAGATTATCTACCTGCCATATCACCTCTAATTTTTCTTGTCACCTGACTTGTACTTTTTTCTCTCCATCAATGCTGTCAATTCAGACTATAATAGTCACTGCAATAAAAGAGCAAAAAATCACTTCTAAGTGTTTCTAAGGTGTTTGGCAAGAATGGGGCCTGAGGATACGTGCGATGATTTTTCAAGGACGACTCTCAGTGAGCATGGTCTGATCTCTGTAGAGAAGGAAAAATAATTTCCTCTCTACCATTCTTGGTTCTTGGCTAAAACATCCCTGCAATAAAAGACAGATTAACAAGAGAAAAAAAAAACACCCTTTAAATTATGTATGTATATACCAGAGCCCTCATAAAGATAGAAGACCGAAAAGGCAGCCAGATGATTGAGGTTTATATGCTATACTGAACTAGGGAAACAAATAGGGGTCTGGGGCTTCAAAGGGGCTAAAGCAATTCCTGGGAAGGTGGGAAGAGGAAACTTTAATAAGTGCCTTGTAAATAAATCCCTCAGGCAAATCAGCTATCTCTGTTAATAGATCTCTCCCTGGTACAGACCTTGTTTCCAATGTGAACTTCTCCTACAAAAGGGTAACTTCTACTCTGTTTTTATAGCTTCTCTGGAGCCTACTTTTTCTTGAAATAATCAGCTCAAAATACTCCTTAGAATAAAGAGAAATATTTTGGGGTGGTACATGCTGCTACCCTTCCCTCCCTGATCTAAAGCTGCAGCCGGACCTCTGCCAGATGGAGCAATTTATGTTCTTCTCCTCTAGCTATTTTTTTTCCAGTAACACTGAGAACTTTGTAACATATTATATACTACTGATTGATCCTATTTATTATCTGTCTCCTCTACTACAATGGATGCTTATATATAATAAATAATTCTTTCTGTTAGCTAATTATTGCATCAGTACTACCCAAAACAATCCCTAATACATAGTACACACTCAATAAACATTTGTTAAATGGGTGTGGTACTGTTGAATGGCTGGTTGATTGTTCTTCTCTTGCTGAGTAGACATTAGCTATTCCTTTTCCCTGCTCCTCCTTTGTCCCATTGTCTCCCTATGTGTCCCCTAAATCCATTCACAATTATTGTTACTTAAAACATTATTTATAAAAAGTGCACCTATTCAGTGCAGTCCTTGACAAAATAGAAGAAGAAGCAAAAATGTTATTAATGATTTAAAATTGGTTTGTTTTCTCCAAACTCTTGATAATGTCACTACCCCTTGCAAGTTTTATCCAGTATTCTTCCTTTCTTATTAGATGCTAGAGTGACATATTTTATGTCTAAGGAGAAATACATGTTAATTTATCTAAGTATCCAACAACAAAAAAGGTGAAATCAAATTTTGTCTAGCTATACTATTTAGAATAAACTCGAGGATGTACTTTAGTTGACTTATGCTAGCTTACAAGAATCTATTCTGTGCATTTCTTCCTAAAGCTACATTCAATGACATCACGTTGGTAGCTTGGAATTGGCCAAAGTGAGAATACTTATATAAGAAAAACTTTCAAATGCTACAAATCACGGTGTCTCTTTTTCAGAATGTTACTTGTCAAATATTTGCCTCAATATTTACCAGCATAGCAGCAAAAATAATTCATTGACTTCTGAAAGAGACAATATGAACAGACCTATACCTATTAAGGAGATTGAACCTATAATTAATAACCTTCCAAAACTGAAAGCACTAGGCCCAGATTAATTCACTGGTGAATTCTACAAAACATTTGTGAACGAAATTATGTTAATTCTGTATGATTATTTTTTCAGCAAAGAGGAAAAGAATAAATATTTCCTAACTCATTTTATGAGGCCAGTGATATGCTAATACCAAAAGCATGCAAAGATATAACAAGAAAGTGGGGATCATTATCTCTCATGAACATAGGTGTCAAACCTTAACTAAATATTAGCAAGTAGAATTCAACAATATATATGAAAAATGATACACCACAACCAAGTGAAAGTTATCCCTGGTATTCAATGCTGGTACAACATTTTAAAGTCAATTAATGTAATCCATCATAAAAATAGACTAAAAAAAGAAAAATCACATGACAATGTGAATAGATACAGAAAATCATTTGGCAAAATCCAACACCTATTCGTGAAAAAAATTCTCAGTAAACTAGGAATATATGGAAACTTCCTCAATTTGATAAAGAATATTTTCCCCCCAAAACACACAATAATAACAACTTATAATTAATATCACATTTGCTAGTGAGAAGCTCAAAGCTTTTCCATTCAGATCAAGGTATGAGACAAAGATGTCTTCCCTCAGCATTCATTTCCAATATTGCAGTAGAAGTTCTAGCTAATGCAATCAGCTAAGAAATGGAAATAAATATAAACAAATTGGAAAGGAGGAAATAAACTGTCTTTATTCACAGATAACATGAGCAGGTGTCCAAAAAAATAGACAGAAACACTCCTGGAACTAGTGAGTGTTTATTGCAAGGCTGCAGGATTCAAGGTTAAAATCCAAAAGTCAGTTGGTTTCCTATGTATCAGCAGTGAACAAGTGAAATTCAAATTAAAAACATAACACTATTTACGTTAGCAACCTCACCATGAAAGCTGTTCATATAAATCTAATGAAATATGTACAAGGTTTATATAAGGAAAACTATTAGACTGATGAATGAAATCAAAGAAGAAATGAATGGAGAGATATTCTACATTCATGGGTAGGAGGACTCTATTGTCAAGATGTTAGTTCTTTCCAACTTGATCTATAGATGAAGTTGCAATCTCAATAAAAATCTCAAGTTATTTTGTGAATATGACAAACTGATTCTAAAGCTTATATAGAGAGGCAAAAGTTCCAGAATAGCCAATATAATATTGGAGGAGAAGAATGAAGTTGGAGGACTAACCCTATGTGTCTTCTAGACTTAGTAGAAAGTTACAGTAATCAAGACAGTGTCATATTGCTTAAAAAATTATTCAAAAAAATCAGTGGAGCAGAATAGAAAGCTAAGAAATACACCCTTGAGCTCTGTCACTGGGGCAAGAGCAATATTATGGAGCAAATAGTCTTTTCAACAAATAATGCTGGAATGACATGGATATCAATAAGCAATAAAATAAATCTAGACACAGAACCTTACACAACTGAACAAAAATTAACTCAAAATGAATCATAGACCTAAATGTAAAATCCCAAACTATAAAACTCCTAGAAGATAACATAGGAAAAAACCTAGAAGTATTTGTATGTGAATGACTTTTTAGGTATGACACCAAAGTACACTCCATGAAAAAAAAATTGATAAATTGGACTTCATTAAAATTCAAAAATTCTGTGGAAGACAAGAGAATGAGAAGACAAGATACAGAATGGGTAGAAATATTTTCAAAAGACCCATCTGATAAAGGACCAAAATCTGATAAGCCAAAATATACAAAGAACTCTTAAAACTCAACAAAAAGAAAGCAAACAATCTGATTAAAAAGTGAGCTAAAGATCTCTACCAACACCTCATCAAGGAAGATATGCAGATGGCAAATACAAGCGAGTGTATGAAAATATGCTCTACCTCATATATCTTCAGGGAAATAAAATTAAAACAATAAGATATGTTTTTAGATATCATTAGAATGCCAAAATCCAAAGCACTGACAACACCAAATGCTGGTGAGGATACAGAGCAATAAGAACTCTCATTCATTACTAATGGTAATGGAAAAATGGTACACACATTTTGAAAGACCGTTTAGTGGTTTCTTAGAAAATTAAACATATTCTTACCATATGATTCTGGAGTTACACTCCTTAATATTTACCCAAAGGAGTTGAAAACATGTTCACACAAAAACCTGCACAGGGATGTTTACAGCCGTCTTCTAGTTCTGAAATTCAATTTCTTGTGTGGGAGGGAGGGTTCCTACAACAAACAATTCTCAGGATGCTCTCTGTGTGTCCTATAATTCAACTAGATTCTGACACTATCTACCTGGAGATAGCATCAGATTCCACAGGTAGAGGGCTCAGTATCACAAGGCTACCTCCCACTGCAGATGCCAGCTGCCAGCTAAGATAGTTACCTGTGCATCTGCCTGACCAGCTACAGACTGGAGGCTTTCAAAACTACCTCCTTGGATTTTAGACCCTGGTCATAAGTTCAAGCTGCTATCTATACTTCTGACTGACTAGCTATAAATCAAAGATTTCCACAACCTCAGGTACTAGATCAGGTCACAGAATTCAGAGACACATTTTGCTTACTAGATCACTAGTTACTTATAAAATATGGAAGGAAATAACTCAAGACATAACTCAAACAGAAGAGATGCATAGGGCAAGGTATGGGGAAAGGACACAGGGTTTCCATGACTTCTCTAGGTGCACCATTCTTCCGGCACCTCCAAGTGTCCACCAACAAGGAATCCACTCCTCTTGGGTTGTTATGGAGGCTCCATTTATGGTCAAGATTGATTAAATCATTGGCCATTGGGGGTTGGTTCAACCTCTGGCCCCTCTTCCCTTGGTGGAGGCTGGGGTGGGGTGGGACTGAAAGTTTCAACCTTCTAATTACATGATTCATTACAAGAGCAATGAGCCCTCATCTTAGATGCTTTCTAAAAGTTACCTCATTATAGCATAACAAAAGACACTTTTATTACTCTCAGAATTTAGGAAATTCCAAGGATTTTCAGACCTGTGAGCCAGGAAATGTAGGTGAAGACCAAATATATATGAGAAATATATTTTGGTTATTTGAATGAGCAAATACATATTTTTCTTATAAATCACAGTATCTCAAGCAGCTTGGAAGCTGCTTTACAAACTTGGAAGCAACCAAGACATCCTTCAGTAGGAGAATGGATAAATAAACTGTTGTACATTCAGACAATGAATCATTATTCAGTGCGAAAAAGAAATGCGCTATCAAGCTATGAAAAGACATGGAAGAACTTTAAATGCACATTAGTGGGCAGCCCCGGTGGCGCAGCGGTTTAGCGCCTGCCTTTGGCCCAGGGCGCAATCCTGGAGACCCGGGATTGAGTCTCACGTCAGGCTCCCTGCATGGGGCCTGTTTCTCCCTCTGCCTGTGTCTCTGCCTCCCTCACTCTCTCTGTGTGTCTCTATAAATAAAGTATTTAAAAAATAAATAAGTAAATAAATGCACATTAGTAATGACTACGTGAAAGAAATCAATCTGAAAAGGCTACATATTGTATAATTCCAACTGTATGACATTCTGGAAAAGGCAAAAGTATGGAGCTGCTTAAATCCTCAGTGGTTGTGAGCTGTTTTGGGGAGGAAATGAATATAGAAGGAACACAGTGCATTTTTTAGGATGATGAAAATACTATTTATGGTACCATAATCATAGAAATAGGTCATTATACTTTTGTCCAAACCCAAAGAAAGTACAAAACCAAGAGTCCAGTATAATGGATACTGGGCTTTGGGTGACTATGATGTGTCAATTTGGCTCATCAGTTTTAACAAATGTGTCACTTGAGTGGGAGATGTTGCTGTTGCGGGAAGTTATATATGTATAGGGACAAGGAGTATATGTGAACTCTCTGTCTTTCGGTTTTGCTGTGAACTTTAAATTGTCTGAAAAAAAATCTCTTAATTAAAAAATAATAATTTAGAGATTATAAAGTTATTTTCTAGATAATATTTTGTGACATGGAAAAATACAATTTAAAAATATTATGTTAGGGATCCCTGGGTGGCGCAGCGGTTTGGCGCCTGCCTTTGGCCCAGGGCGCGATCCTGGAGACCCGGGATCGAATCCCACGTCGGGCTCCTGGTGCATGGAGCCTGCTTCTCCTTCTGCCTATGTCTCTGCCTCTCTCTCTCTCTCTGTGTGTGTGACTATCATAAAAAAAAAAAAAAAAATTATGTTAAAAAAAGAAAAGAAAGAAAATTGTAAAAATAAAGAGTACATTTTCTCTATTAAAAAAAAAAAAAGAGGAACCTGGATGGCTCAATTGGTTGAGACCCTGACTCGGTTTTGGCTCAGGTCTTGATCTCAGTTATGAGCCGTGTTGGGCTCTGTGCTTAGTATGGAGTCTGCTTGAGATTCTGTCCCTCCCCCTCCCTCTCTGCTTCTTACCTCCCTCTACTCCCCTCACTCACGTACTTTCTCTGTCTCAAATTAAAAAAAAAATCTAAAAAAATGAAAAAAATAAAAATGCGATATACTATATAATATTCATTACTAAAAACTGTATTTTGAAACTCTGCTGAAAATAAGTACTTTTAATGTGATATTAGTGGTTATCTCTGCATAGTGGGATTGGGAGTGAATTTCCTTTTTTGCTTTATTTTCAGTGACAAAATAGTTTCATAATCAGAAAATCTTTTCCTTTCAAATCTTTGCTGCATTCCCCCTCTACCTGACTTCTTCCTGCAATCCTCACAATGGATCCCTGATATGATTTCCTATGCTTTAGCTCCTCCCTGCTGCTCACTCTTTTTTCTGCTTAGTGCACATTCCCTGTTAAAGAGAAACTAGAGATGGACAGTTGTTAAAGTGGTAAAAGTAGATTATAGTCATGAATATTGCAGTAAGGGAAAGGAGATCTCAGTATAGAACTGGGCTGAATTCCAAATACAACATGGACAAGTGGGGATTTATAGCCAAGGAGCAGAGTGAATGGAAAATTACTAGGGGGATTTTGGCTACAGACTTGACAGGACCCTTGTTGACAGCAGGCTAAAGTAACCAGACATCACCTGAAGAGATGAGGAATTTGATCAGCATCTAGGGTGATCAGATATTGAGGGTAAGGTTTTTCTCTAAACTGACTTAGCAGAATTCTTCTGTGACATGGCTCTATAGATGCCCAACTATGGACTTAATAGAGCTCATAAGAACCTGAATAAAATTTGGTCAAGGTGGGTATCTTTGGCAGTTACTCTTGTTCAAAGGAAGAAGAAATGTTCTCCTTTCACTTGAAAAATTATGTCAGTATTTTCATTCACTTGCTTTTTGTTCATTAAGGGCTAGCAGAACTGTTGGGACTTGGTGATAGAGGATATTTGTGAGCAGTCAAGCATTTAATGAGGCGAATTTCTATGGAAATAAAAGAAAGAAAGAAAAAAAAAGATTAGTGTTTGAAAACCCAGTTCCTGAGCCGAGAGAGTAGCCAGCCGAAAAGATTTATAGATGCTGGGTTGGAAGTATCTTCTGATGGTAGAATGAGGACAGCGCTGACAAGTGGACAGATTATCTGGTTTGCAATCTGAAAATCTCTTTTGATGGTATATGCATCAGTATTAGTCATGGTTACTGAAGTAAAGCATGGAAACTTCCAGCTTCAGCTCATAAAATTCTTAGTCTCGGTAAAAATCTGGGAAGTCAGGTTTTAGTTCTCAGTTACACCAGGTAAATAAGGTGGAAAAAAAATTTGCAAGCACTAATTTGAGAGTTGTAGCCACATATTGGAGGAAGCTAGAAAATTTAGAACTCACCAAGATTCACTATGGTTTTTCCATTCAAACATAAAATTTCTCTCTACAGTGTCCTCCTTTTGATTCTATTTACAAAACAAATCTGATCTCCTAGATTTGTCCTAATTATTTACATAAGTGCAGCAAGACTATTAACTGACCACATAGGCCTTTATTTACTCTGCTTTGCAGGAGCTTTTCAAAAGAAATGTCGTATTAGACTCTTAGAAGTCCCTAGAGTCTAGGAAGCCAAGCCAAGAATCACCACCAGACTTCACTTTTCATACCTATTGATTTAAGTGAATTCTTTTCTCCTCTAGGTCCCCAAAATACCCCTTCCTGGGCCTGCCAGGAAACGACTTTCCTCACTTACCTCCAAGGCTGGAAATCCTTTAGACCAGGTATCAATCTAGTTTTTCTAAAAGGGCTTTGTAAACATTAGTTCCATAAAGTCAACCTAGTTCCTTAAACTGATTTATGTATGTTGTTCTCAAATATGACACTCCCATCAAAGCCTGAGTTATATAACCAATGTTTCAAATTATGTTAACCAAGAAAACCAATTCTTATTTAATTTGGGCAAATAGTTATGTTATGAAAATAAGAATACTCAATAAAAATTTCCAAATTTTGGCAGAGTATGAAGGGAGAAAATATGTTTCCTTTTTGTTTATAATGGTATAATCTATAACATTGCTATAAATTATTTATAGTGAAGAGAAAAGGGGAAGGAAGTTTTTTACATCCAGAGACTAGATCATTAAAGTACCACCAATGTACCAAGTAAAACCATAGTCATCCTTTATCACTTCATTCAGTCCCTATGTAGTTAATTCTTGTTCTTCTTGATCTTAGGCTATCAGTATCTTGAATCTGTCAGTTTTTCCACTAGAATTCTGGAAATTTTAACTCAGTCTAGTGGTATAGACTCAGAGTTATTTAGGCAACACTATCACAAAGCATTGTGGCCTATAGCAGATGACAAGAACTTTTTTTACTTTTGATGTTTATCAAAGTAAAATAACAAGTGTGAATAACAAAAGGCTTAAAATGGCCATGATTAAAGATTTGATGAGAGTGCATTTGACAAAAAAATGTAGTTATTTTTGTGGCATATACAACATTTTAAATAATAACTGAATTTATAACTGATAACATTATACCAAGACATACCATGAATAGTAAGGATACTGAAAAATTCAATGAACTTCACACAATTTCTAGAATATGGATATTAATAATATTTATCTATATTAATTCAGCCTGGTAAATGTTAAAACATCTTTTCTTATTTGACAGTATCTATCATGTCAATCAACATATCAAATAAACCAAATTATTTTTAACATATCTCTTTTCACAAGGTGAAAGAATAAATCCTTTGAGACTTTCCAGAAACCCTCTAAATGACGTCAATGTTAGTTTAAGAATATGGTTATATTTAGGATTTGATTTTGGGAAGACAAGTCTGTTAAATGTAAAAAAATCTTACCTCTTTAAAAGTGAAAGTGATTACTATTTTAAGTAATGGAAGATGTGGAAAAGGTTAACATAAAGTATAAGAAAGTAGTCTTCTAAAAACATGATCTTCATGTTCTATGGAGGTTACTCAAAAGGTAAAAATATTTTACAAATTGTTATAAAGAGCAGGCCAGTAATCCAAGAAAATTCTGTCATTTTAACTAAAATAAAAAAAGCAAATTCGTCATTTTAACTAAAATAAAAAAAAGCAAATTCGTGTTTTGAACTAGTGTACTTTGATATTGAATATAGAAAAATTAAGCTTATGAAAATCCATTCAGATCTTAGCCAGATTGACCACACATATTTTTTTTCTTCAAACTTTCTATAAATTTGTTTAGTTAGCATTTTTTTCTTTATTTTCCTCTGTCTCATTCTGAAATACCCAGTCAAGCTAACTTTAGGACAAATTGACTCTTTTCCCCTTAATGAAAATATATCCTTCAAATACCGCTTATTTTCCTTGCATAGTTTTCATACAAAATTGTTTCCCTTACTATTTTTTGTAGTTTTATCTTCCTATATTGATCATGCTTTCTAACCATTAGTAAACTTTTCCACAGAAAATTGGGAGTTCTGAACTGTCTACAACATATCAGCATTCTGTAGCATACTAGCGAATTTGATACCATCTCACATTTTTTAGAGGTTTATTGTTCCTTATAGTATAGTTTTCAATGCAGCAAAAAGAATATGTTTATTAACAGGCCTAAACATATTTAACTTCTCTTTATGGTATAAAGATAATATGCCAAAAGTATTTAATTTAAACTTATGTTCAATAATTGGTGCTGTAAGAGTTTATCTTACTTTGAAATGAGCTAGGTTCTAACTGAATGTTACCTAACATAATTTAGCCTAGGTCTAAGGGTTCATGTTACCAAAACACTTTGGAAACTGGCTATTTTATTTCATGTATTTTTTGTTAAGTATAATATTAAACAGACTTAGCCATCATCTCAAGCTATTTCCCAGCTAACTATTTTTACAGCATATGTATATTAGTGTCACAAATACAAAAACCTAAAAGTTAAATACATGGACTTTTGTTTTATTGCTATCTCATATGAATAAAGTAACATATCAAGCAATTCATTTTTTTACTCTATATTACTCTTTTCTTCATAAGTTGAATTTATACTTTTCATAATATTAAACATCTAGTAGAGATTTACAAATAAATTTATTTTGCTAGTAAACCCAAATAGATTAAAAATATATGCTTATATTGTGCTTAATGCTAACTCAGAAGATATAGCTATTTTTATTGAAGTAACTATGAACCTAATATTACTCACTCAAGATTTCCAAAGTTATGTGAACTTGGAAAGCATTTGGATTAATTTCTATACTTTTGGAATCTTAGGAATAATTAATTTATATAAGTGCTCATTTATCTCTAAGCCAGTTTGAATAGAACTCCTTTAACTCATTTTGTAAAAAAAACTTTGGTAATATTGCCCAGAGGTAAGAATATATCATGTATATATAACATACATATCTGATGCCCATAAACATAATGATAGATGCAAATGGTGTTCTAACAGCTTTCATTCTAAAATTTGAGCCATGAGTCAGGTAACCTAGTGATATACTCTCATCTTTGCTGCACTTTATGTAGTTTATCTCAACTTTTGGCAAATGGAACAAACTGAGATTATCTCTTCAATGTGAGGGCTAAAGCTTTTTTACCAATATTTGTAGAGGAGGCTTTTTTTTTAAGATTTCATTTTTATTTATTTGACAGAGACAGAGTGTGCAAGCACACAAGGTGGGGAATGGCAGGAGAGGGAGAAGCAGACTTCCCACTAATCAGGGGGCTGGATACAGGGCTCCATCCCAGGACCCTGAGATCATTACCTGAGGTAAAGGCAGATGCTTAACCAACTGAGCCATCCAGGCACCTCTGTAGAAGAGACTTTTAAGACTTTCTTTGGTTGTGAGCCTCATGGAGGCTCTGGACCGTGCATTTTTAGGTGAGAGATGGAGGGCACATCAAGCAGCTGCCTGGTTGTCTCCAGGCCTCATCTGAGTGGACAAACTGTCCAGTCTACTTCTAATTCACCTTTCCTCCTCCTTTCAGAGTAGGGGGTTGCTTCTGGGGGTCTCCAGGCCCCTGGAGAGATCCTGATGAGGGGAGCAGATTCAGGTGGCTGGAGGGATCTGCGTGGCTGAGAGCATGGATGAAGGATAAAGGATGGGGGTTGAAGGGGGACCTCATCAAAGAATTCAAGGATGCTAAAGGGAAGAGTAAGGTGGATAAAGAAGGAAGAGGGAGCAGATGTGTGGGAAGGGAGAGACTTTAGAGGAGCCATTTTAAGGAAATTTTAGGTTTCCCAAAGAGGCTACTTACACTCCATACCATCCTTAGTAAAAATGTGCTGATCAGAAAAGAAACAGACAGCTTGAGGAGTGTATAGTCAGCAGAGGTTCACGAAATGGGTTCAGTCAGCCAAGGGGCTCCTTTTCTTTTCTTTTCTTTTCTTTTCTTTTCTTTTCTTTTCTTTTCTTTTCTTTTCTTTTCTTTTCTTTTTTCTTTTCTTTTCTTTTCTTTTCTTTCTTTTCTTTTCTTTTCTTTTCTTTTTTTCTTTCTTTTCTTTCTTCTCTTCTCTTTTCTTTTCTTCTCTTTTCTTTTCTTCTTTTCTTTTCTTTTCTTTTCTTTTTTCTTTTCTTTTCTTTTTCACAATGAATCACTTTTATTTCAGTATGCATCCACATCTCAGCATTTAGTGGTCCTGAACAGAAAACTGGAAAAAATGCAGCAATTTGCCAGGAAGTCAAGCCCGCCAATTTCGGGGACCTGCTGTGCACACTGAGTTCTTTCTCCATCCCTGCTAAGGACCATGAGACGCAGCAGCACCAAAACCAAAGTATGCGCCGAATCCAAGGTTCTTTTTGTTCCAGTTGTCAGATTCCAAACTAGACCCAAATGGATTGTAAGATGACCACATGAGAACCCTGTTTAAAACTTCTTCAATGTTAAAAGCAAAAGCAATTACAGGAAAAGAAAACAATTCATTCAGAGGGATCGTGTGTGCTTACAAGTGTCTTCTGTGGCCTTTCTCCAAGTTTATCACCAAGCACTTTGAGAGCTGGCAGGTCTGAGTACCCCTGGTGACTGTTCTTTTCACTTTATCAAAACCTGAGCTAAAAATTGGCATCAGCTGACGATGACAGGAGAGGGTGGCAGGGCTGAAGACCCAATATTCATTCCTAGGCTGGTGGAGAGTGAGTTAATGTGGTTCCAAACTAAACGAGGGAAGGCAGAGACTCTTTCCAACCTTACCTGATGGCTTCTGGCCAAAGCAAGGGAGTATTGGGAGGTGATGGTGCAAAAAGGGACTTGAGGAGGAAGGAAAAAGCAACACCCCTCGATTGAGGTGGGGGAGAAAATATGGGGAGAGCCCTGAATTGCTCACCAAAGGCCAATTTCAGAGGGGAGCAGAGGGCATTACAATCTATGCTTCGGCTGAAGGTAGTCATGGGAAGTGGAGAAAGGATGATGGCTTGGACGGAGGAGGACATCATTTAAGACTTAAAAAAAAGAAACTGGGGGTGCAGCTGGAGCACCCCTGCACACCCAGCAGTAGTCCCACAGGCAGCAACCTGAAACCTTCACGCCTATTCTACAAAGCCACCCCCAAGCTGGAGGACTGTTGCAGGGATGGAGGGGTGGGTGGAGGGAGGGAGGAAGGTAGCCAGCAGGAGGAGAAGAGGAGAAGGCAGAGCCCCCAGGCCATGTAATCAGCAGCAAGGTGATTGTGTGATGTGTCTTTTCACAGTTGAGTTAGATGTGCCCCTCCGGTTATGATGGGAATCAATTTAAATATACTTTCTTGGTCCCAGAAGTTCAACTATGTGGACAGTCATTATATACTTGACAGGATGATTTGTTATAGCACAACTTATGTATTCCAAATGGACAAAAAATTAGTATTGTTTACAGTATCTTAAGATAAATTGCCTTTGAATGGGAGCTTCCTTTCCAGTACGTTTGAGGCCTACAAGACGTGTCTAGAAAATGTACTACTTAAACTAAAGTAGTTTAAAGTGGAAAATGACTGCTTAAATCGAATGGGGGGGGGGGAGAGGAGGGCCTGTGGTTTCTTTTTTTGATTTATTGCTGTAACTCTGTCCTTTGGGCGGCTGAGGGGGTTTCATGTTTTCTTTACACATCATTAGGTGCCGGAGCTCTTGAGGATAACTTTGATGCTATATGAATTCTGCCATTTTGTCAGCACTGATATGGCTCTTGGGTCCACCACTCCATTAGAACTATTAAGTCCATTCACATTAATTTTTGCTACAAATCTTACAAAAGGGGGTGCTTCTGAGTATTTAGGTCCACATTCTATTTTTAAGGCTGGATATTCGGTTTTCATAAATTGTTCTTGGAGGCCCAATTATCATCCCTGTCTATCTTTTAAGTGTCATGTCTTCGTCATCTTCTAGACCCCAGCTAACTGTGCCATCTCCTACTCCTTTCTGGCCTTCTTCCAGTTCTTCCAACAATCGAAAATTGTGAGGGACTTTTACTTCCGAGCCCGTGCTGGCTGCCATCTTGAGCTGCTGTCACTCCTAGAGGCTCTTTTTCTTAAGTAATGGTGCCCTTGTGCTTATGAACAGAGGAACTGGGGGCTCCAACCAAACTTCTGAGCCACTTACCAAACGAAGTTTAGGGCTACCCCAGCCTCTGTTAATCTGGGCCTCCAGTGCTGCTTGTACGTTACACTGAGATTCTTAAAGATCAGATTATTTTAAGAAGGTCCTACTGTGTTTAAATGGATTACCATCCAGAGCCCTGGCTCGGGACTGAGACTCATCAGCAAAGCCCATATCCGTCAGCCAAGAGTGAAAACAGATTTTTAGAAAGGTGCCCATTTGGGATCCTGGGCAAGAGGTCCCTGGATCTGATTCTAAACAATTCATGGGCACCACAACTGTCAAAGAAAACCATTGCTGGACAGTAGATAAGTTAATAAAACAGATATTACTCAGGATCTCCTGCAAAAGAGACCTCAGTATAGAACTGGGCCCAGTTCTGAATACAACGTGGAAAAGTGGGATGTATGTTCAAGGAGCAATGTATCCCAGTGGATGGGAAATTACTAAGAGGAAGTATTAAAGGCAAAAGGAGATTTCTGGCTAACACAACCTGAGAGGCTTCTTGCTGAAGGCAGGCTGGAGTGACCAGATCCTCCTGGGGGATGGTGTGGCAGAGAAATTTGGTCAGATATCCAGAATGAACAGATTTCAAGGGTGAAGGTTCTTTCCACACTGACTTAGCAGAGTTTTTGTTAAAACTGACCTCTAATAGGATTAGAGGTCGGAAGCCCAGAGTTGGTCCTAGTTAAGAAAGGGCTCAGAGTCTACTAAGAACCTGAGGAAAGTTTGGTTGAGGAGAACACGTGTCATCTCCTACATTCCCTTGTTCTGACCCCTTTAGACTTTCCTTTCAAAGGTAGGATGTGGTCAACCTCCTTCAACAGGTATGGTCCGAGGCTGCCCATCCACAGCCCTCCCATCCCTGCCCGAGGCAGATGCTTACTTTGGAGCACATCGGGCTGGGCAGCAGGTGCTTTCTAACTTGTCAGTCTCTTCTCTTGTGATCATTTGTGGGATCATTGTGGAGTTTGTATCCCCAGGGAAATACCCCAAACAGAAAACATTCAATAAATTTGTGGTAAAATAATAAAAAGTTAATGGATATCATGATAGTAGAAGTATAATCATCACAATAGTTAATAAGGTGTTATAAGTAATTAACTCTGATAAAATCTAAAAACCAAAACAAAACATTTATTGATGAATGTCAGAAACAACGTTTTTTTTTTATTTTTTACTCAAATAGGAAAAATTTAAACTATTTATGGAAATACTTGTGCTTTTTCTTTTTGGAAGTCAAGAGGAGGAAGAATAGTTCTAATTTAGCTATTGCTCCCATCATTTGAAAATGAAAAATAGCTTTTCTTTTCTTTTACCAACTATTTTTAAATTTTGGAAACCAGATTGGAAATCTATCATGCACCAAAAACAAAAAGTGTTTTGCGACTTTCTTGTAAGCAGATGTAACTATAAATTAAATTTGTATATTTTTCCTATTATGAATAAAACTGTTATATCAGATAACATACATAGTCATGTACATACAAATTACTTGCTGATTGGGCCAAATGACAAGTCTCATTAGCAGACTGGACAGGGCCTCCATGTTTGAAATTTAGGATAGAAACCAAAAAAATGAAAATGGCTTTAACTCTATCCTGAAAGCTATATTTGAGTAACCTCAGGTTATCTCTTGCCATGTAACAAACTACCTTTCAAATCTAGTGCTTTAAAACAACCATCATGGAGCACCTGGGTAGTTCAGTTGGTTAAGTGCCTGACTTTGGCTCAGGTCATGCATGATCTCAGAGTTCTGGGATCGAGCCCCAAGTAATCAGGGGAGTCTGCTTCTCCGTCTCCCTTTGCTCCCTTGCTACCACTCATATGCTCTTTCTCTCTCTCATATAAATAAATAAATAACCTTTAAGAAAATAATAAACAAACGACCACCATTTTATTATATCCAATGATAGTGTGGTTCAAGAATTCAGGCAAAGCTTGACTGGGTAATCTTGCCTGGCCTGTTAGCATTTGTGATCACGATGTGTTCAGTTGGTGACTGGGCTGGGCTACAGAGTCAAAGAAGACTTTATTCACATGCTTGGTACCATGGTAGGAATAGCTTAAAGCTAAACTTCTTGTCTCACCCTCTTTATAAAGACTAGACTTTACATATAGGTCTTTATCTGGGCCATTGTTCTTACATCCAACCTCAGGAATCCAAGGGAGAGAGACAAGCAGTGGAAACTATCAGTGTTTTAAGGTGTGGGCACAGAAATGGGTACAATGCACTTGTTCTTTATTCTGGTGGCCAAAGTAGTCACAGAGATTGCCCAGATTCAAATGGAGGGTAGCTATATCCTAACTCTTGAGGGAACAATGTGGAAGAATCTGTTGATACTTTTAGAATCTGTTGATACTTTTTATCTACCACATATTCACAAACATCATTTCAGAGATAATAAACTGAATTAAAGAGAACGTTCAGGTACTAATGAAACTAAGGAATTATTCAGAAACATAGGGCAAAGTTTCACTTAATAAATTTTCTGTCTTCTAGTAGAGATAAATGTCAGTGATAAAATTTAAAAAATGATAAAAGCAGATCCATTTGTTTTATTCCATTATAATGATATTATTGCCAAATAATATTCCAGTGTGTGTGTGTATGTGTGTGTGTGTGTGTGTGTGTGTACCACATCTTCTTTATCCATTCATCTATCAATGGACACTTCTCTTAACTATAGAGAACAAATTGATGGTTACCAGAGGGGAGGTAGATGGAAGGATGGGGGAAATAGGTAAAGGTGAAGGTTTTTTATGGTGAACACAGAGTAATGTATCAACTTGTTAAATCACTGCATTCTACACCTGAAAATAGTATAACCCTGTATGTTACCTACACTGGAATTAAAATTACAAAAAAAGACTTTTAAGTACCATATGTATTGTATATTTATCACATTTCTGAGAATATTTCATTAAAAATTTTTGGTAATTAAAAATACATAAATTTTTAAAAATGATTTTATGTCCTTGCTTAAATTTATGTAAGTCCTAGAAACTTAAACTATGAAAAAGTATAGCAAGTTTGACCCCTTAGTTTTATTTGCATGAATTCACTCCTGGATACATTTTTGAAAGTTGGCGTATTTTAAAAAGTCATATATCAGAAAATTAAACAGAAAATTACAGTTTAGCATCGTAGTTAAGAGCTCAAGCTATAAATTCAGACTGACATGGATCTTTTCTTTTGGTCAAGTAATAGAACTTTGATGATCTTCCATTGTGATAGAGGAAATAGTAGTAATTACTGCCAAGAATGGTTGATTATTAAGTGAGAATGTATATGAATTACCTAACATAATGCTGAGCATATAGGCACTCAATAAATATATTTTAACAAGTTATAGTACGTGTAGGGCAAGAGACTAAGGAAAGGTATAGAATTCTAAACTCTGCCTCATACAGTTAATAATTTCTTCAGGCTCAGTCTTTTTGACAAGAAACATGAAAATAGCAGCCCAGGGATCTTCCCTTTTTATGAGTTAACTGCTTGTATAGTTTCATAGAATTGCTGTAAAAAGGTACAACAAATTGTGTCCTGAAACAATAGGAATTTATTTTCTCAGTTTTAGAGGCTAGAAAGTCTAAAATCAAGGTATCAGCAAGGCCATATTCCTGAGATTGAGTAGAATTTTTCATTGCCTTTTCCCAGCTTCTGGTGGTGACCAGAGATCCTTGGCCTATTCTGTTTTTCAGCTATATCACTGCAGTAGGTAAAGCTATCATTACTTGGTGTTCCATTGAATGTCCCAGTCTTCGCATGGTATTTTTTTTCTTCTTATAAAGATACCAGTCATATTGAATTAGGGCACATCTAATGACATTCTAATTGGATTACATCTGTGAAATCCTATTTCCAAATAAGGTCACATTCACAGTTAGCTGGGGTCAGGACATTTGGGAGGACAGAATTCAACCCATAGCAGTCTACCTTCTGATTCCCTAAAATTCATATTTTTTCCCATGTGCAAAATACATTTTCCCATCACAACCCCCCAAAAGCATTAGCCAAATCCAGCATCAACTCTAGGTCTAAAACCTTAACTAGATATAATCAACTCAAAAAGTCCCAAATACTGTGTTCTAAATCATCTAAATCAGTTATGAGAGAAACCCGGGATATAATTTATCTTTACACCTTAGCATCAGTGAACCTATAAAACTGGACAATCCACTTGCTTCCAAAATGGAATGGTGGGAGAGGCATAGGATAGGCATTTGCATTCTCAAAGAGAGAAATTAGAGGTATGAAAAAGTGTAATGAGTACCATGCAAGTCCAAAACTTAGCAGAAATAATTAATTTAGCTTTCAAGGCCCACGAATAATTACCTATGTTTCAGTGCCTTTTCTCCTGACCTGAGGAGAGGCATGTTAACTCAAACCCATGCACCCTTGGCTTGGCCTCAGAGTTACTCTGCCTTTGTTTTGTCCCATCACGGTCTTTTCCAGGCCAGGCTTGAAATGTCTCTAATGGTATAAAATTCTCATAAATCTTCAGTTTATCTCTTTAATCTCATATTTTCCTATAAACGTCAAGTAGAAAGAAGGCTTTGTGTTCCACATTTTGCTTGGAAATTTCAGTGATATATCCAAATTCATCACTACAGATTATATAGCTCTGTTATTTATAGTGTAGTCTGTATTCGCAATTTTGAAGTGGTAGTGACTCAGGAGATCAGCAGCACCATACTTTCTTGTACGGCAAATACATGAGTATATTCGAATCAAAATTATCACTAGCTAAAGCTGATTTGAAGGAGAAAATATGGAGTAGGCAATTTTAGTTATCAGTGACACAAACTTCGGAATTTTAGCACTGACACCACTTCTCAAGTACAGAAATTTTACAAAATGACATGATAACCTTTTCTGCTTCTGGCTCAACTTTCTACACATGCTCCCTGATGTAATGCCGGCTTGTGTTGATTGACAGATTGCAAATGCACAGTACAACATCCAAACACATATTTTGGCTACAAAGAAAAAAAGTCACAGAAAGAATTAATCTGTATTCAGTTTGGTGTGTCTGTGTAGAATCATCCTTGCATCTACTGTTTATTCTTCCCACATCTGATTGGCATGTATTTCATTTATCATCCAGGGCAGGATATCCCAAAGAAAATGTTCTGGCACTCAAGTTATTAGATCATTTTACTTCTTCACAATTTCCTATTTTATTATACAGGATGTTCCTAAAATAAAAGCCCCATCTTCTAACTTGTTCAGAGTAATAATGAATATTATTTTTCTTTTTTGAGAATAATTCAAATCAGTTTAGTTTTCTAAGAATTGCCCTCTTAACAATATTCAGAGTTATATCCCGTGACCATGGAGTAGTGGACTATGGACCATGGACCATGGACTATGTTTATTTTTATCTGCTTTAATATTTCTTAGCAATGCTTTATAGATTTCAGGGTAAATGTTTTTTATGTTTTGGTTAATTTTATTTCTAGATGTTTTATAATTTTGGTTGCTATTGCTAATGGATTTTTAAAATTTCATTTTTTAGTGTCCAATGTTATTATATAGAAACACAATTTATACTCATGTTTATCTTTTAACCTATGATCTTGCTAAACGTGTTTATTTGTTGCATTAGTTTTATTGTGGATTCTTTAGCATTTTCTACAAAAGGGATCATGTTATTTACAAATAAATATAGTTTTATTCGTTCCTATCCAATATTTATTATTTATTTATGGCCTTATTGCAGGTCAGATCTAAAGTAAAATGTTGAATATAAATGATGAAAATTGATAGTCTTACCTTGCTCTAAATTTAAGGAGAAAATGTTCACTCTTTCACTATTAAGTATGATGTTAATCATAGGTTTTTCAAAGATGGCCTTCATCTTATGTTTTCATCTTAGTTTGTTGAAATTGTTTTTGTCATGAATTGGATTTTGTAAAATTCTTTGGTACTATGAAGGTAACTGTGTTTTTATCATTCATTTTGTCACTATCACTTAAATCAATACATTAATTGATTTTTGGATGTTAAATCAATCTTGCATTCTTGAAATGAATTCCACTTGATTTTGATATATACATTTTTTATAAGTTGTTAAATTTGATTTGTTAATATTTTGTTAAAGACTTCTGTGTCTATGTTCAAGATGAATGATATTCTATAATAATCCTTCCTTGTGATCTTTTTGTCTGATTTGACATTACAGTGTCCTGGAATCTAGAATAGGTTGAGAAGTGTTCTCCACTATTTTCTGAAAGACATTTTGAATTAGCAATAATCGCGCCTTGGATAAACTTCATTGGCTATGATACTGCCACTGCACAAAGCTTGAAAGACATTTTGAAGGTTATTGTTATATCTTTAATACTTGATAGAATTCGAAGTGAAGCCACTTGGGTAAGATTTTCTTTGTGGGAAGATTTTAATTGCTATTTATATATATTTTAATAGCAAGAAACATAATAAGTAATAGGTCTGCATAGATGACTTTATTACTTTAATGAGTCAGTTTGCATAATTGGTGTCTTTCTAGATATTTTTCTATTTTATCTACATTGTCTAATTTGTTGGCATACACTTGTTTTAATTGTCCCTGACAGACTTTTTGCTTTCAATATAAAGTTAGGGATGTTTCCTTTCTCTTTCTTACTTTCAGGGACAGTCTACATTTGTCTTTTTTTTTTTTTTAATCCTTTTAATGTACCATCATTTTGTTTCATTGATTCTCTGTCTTGTTGGTTTCTTTTTAAATTTCTACTCTATACTTTATTATTTCCTACCGTCTGCTTGATTGGGGCTTAGTTGAGTTCTTTCCTAAAGTTTCCTAAAATGAAAGCTTCGGTTAGTAACTTGTTACTTTTCTTCTTTTTTGATATAGCATTTAAAATATAAATTTTTCTCTAAATAATGCCTAGCTGCATTTCATAAACTTGATATATTGTTTCATTTTCATTCAAGAGAAAATATTTTAGAAGTTTAATTTGTAATTTATTTTTGACACATGTATTATCACAACTGTATTGTTTAATTTCTAGACTTGTGGTTTCCCAATTTTATTCTGTGGTGGACCCTTAAATCTTTTTTTTTTGCCATAGAATATTCTTTGCATGACATTAATCTTTTTTACATTTATTAAGTCACTTTATTACCAGACTTGCACAAAATCTGCTATTAGAATATTCCATGTATACTTTTAAAAAATGTTTGTAATTTAGTTGTTAGATGGAGTATTTAAAAATGTCTACCAGGTCAGATTCATTGATGATATTCCCGAGTTTTCTGTAGATATCTTGATTTTTTTATTGTTTTGTGTTTTTATTTAAATTCAATTTGCCAACATATAGTATAATACTCAGTGCTCATCCCATCAAATGCCCTCCTCAGTGCCCATCACCCAGTCACCCCATCCACCCACCCTGCTCCCCTTCTGCAATCCTTTGGAGAGTCTCTCATCGTTTGTCTTCCTCTCTAATTTTTCCTCACTCAATTTTCCTCCTTTCCCCATAATCATTTTCACTATTATTTATATTCCCCAAACGAATGAGACCATATAATGTTTGTCCTCCGATTCACTTATTTCACTCAGCATAATACCCTCCAGCAAATGGTGGGTATTTGTCATTTCTAACAGCTGAGTAATATTCCATTGTATACACAAACCACATCTTCTTTATCCATTCATTGGGGCTATTTGGACATTGTGGACATTGCTGCTAGAAACATTGGGGTGCAGGTGTCCCGGCATTTCACTGCATCTGTATCTTTGGGGTAAATCCCCAGCAGTGCAATTGCTGGGTCCTAGGGCAGGTCTATTTTTAACTCTTTGAGGAACCTCCACACAGATTTCCAGAGTGGCTGCACCAGTTCACATTCCCACCAACAGTGCAAGAGGGTTCCCCTTCTCCGCATCCTCTCCAACATTGGTTGTTTCCTGTCTTATTAATTTTCACCATTCTGACTGGTGTGAGGTGGTTTCTCATTGTGGTTTTGATTTGTATTTCCCTGAAGGCAAGTGATGTGGAGGATATCCTGATTTTTTAATCTTGTTTAGAAAGGATAGTTGAAGACTTCAATTGTGGTTGTTAAATTTTCTAATTCTCATAATTTCTCATAATATAGATATTATGTCCTTTTTTTGTTTCCTATATTTTGGACTCTGTTAAGTATACATGAGTATATATTTTTAATTTTTTTTGTGTTTAATGGCAAATATTTCATTATGGAACATGACTCTTTTCTCTTGTAATTTTCTTGTTTAAAATTTATTTTGTCTGATGTTAATAAAACCAGTTGAGCTTTCTCTATTTGTATGTTGTATCACTTGCTGTTTTTCCATTCTCAATCGGTTTATGTCCTTGAATTGAAGATGTGTTTCTTATTGACAATGTATAGTTGCATCTTGATTTTTAATCAGAACTGACAATGTTTCATATTTAATGTTGGTACCATATTCTATTTGCTTGCCATTTGTTACTATTTTTAATTATCTGTGTCTTTTCAGCTTCTCGGTCCCTTTTTTTAAAAAAACTGTATTTATTTATTTGGGGGGGGGGAGAGAGACAGAGAGAGAGAGAGAAGGGAGAGGGAGAGGGAGAATATTGAGCAGACTCCGTGCTGAGCACAGAGCCCAATGTGCTCCTCTATCTCATGACCCATGAGATCATGACTTGAACTAAAATCATGAATCAAATGCTTAACTGACTAAACCACCCACACACTCTATTCCCCTTTAATATCTCCTTTTGTTCTAAGAATTTTTAGTATGCTATTTTATCTGTTTATATTTTCACTATATTATTATTATTATTATTATTATTATTATTATTATTTTTAGTGTTTGTCTATGATAAGGGTTGGCAGACCTTTTTCTGTAAAGGCTCACATAATAGATACTTGAGAGTTTGTGGATCGTATGTTCTTTATGGCAACTGATCAGCTTATCTCTTGTAGTGTGGAGGTGGGCACAGCAAATATATTCATGGAGAAGCATGACTATTTTTCAATAAAAATTTAATTATAAAACCGGTGGTTGGCCAAATCTGATCTATGGGTCATTCTTGTCCTCTTGAGTTCTAAGGGTTGCATTGGGTATATTAACTTGTTATAATCTGCTTCAGAACCATAATAGCTACATTATGATAAAATAGGCAAAATTTACTATATTTCCTTATTCTCCTTCCATTTTATTCTTTTATAATATAAATAACATACATTATATCTATTTATTAATGAACCCCAAAACATAATGTGATAATTTTTACTTCATATAATCTTATTAATTTAAATAGTTCAATAGAAGAAATGAAAATATATATATATATATATATATATATATTTTTTTTTTTTTGCAAAAACCCACACAATTGCAATTCCAGGTATCTTAAAATTTCTTTCTGTCAATTTAATTGCTATTTCCTTTTTTTTCATTTCAGACTAAAGGATTTATTTTAGTATCTTTTGTAAGTCGGGTCTGGTAGTAACATGTTTCCTCAGGATTCTTCCTAAGAATGTCTATATACTTTGCCTTCATTTTGGTAGATGAGTTTTACTGGTTATGACATTCTTAGTTGACAATACTTTTCTGTCATCATTTTGAATATAATAAAACACTGTTTTTTGGCTATTATTTCTTTTTTTTTTAAAAGATTTATTTATTTATTTATTCATGATAGACAGAGAGAGAGAGAGAGTGAGAGGCAGAGACACAGGCAGAGGGAGAAGCAGGCTCCATGCAAGGGGCCTGACGCGGGACTTGATCCCGGGACTCCAATATCGCGCCCTGGGCCCAAGGCAGGTGCCAAACCGTTGAGCCACCCAGGGATCCCTTGGCTATTATTTCTGATGTCAGACATTAATCATGCTGTATATTATTGATCATTTATTTCTTTCTGCTACCAAGTTTTTCTCTTTTACTTTGGCTTTCAATGGTCTGATTGATATGTCTAGATGTTACATTTGTGTCTTTATTTGGGATTTATTTGGCCTCTTAAATCTGTAGATTGAAGTTTTTCATAATATTTGGAAAGTTTGAATTACTATTTCTTAATGTATTTTTCTTCCCCTTTTTCTCCTTTCCTCTGTGCTTCTATTTCACGTACATTGCTGTGTTTGCAGTATTCTCACAGGTTTCTGAAATTATGTTTATTTTTATCTAATCTTCTTTCTCCTTCTTCTTCAGTTTGGATAATTCATTTTGCTTTATCATAAAGTTCATGGATTCTTTCTTCTCCCTTTTCAAATTTTCTGTTAAACTCTTCTAGAAAATTAATTGTAACCATTATACTTTTTAAACTCCAGAATAATCAATTGATTTTTTAAAAAATCATATGTTTATTGAGACTATTTGCAGAGCTATTGTTGTTCTGCTTTAATTCTTTAGATATTATTTTCTACAGTTCTGAATATATTTATAAAAGCTGCCTTGATGTTTTGGCTGAATTCCACATTCCACAATTAGAAGAAATATATGCAGACTTTTTTTTTTCTTCCATGTATTCGTCCTTTTTCTTTTTTGATTTATGTTTAATTTTTTGGCGTAATAATGAGTATTTTGGTAATTTACTGGAGCAACTCTGAATTCTGACTTTTTTCACTAAAAATTGTTGTCATTTTGTTTGTTTGTTTTGTAACAAACATTTTGTTTGTTTCTGGGTATATTTATGAAGCCTCCCTTGCCTATAGTGTATGACTGGTTATTTCTCTACTCTAATTTGTGTTATTTTATTTTTAAGTCTGAATTCCTGTTATTCCAAACTGCTGTTTGAATAGTTTCAGATTCATCTTAAGTAAAGGATAAACTCAAAAGACCTGCAACTCAGTCAACTTTCTAATCCTTGTTGTCGGATCTATGTGTGTTTTGGAGAGAGTTTTATGCCAGGTCATCTTAAAGCATCCCTAGCTGTTACTTCTGATGGACTTGTTCATGTCACCTGTGCACAATGTTCAGAGGCCTTTTGCCAGGGGTGCTTGGGGTGTTAATATCCCCATCTCTGCTGTGCATGTACACTGACTCCCATCCATCAGGAATATGTTGACAGCTTATAAAGTCCCTAGATCCTAATGGCTATCTCTAAAGCACACTATTAAACCCCATGCTACTCCTCTAGTCTGTTGTTTGTCCCAAATATGACCTGGATCTCTGGCTGATGGAGCCACTGGCCGTTCTTTAGTTGCCAACAGGATTGGCAATTTAACTAACAATGCTCCATCCAAATCAAGTGAGTTTTCCCAAGTGATGTGAAGGTACGCTTTTCATAGCCTGTTCCATCCTCTTTTAGCTACTGTGCCAACAGAACCAAGGGACTTCTGGGACAGCCTTTGGCAAAACAGCCACAATCTCTTGGGCACAACTTTTCACTGTTCTTAGCTTAAGTTAAGTAGTCTTCATGAACAAATACTTCCCAGTTAGTTATATGGCTTTGGTCAAAATCAGAGCTCTAAAATAGCTGATTTTGATTTGGCCAGTTCTTTAGTTGATTTTTGAGAGACAGATGTGTCTTTTCTTTTTTTCCTTTTTTAAAATTTTCTATTTATTTATGATAGTCACAGAGAGAGAGAGAGAGAGAGAGAGAGAGAGGCAGAGACACAGGCAGAGGGAGAAGCAGGCTCCATGCACCGGGAGCCCAACGTGGGATTCGATCCCGGGCCTCCAGGATCGCGCCCTGGGCCAAAGGCAGGCGCCAAACCGCTGTGCCACCCAGGGATCCCCAGATGTGTCTTTTCATGACAGAGGTCAGAATAGCATTTTTATATAAATGCTCATACAAAGTGCTAAGTGTACTTAGACATTAATTACTAGAAAAACCTATAGTGTGTAAATTAATACTTCATTGGTCATACTTAATATATTGATGTAACTTTTATTTAGGGCTTCTTTAAACTTTAAGTGCCAATTTTATGTGCAGACTCATGATATTGTATGCATATTCATTTCATACTGAATAAACATACCCACTTCTTAAAGACACCCCCACCCCTAATAGAGGATGGCTCATTTGGAGAAAATACTATGCTAAATATTGTGTACTGGTACAAAATTTTAAATATATTACATTTTTGTTTTGGACAAAATCTAAATGACCAAAACTTATATGACTTTGTGTAAGTTATTCGTGGATCTTTTCTTTAATTAATTTGTTACTGAAGTGAGAGTAAACTACTATGGCTTAATGCTTAAAATTACTAATTATAAATCTATTCATAATTCAAATTAAGATGTTTGTAATTATGACTAAATATGAGCATGTTTATAACTTTTATATGTATCAGTAAAAGTACAATCTCAAATTAATGTAATAGTAAGAAATGATCATGCAGCATTTTCTTTGATCCTAAATGTCCCTGTTATAAAGTAATCATGAAGGGAATTAGAAAAACTGTCTTTTGTTCATTTTTAAAAATAACTTGTCTTACATTGGGAAAACTATACACAGTTTAGAATATTAAGAAAATACAGAAAATGTATACAAGTCAAGGGAAATAATCAATAATCCCACAATCTACAGCACTAATCCTTTATAGAAAAATCCATTGGTCACTGGAAAACATGTTTATTTCTCAGTACTTATGTCTGGACTCTCCTTTTGAAATTTAACAATTCATAAAATTAAGCTCCTTTTCCCTTTTTTTCTTCTTTCCACATTTTACAGTGAGTACCAGAGGCTCTGAGCTCTCCTGTAAGCAATGCAGAGGCAGTGTTGGATAACTCAGACAAAGACTTTTTCCATTTAGATTCCATTCTGAGGAAGTCCAGAGCTAATGCATTCAAAGGCCAGAAACAAAAATGTATGCACAATAAAATCAGCACCTCAGTATCATTAAATCCTTAGGTTCTTCCTGTTCTTCTCTATTCCTCTTTGGGCTTAATTCATTCTTAGGTTGCTTTCATTGTCACATTAAATAATTTGTGCGTCAGTCTATACTAAATATCTCCTGTTCAAGTCAGGAGGATATAAAGCAAACTTGACTCCTGAGCCTGGAATATAAACTATTTCCTTCCTTGGATTAGGTCATTAAATCATGTACCAAACCTGGGAACAGCAAAAATTTTTCACATTCACTTACTTCAAAATTGCTCTCATCCAGGTTGTACCTTTAGGATATTTGGAAAAACTTACAGAACACATTTATGCAGGTCCAGGTTCAAGATGGCTACATAACATCGTGAACTCACCTTTTTCCATGGGCAAACTAAGTCTTCAGCTATGCAAGGGATAATTGCCTCTTTAAAAAAAAAATGTAGGGATCCCTGGGTGGCACAGCGGTTTGGCGCCTGCCTTTGGCCCAGGGCGTGATCCTGGAGACCCGGGATCGAATCCCACATCAGGCTCCCGGTGCATGGAGCCTGCTTCTCCCTCTGCCTATGTCTCTGCCTCTCTCTCCTTCTCTCTCTGTGACTATCATAAATAAATAAAAAAAAAATTAAAAAAAAAAAGAAAAAAAAATGTAAAGGCTGGCTGATTGCTACATATCAGGCAAATAGAAAGAAAACCACATTGAAGATTGCAGGAGGGGGTGGAACACAATCTTGCCATAAATTCTACCTTTGTTGAGGAAATCCACAAGTAGTAGAAAACTCAAACCCTAGAGCTTCTCCCTGAGGAGTCAAGGGTTTGAACCCTACATTGAGTACTCAAGTTTTAGGACCTGCACTTGAGAGATGAGCCCTTTAAACTTCTAACTGAAAATCAACAGGCTCAAATCCTGAGAATCACAAGATTGTAGTGATATTACCGGTAGCTCTTAAAGGGCCTCTGTAATTGTACTTACCTGCCCCTATTCCCAGCTCAGAGGAAGTTAGTCATGCTCAGACTTAAAGTGAAGGAGGCTCACCTACTTATATTGAAATGTCAGGCTAAGGACAGGCATCTAACTTAACACACACATTTAGGAGCTTGCTGAACACCCTCTAGGAGCAGAGACTCCTGGGTACCATATTTGCAATCTCTCTTGCCAGGTCCAGAGCACCAGTATCTCCGAGAACAGAGCTTTTACATATATCTGATGCCATCACTTTTATTGCTGCTACCCAGGGTACACCTGTTTACAGCTTGGCTCTAGAGGCCAAGGAAGCTTGCATTCCTAGTACAAGAGGTGACTATGGTAGCCAATGGGGCTTATGTTTATGGATCCCTTAGAACTCTAGTCAAAGAAGAAAGCGTTCTTAAAAAGCTACTACTGCTAGGGCATAGAAAGAGGCAATAGACCCAGAAGTTCTGTCTTTGTGTGAAGGAGGCCTATTAGCTAGTAATCATAGCTGCTCCCGAGAGGCAGGGTTGTAATTGTTTGCCTTGATTGCCTGGCTTTGGTGGTCAGGGGCCTTACATTCCTGGGTCTCCTGAATCTATGTAGAGAGGTGGCACTTGCCTACAGTGTGCTACAGATAGAAGACTAAGGCATGCCCCCCACCACCCTATTTTTCTTTGGTATCTTATATACTCCTTATATGTCTTGGAGCTTTAGATTGACAGGCAGGCTTTAGGTTGGGTGTACCTCTAACGGACTGCAGAGCTACTCTCAAGGAATATAAGCTGCAGACACCATCTTGGTACTCTTTCTTGGCCTTACTCCAGCTTGCCAGTTATCACCCAGAAAATAGCTGTATACACTATCTGGAGCCCTGATTTTGTGACTGCTGCCTAGGGGAAAATGCTAGATTGTCTGGCCATTGTTATATTTACTGTCTGGCCAGGGTTATATTTATGGCTCCATATGATACATTTGCATACTTTTAAAAGCTTCTGCCTGAGAATTTGCCTTCCAAAAAGTCTCAGTCTCAGTCTAGGAGCCAGGATGCTCTCCCTTATGGACGCTAACAAGTCTAGGCACACCCTCAACTCCTGGGAGCTGTAAAAAGATAATAAGCTGCTTGGACAAGCACAAAAGTCTAAGTGACAACTAAGAGCTGAGGCAGTATTGAACAAGATGCTCCTCCTACATGAGGCCTCTTCTTCAAGATTGGAAGTGGTTGTTTTCGTTGTTTTTGTTTTTGTTCTTTAATCTGCCCTATAGAAAACAACACAGAGAGCCAAGCAAATGAGGAAACAAAGGAATGCATTCCATGAAAAAAAAAGATAAAAGCCTTAGGGGAAAAAAAAAAAAACAAACTTAGTAAAATAGAAATAAGTAACTTAGCTGATGAAGATGCTTACTGGATTCAGGAGATGAATGGATGGACATATTGAGAACTTCAACAAAGAGATGGAAAATATAAGAAAGAAGTCACAGACCTGAGTAATAAAATAATTGAACTGAAAAAATACAGCAGTCTAGTTGAAGCAGAGGAATCAGCTGAAGGCCATGTGGTGGAACTCACCCAAAGAGCAGCAAAAAGAAAAAAAGAATGAAGAAAAAAGAAGGTAGTTTCAGGGGCTTGTGGAACAATGTCAAGCAGACCAACATGCACATTGTTAAGGTCCCAGAAGGAGAAGAGAGAGAGAAAGGGGCAGAAGTCAAGTTTGAAGAAATATTGTCTGAAAATCTCCCTTTCCTTCCTGGGGAAGGAAACAGACATCTGGATCTAAGAAGCTCAGAGAATTTCAAATAAGATGAGCCCAAAGGGACCACACCAAGACAGGTTATAATTAAAATGTCATAAGATAAAGACAAGGAGAAAATATTAAAAGCAGCAAGAAAAAAAAAAAAAAGAAAAACTTTTTATATACAAAGGAGGCCCCATAAGACTATCAGCAGATTTTTCATCACAAATTTTGCAGAACAAAAGAATATTGATAGATTCAGTGATGAAAGAAATAAACTTCGAACCAAGAATACTCTCCTTGGCAAAGTTATTATTCAGAATAAAAGGAGGGATGAAGTTTTCCAGAAAGACAAAAGCTAATGGAATTCATTACCACTAAACCAAGCTTATCAGAAAAAAAAAGTTCTTTCTTTTTTTAAGATTTATTTATGTATTTATTCATGAGAGACACGGAGAGAGAGACAGAGAGAGAGGAGAGAGAGAGGCAGAGACACAGGCAGAGGGAGAAGCAGGCTCCATGCAGGGAGCCTGATGCGGGACTAGATCAGGGGTCTCCAGGATCATGCCTTGGGCCGAAGGCAGCGGTAAACCGCTGAGCCACCAAGGCTGCCCAGAAAAAGAGTTCTTAAGGCTAAAAACAAAGGGCAGTAATCAGTAACAAGAAAATTTATGAAAGAAAATATCCTTGGAAAGGTAAATATATCACAAAAATAGTACATTAATCACTTATAAAACTAGTATGGAGGTTAAAAGACAAAAGTAGTAAAAAACTATGATTACAATAATTGCAATAATAATTAAGAGATGCATATATAAAAAGATGTAAAATGCGACATCAAAAACAAAACATTGGAGGTGGAGGAAAGAGTATACTTGTTGAGCTTTAGATTGTGATCATACTTAAGTTGTTATCAACTTAGAGTAGCCTGTTATAAGTCATTATTTGTAAGCCACATGGTAACCAGAAAACAAAAAGCTATAGTAAATACACAAATATAAAGATAAAGGACTATAAGTATACCACTAAAAAAGTCATCAAATCACAAAGGAAGAGAGTAAGAGAAGGAGAAAGGAACAGAGAGGAACTACAAAACCAGCCAATAAATAATTAACAAAGTGGTAATAAGTACATACTTATCAATAATTGTTTTAAAGGCAAATGGACTAAATAGTCCAATTAAAAGGTGTAGAATAGCTAAATGGATTTATAACAAAAGACCCACCTATAGACCCACCTATATGTTGCCTACAAAACACTCCGTTTAGAGTAAGGAAACACACAGGCTGAAATGAAGAGATGGAAAAAGATATTCAATGCATATAGAAGCCATAAGAAAGTTGGAGTAACTATACTTCTATCAGACAAAACAGGCTTTTAAAACAATGACTGAGGACGCCTGGGTGGCTCAGTGGTTGAGCTTCTGCCTTTGGCTCAAGGCAGTCCCGGAGTCCCGGGACTGAGTCCCATATCGGGCTCCCTGCATGGAGCCTGCTTCTGCCTCTGCCTTTCTCTCTCTGTGTCTTTCATGAATAAATAAATAAAAATCTTTTAAAACATAAAATAAAATAAAGCAAAGACTATAATTAGAAACAAAGATGAGCATTGCAAAATGATAAAGGGGCTAATCCAACAACAGGATATATATTATTTGTAAATATTTATGCACCCAACAGAGGAACACCTAAGTATATAAAGAGAATAATAAACATATATAAAGGGACAAATAGATATAAATACCAAAATAGTAGAGGACTTTAATATGCAACTTACATCAATGAATACGTCATCCAGACAAAATAAAAAAGTATCAGCTTTGATGGGATGCCTGGGTTGCTCAGCGATTGGGCATCTACCTTCTGGTCGTGGCGTGATACTGGAGTTCTGGGATCGAGTCACATATTGGGCTCCCTGCGTGGAGCCTGCTTTTCTCTCTGCCTGTGTCTCTGCCTCTCTCTGTGTGTCTTTCATGAGTAAATGGACAAAATCTTTAAAAAAATAAGCATCAGAAAAAAAAAAAAAAAAAAAAAAAAAAAATAAGCATCAGGGATCCCTGGGTGGCGCAGCGGTTTGGCGCCTGCCTTTGCCCAGGGCGCGATCCTGGAGACCCGGGATCGAATCCCATATCGGGCTCCCGGTGCATGGAGCCTGCTTCTCCCTCTGCCTGTGTCTCTGCCTCTCTCTCTTTCTCTCTGTGTGACTATCATAAATAAATAAAAATTAAAAAAAAAAAATAATAAGCATCAGCCTTGAAAGATGCATTGTAAGATCTTACTGGATTCAGGAGATGAATCCTTATATGTCTTGGAGCTTTAGCTTGACAGGCAGGCTTTAGGTTTATACAGTATATTATATTATATATTATATAATATAATATATTATAGGCTTTAGGTTTATATATAGGCTTTATATATATAGGCTTTATATATATAGGCTTTAGGTTTATATATATATTATAATATATATATTTAGGTTTATATATATATTATATATATAAAAACCTAAATATATTTAGGTTTATATATATATTATAATAATATATATAATTATATATATAGGATTATATAATATATAATATATTATAGGCTTTAGATTTATATAATATACATAATTATATATTATATTATATATATAAATATATATATATATTTATACATATAACTTTCCAGCTAAAAGTAACAGAATACATATTCTCCTCAAGTGCACATAGAACATTTTTCAGAACTGATCATGTTAGGTCACAAAACAACTGAATAAATTTAAGAGGATCAAAAATAAAATAAAATAATAAAATAAATTAAAATAAAAAATTTAAGAGGATAGAAATTATATTGTGTCTTTTCTGATTACTGTGGCATGAAGCTAGAAATTAATTACATAAAGAAAACTGGAAAATTCATGAATATGTGGAGATTAGGCAACATGCTGCTGAACAAGTGATGGGTCAAAAAAATAAAAGAGAAATTGAAAAAAAGTACCTTGAGACCATTGAATATGGATACATAACATATCAAAATTTGTGAGATGCTGCTGAAGCAGTTCTAAGAGGAAAGTTCATAGTGATAAATGCCTACCTCAAAAAAACAAAAAAAAATCTCAGACCACCTAACTTTATACTTCAAAGAACTAGAACATCAGGGACAAATGAAACCCAAAGTTAGTAGGTGAATAAAAATAACAAAGATTA
Organism: Canis aureus; assembly: GCF_053574225.1. Lineage (NCBI taxonomy): Eukaryota > Metazoa > Chordata > Mammalia > Carnivora > Canidae > Canis > Canis aureus. The sequence goes on along the minus strand of NC_135638.1, from coordinate 39,712,928 downwards.
GAGCAGAAATAAATGACATAGAGCCTAAAAAACATAGATAATATGAATATAACTAACAGCTGATTTTTGAAAAGAAATATAAATAAATACGTAAATAAATAAATAAATAAATACTCAGAAATGCAAAAGATCCTGAGACTACCATGAGTAATTATATACCAACAAATTGGGCAATCTAGAAGAAATAGATAAATTCCTAGAAACATACAACCTACCTAGACTGAATAAAATAGATGATAAAATAGAAAATCTGGGGATCCCTGGGTGGTGCAGCGGTTTGGCGCCTGCCTTTGGCCCAGGGCGCGATCCTGGAGACCCGGGATCGAATCCCACATCGGGCTCCCGGTGCATGGAGCCTGCTTCTCCCTCTGCCTGTGTCTCTGCCTCTCTCTCTCTCACTGTGTGCCTATCATAAATAAATAAAAAATAAATAAATAAATAAATAAATAAATAAATAAATAAATAAATATAAAATAGAAAATCTGAACAGATCAATTACTAGTAAGGAGATTGAATCAGTAATCAAAATTCTCCAAAACAAACAAAAGTCCAGGACTAGGTGGCTTCAGTGGTGAACTGTACCGAACACTCAAAGAATAATAGAATCAATACCAGTCCTTCCCAGACTTACCCAAAAAATAGCAGAGGAAGGCACCCTTAAAAACTCATTTTATGAAGCCTGCATTATCCTGATACCACAAACAGACAAAGATACCACAAGAAAAGAATATTATAGGCCAATATCCCTGGTGAACATTGATGCAAAAGTCCTCAACAGAATATTTACCAACCAAATTCAAAAATATATTAAAAGAATCATACATTAAAATCAAATGAAGTTTATTCCAAGGATACAGGATTGTTCAACATGCACAAATCTGCCAGTGTGACACACCACACTAACAGAACAAAGGATAAAAATCATATGATAATCTCAATAGATGCCGAAAAAACATTTGACAAAATTCAATATCCACTTACGATAAAAAAAAAAAACAACTTTCAGCAAAGTGCGTATAGAGAGAATTGTCTTCAATATAATAAAGACCGTAAATGACAAGCCAACAGCAAACATCATATTTCAGGGGTGAAGAGCTCAAAACTTTTCCTTTAAGATCAGGAACAAAATAAGGATGCTCACTCTCACCACATTTATTCAGTATTGTATTACATATCTTACTTAGCCAGAGAAATTAAGCAAAAAACAAAACAAAACAAAAACCAAAAAAACAAAAAACAAAAACAGAAAAAACAACAAACAACAAACAAACAAAAGGTATACATATATTGGAAAGGAGGAAGTAAAACTGTCATTATTTGCAGATGATATGGTATTATATTAGAAAACTAAAGATTATATCAATAAATAATTAGAACTGATAAATTCAGTAAGGTCACAGGATAGAAAATCAAAATACAAAAATCAGTGCAATTCTATACACTAATAATGAGCTACAAAAAAGAAAAAAAAGTAATTCCATGGACAATTGTATCGAAAAGAATAAAATATGTGGTGCATGGGTGGCTCAGTGGTTGAGCACCTAGGTGCCTTCAATTTAGGGCATGATCCCAGAGTTCCTGGGTCAAGTCCCACATCGGACTCCCTACATGGAGCCTGACTCTCTGTCTGCCTGTGTCTCTGCCTTCTCTCTGTGTATCCCATGAATAAATAAATAAAATCTTTTCTTAAAAAGAATAAAATGCCTAACAGTAAATTTAACCAAGGAGTTGAAAGACTTATATATTGAAAATTTTAAGATATTAATGGAAGAAATTGAAGAAGACATAAATAAATGAAGATTATTCCAAATTTATGGATGGAAAAATCAATAGTGTTGAAATGTCTATGCCGTCCAAAGCAGTCTACAGATTAAATGCAATTACTATCAAAATTCTAACAGTAATTTTCAATGAAATTCACAAATAATTTTAAAATTTGTATAGAACCAACTAACCAAACAAACAAAACAAACAAAACTCAGATAGCTAAAGCAGTCTTGAGAAAGAAAAACAAAGTTGGATGTATCACACTGTGATTTTAAATTATAGTACAAAGCTATAGTAATTAAAACAATGTGGTATTGGCATTAAAACAGACTCATAGGGGATCCCTGGGTGGCTCAGCGGTTTAGCGCATGCCTTTAGGGCCTGATCCTGGAGTCCTGGGATTGAGTCCCACATCGGGCTCCCTGCATGGAGCCTGCTTCTCCCTCTGCCTGTGTCTCTGCTTCTCTCTGTCTCTCTGTCTCTCATGAATAAATAAATAAAATCTTTAAAATAAAATAAAAATAAAACAGACTCATAGATCAATAGAATGGAATAGGGAGCCCAGAAATAAAACCAGACATATATTTTCAATTCATTTATGATAAAGGATCCAAGAGCATAAATAGGGAAAGACAGTTTCTTCAATAAATGGTGTTGGGAAAACTGGATGGTCACATGCAAAATAAATGAAATTAGACCACTATCTTATACCTTGCATAAAAAGTTAACTTAAAATAGATTAAAGACTTAACTCTAGAACTTGAAACCATAAAATTCTTGGAAAAAACATAGGCAGTAAGCTCCTTGACATAGGTTTGGTGATGACTTTTTGCATCTGACACCAAAAGCAAAAGAAAAGCAAAAATAAATAAATGAAATTATATCATATGAATACCTTCCTGTACATCAAGGGAATGATCAACAAATTGAAAAGGGAACCTGATGAAGGGAAGAAAATATGTGAAATCATCTGATAAAGGCATAACATCCAAAATATATAAAGAATTTATACAACTCAATTGCAACGAAACAATGCAATTAAAAAATGAACAGATGTGAATAGACTTTTCTTTTCCAAAGAAGACAGATGCCCAAAAAGTATATAAAAAAAAGTTTCTCAATATCATTAATCACCAGGGAGATGAAAATCAGTACCACAGTGAGATAAACATAACCTCACTCCAGTTAGAATGGCTATTATCAAAAAGACAAGAAATAATAAGTGTTGGCAAGGATGTGGAGAAAAGGAAACTTTGTGCACTATTGGTGAGCATGAACATTGGTGCAGCCACTGTGAAAAACCATATGGAGGTTTTCAAAAAATTCAAAATAAGACAGCAATCCCACCTATGGGTATATACCCAAAGAAAATGAAAGCATTAACTTGCAAAGATATGTGCACCCCCATGGTCACTGTAGCATTTCTTGTAGTCAATATATGGAAACTACTTAGGTGTCCACTGATGGATGAAAGAAATCATGATACACACATGTGTGTGTACACACATACAGTAGAATATCATTCAGACAAGAAAAAAGGAAACAAAATTTGCCATGTGACACTATGGGTGGATCTCAAGGGCATTATACTAAGTGAAATAAATCAGACAGAGAAGGACAAATACTGTACGATCTCTCTCAGATGAATCTAAAACAAAACAAAACAACAACAACAAAGGAAGTTCATAGATACAGAAGACAGATTGATGGTTGTCGGAGGTGAATGAGTGATGGGAGAAAGGGTGAAAGGATCAAAAGGTAAAAAGAAAAATCAGGTTCTAAAATTCTTGAGTTGTTGGAATAATGAGCCAAAGGGAAAAGTAAAATTTCATAGCAATGAATGCAAAGTCCTGATTTTAGGTTAAAACAAACCTTTCAAAAGAAAAGGTTTGTGGATATTTGAATCAGTTCATATAAGAAACAAAGACAGTCAAACAAAAACCACACTGATGCCCAGGTACCACACTGGATCAATTAAATCAGAATCTTTGATGCTGGGGACTTGGCAGTCACTTGTTAAAATTTTCATTCAAGCCTGAGGACTCCTGGCTTACAGTGAGGATTTAATTTTGTCTTTGGTAGGTGGAAACTCCAGCTTAATTGGGGTTCTGTGAGAAAGGAAGGAATGATTTAGGGTAGCAACCAACTATGTCCAAGTGTTTCACACTTTTCAGGAGAGTTTAGATGGAGCTGGTCTGCTGTGTTGTGGGAGGAGAATACAGAGGGGCAGCCTAGAGGAGCACAGAAAGCTTCAACTGAAGTTTGAAGTGAATCTCAAAGAATAATAAGAACTAGCAAGACAAGTGTTTGGCATAATCTAATTTGCAGTATCAATTGTTCAATCTTCAGGTAGTGTGGAGACAATATTGGGTACAGAGGAAGAAACTGGAGGCAGAGAGACCATTTGGAAGCTATGAGTATAAGGCTGGTGAGGGGAGACTATGTACTGAATTAAGTCGGTAACAAAGGACCTGAAGACAAGGCTATAGATTCAAGGGATTTGTAGAAAAAAGGATCTGCAAGATGTATTAACCAGTGTTGTGAATGGTGAGGAATAATTTTTTAGGTTGACAACCAGTTTTCTGCTTAAATGGTCTGGTGAGGCAAACTGATTCCTGAACCTGGAATTATAAATTGTTCCCTGTCTCTGGGGCATAGGAAATATCAAGAGAAAGACAGGCTTGGAAGATAATGGCTTGGATTGTATCTGAAGTGCCTGAGGCATTCCATGGAGCTATGCCCAGAATACAAGTGGGTAGAAATCTTGTGAGTCAACCAAGTGTGTTCATGAATAGAGATACAGATTTCTGTATTGTTTGCAAAAGGTCATTGAAAATATGGGTTTGGTGACCACCACTGGAAGGAAAAAACCCAGAAGCCTCTTACATATTGTGTAACATAGTAAGGAACTAGGATGCAGGTTTTAAGTAATGATGCTAACCTTTTAGTAACTATAATAGTGTAACAAAGGTCTTCTAAGACTGGAAATGAGCAGTATTTTAGAATACTCTTCTCGAAAGTGATCATGTTCCATGGCTCTCCACAATTCTGAGGGAGGGCCATTGCTCTTTTTTTTTTTTTAATTTATTTATGATAGTCACAGAGAGAGAGAGAGAGAGAGAGAGAGAGAGCAGAGACATAGGCAGAGGGAGAAGCAGGCTCCATGCACCGGGAGCCCGACGTGGGATTCGATCCCGGGTCTCCAGGATCGCGCCCCGGGCCAAAGGCAGGCGCCAAACCGCTGCGCCACCCAGGGATCCCCCCCCCATTGCTCTTTTATTGTTCCTCCAAGGAAGGCGCTTCAAGGTCTTGTCAGGATTAAGCATTTTTTTGGCTTGTGGTATTACACTGTTATGTTCCAGATAGTTTTTATGAAATAAGTGAGAGATTGTCATGTCTATTTTTTTCAATGGGCCTCTTTTATTGAGCTTTTGTGAGCAAGACATGTTTTAGAAATCCTCAGGAATGCCTGACTCATTTTCAGGTTATTCTTTTGTTGATATAATAGATCTCTCAGTTGTGATCTCCTGCAGATTCTGCTTTCCTCTCAGAGGGTCAAATTTGTCTTCAATAATGACAAGACTGTTGTTCAAATATCCCTGAGTTTTGATATCTCAAATGAGAGTTTGCACAGTTTTAGGGGGCCTGAAATTTTTAGTAATATATTTTATTTTACTATGTCATGTAGAAATGCCTTACTTTAACAATTGCAGACATCATTACATGATATCAAATAGTATTAAAAATCCTGTGTTCTCTTACTTAACTTTCCTTCTATTTCCTTTTTGCTTCTAAAATATTTTAGGTATTTTCATGTGAAAGGATGTTATTACATAATTGAACCATAATTTAGTCTATGGAAGTTTTCTACTTAATTCAGTGAATATTTCTGAACAAACTATGAACTGGACAATCTTCCCTATTACAAAATATGTGTGAATAATATTTATTTTTTAACTTAAATCCAAATTAGCCAACATCTAACCATGGAATGTCCTATTAGACTTTCAAAAATTTTAGAAGATATTTTAGAAGACAGAGATTCCATGGTATTGTATGGATCATATGATACTGTACTATGGCAATGATGCTTCTTTGGCTAATAAATAAAAATTAAAACAGCAAACCAGTGTCAACAATTGGATAAACATCAACAATGGTTTGTTATTCTTTCTTTGCATGGCTAGTGAATGGTGATTGATAACAAGTTTAGAATTAGCCAAGTCATCATAGAAATATGTTTAAATCATCACAATCACTCAGGACATCGGTTTCTTCCAACCTGTGAAATAAAGGAGTTGAACAGTGTCATAATTACTCTAAAGTTAGCACAATGACTTTCCACTACCTAGAGATCCTTGCTCAGTTTTACACTTGATGGAATTCTTACTCATACTTTGAAAGCCAACACAAATGCCACTTCCTTTGGGAAGTATTCTCAGTCTCCCAGAAGGTGTCTACTACTTGCTCCTCTGTGCTGCTTAGCAGACAACATCGAAGAATGTTTATTATGGCATCGTTACAGTGATTTCCTGTTGAAGGCTCTGTTTCTTTTTAAATATTGTGAAGTGTTTGAGTCAGGTTTTTAAGTTAATTCATTTTGCATATTACTCACTTTGTTTCAGTTGCGAGTCTACCTGAAATGCTTAAGCAGAAAAGGAATTGATTGGCTTGTAACTTGTAACTGGAGACATAAGGATGGAGCTGGATTTAGGCACATCTTAAATGAGGGTCTCACAAGAGATCACTGGGATCCAGTTCCTTTCTCCATCTCTTATCCTCTCTCTTTCTGGGACATTTCTCATATGAAATAGGCTCTTCCATCATGGCAGATGGCTTAAGTCTTACAGCTTCACAAACCAAAGAGCAGTAGATTTGGGGAAGCTTAGATTCAGGGTATCTCCCACAAATCCTAGAGATTCACTCTGAAAATATCAGTTTGGGTGAAAATTAACCCCTTTATTTTATTAGCATGGACAGGTGAAGGTGGTAAGCAAATTCGGTACTGCGACTCATCTTTCTTTTTTTTTTTAATTTTTATTTATTTATGATAGTCACAGAGAGAGAAAGGGAGAGAGGCAGAGACACAGGCAGAGGGAGAAGCAGGCTCCATGCACCGGGAGCCCGACGGGGGATTCGATCCCGGGTCTCCAGGATCGCGCCCTGGGCCAAAGGCAGGCGCCAAACCGCTGCGCCACCCAGGGATCCCTGCGACTCATCTTTCATTTACATTACAATAACATAATTATTCTTAGGGACACATGTTCAGATTGTACTGAATAAGAGTAACAAAGGAGTTTGTGTTGCAAGAAAATCAGGATATGTATACTGGGCAGAAAATAATAACTACTAGGAAGACACATTATATGTCTGTACACATTACATGGATTAGAATCTCAAGAGTATAGTGACTAAAAGAGTGTATGAATAAATGAAATATGTTCAATGCTGAAAAAAAACAAATGAAAGAAGGAAGGATACCATTTATCTCTACTAGAGTTAAGGCCAAATTCAAGGCCCTCTCTAAAATTATGCTTTTGAGGGCTTTATTTAAAAGGCTAGTATATTAAAAATGCCCAAAGGTAATAAAAAGATGGGAGACACTCATGTAAATGTTCATGAACCAGATAATATATTTTTTTAAATAAATTTTTCGTTCTCATAAGAATGGATGAGAACAGTGTCATGGAAAATCAAAAAGTCTATAATACATATTTCTTTCATAATTTGCATTTCAAGGAAAAATAAATTATATCTTTTTCTTCTTAAGTATGTTTTACTTAAGGTGATATTTATGGCTGAGGGGATCCCTGAAGATTGGTTGTCAGGAAATCAAGCTATAGGTAATCTGCTGGGAGGATAACAAACAGATAACTGTCTCTTTTTTATTTTTTTATTTTTTTAAAGACTTTATTTATTCATGAGAGATACAGAGAGAGAGAGACAGAGACACAGGCAGAGGGAGAAGCAGGCTCCATGCAGGGAGCCTGAATGTGGGAGTCAATCCCGGGCCCGCAGGATCACACCCCAGGCTGAAGGCGGCACTAAACCATTGGGCCACCAGGACTACCCACTGTCTCTTTTTTAATTTTAAAATTTATCTGTTACTTAATGGTCTCTGGAAGCTTGAGCATCATTTTAATTAAAACAGTTTAATTAAAATTCAGTTTGATTGAAACATGCAGCATGACAGGAACTCAGCCAAGAGACCAACACCAATGACAAAACAAAATTTGTCACATAGGAACTCCCAGTCTACATATAAAACTCTATCCTTTTTTCCTACTGTATGGAAAGTATCATAAAGCACTTTTTCCTTGTTGTGACCTGTAACAAAATTATGGTCAATAAACTATTTGTGTACATTTGTTGTTTCATGACCTTCAGCTCTCTAATGGCAGAGACCTGTCCACCTATTTGAATACTCTGTCCCTCACACAGAGACAAAGAAGACACTTCATGAGTGATGAGGTGTCAATGTCAAATGAAATTAATACAAACAGCTAAATGAGGGGCTTATCGAAATCAGTGAACACGTTGTGGAACGATCTAAATAAGTAAATGTTGGTGGGTTTATGAAAACCACTGTGGTAACAGTGAAAGTGCCTCCCAGACTGGTGACTTTAGGGAATGTAATTGATACAGAGCCCCCTCTGCTCTGGTGTAAATTCTATCTCTGTGTTTGCTCCACAGCTGTTTTCTATGGGCTCCTCTCAGATGCTGATTGACTGTGGTAAGGATAAGAGGAAGAAGTGGGATTCCTCTGATCGTTGACTTTGACTACAGACTCCCTAGTAGCCTAGCAGAAGTTTTCTGAGCCTCCTAGGCAGTTTCGGAGATGTCTACCTAGCCTTACCTTTCCTCTTTACCCAGAGACAGCCTTGTATCATGGTCTGAAGCCAGACCTCCTGGAACCATTTTCATTTTCTTTCACAGACATTTCATGCTCAAAATAATTGTGTACTTAATTCTCATCTCGGTATTTGCTTCTCAAAGGACCACAACTAATCCAATCATGATACTTGACAAATAATTTTATTATTTGACAACATGTGTGTAATATGATGTTACTGTGCTAGATTCTAGAAATACAAAGACAAAAAAGACAGTAATCTTAATTATATCTTACTATATTAGGAGAAAGAGTAATTGAAATACAATAAAAGTGTAGTTATTTATGATACAGGAATTTATCACAAAAGGAAAAGGACGTGATTAGTGGAAATGCACCAGTGGATACAATTAAAGGTGAATTCTTAATATCAAAGTATAGGAACAATCATCTGTATATAGATAATTAGGCACATCATCGATCCCAGCTGGGGAACATACATTCCTGATGATTATGGCTTTATGAGGGTGTGTACGTGTGTGTATACCAAATTTTATTATGCTTCACTTGTGCTTTGCATATATTCTGTTTTTTACAAATTGGTGGTTTATGGCAACGCTATGTCCAGCAAATCTATTGGCCTTTCCCCAACAGCATTTGCTCAGTTTGGTAACTCACATATTGTAAGTTTTTTCATTAATACTATATTTGTTATGGTGATCAGTGGTTATGACTCAGTGAAAGCTCAGATGAATGGTCACCATTTTTTAGTAATAAAGTATTTTAAAATTAAGGGTTTTTTGTTTTTAAGTTTTTATTAAATTCAAGTCAGTTAACATACAGTGTAATATTAGTTTTAGGTGTACAATATAGTGATTCAGTACTTCCATACAACACCCACACTCATCACATCAAATGCGCCCCTTAATCCCCATCACCTGTTTAACTTATCTCCCCACACACCTCCCCCTGGTAACCATCAGTTTGTTCTCTATAGTTAAGAATCTGTGTCTTGGCTTGCCTCTCCCTCTCTTTTTTTCCCCCTTGCTCATTTGATTTGTTTCCGAAATTCCACAGAAGAGTGAAATCGTATGGTATTTGACTTTCTCTAACTTAGCGTGACACTCTAGTTCCATCCATGCCATTGCAAATGGCTGGATTTCATTCTTTCATAGCTGAATGATAGTCCATTGTGTATATAGATACACACACACACCTTCTATATCCATTCATTACTCAGCGGACACTTCTTTCCATAGTTTGGCTACTGTTGATAGTGCTGCTATAAACATTGGAGTTCATATTTCCCTTTGAATTCATATTTTTGTGTTCTTTGGGTAAATAGATACTAGTACAATTGCTGGGTGGTATGGCAGTTCTGTTTTTAACTTTTTGAGGAACGTCTATCCTGTTTTCCAGGATGGCTGCACCAGTTTGTGTTCCCACCAACAGGGCAAGAGGTTCCCCTTTTTCCACATCCTTGAAAATTTGTGTGTGTGTGTGTGTGTGTGTGTGTGTGTGTGTGTGAGCGTAGTTGATTTTACTCATTCTGACAGGTATGAAGTGACATCTCATTGTGGTTTTGATTTGTATTAACCTGATGATCAGTGATGTTGAGCATCTTTTCACATATCTGTTGGCCATTTGTATATCTTCTTTAGAAAAATATTGGTTCATCTCTTCTGCCCATTTATTAATTGGATTATTTGTTTTTTGGGTACTGAGCTTTATAAATTCTTTATTTTGGATAATAACTTTTTTAACGGAGAAACCTTTCTTTTTAAAAATATTTCATTTATTTATTCATGAGAGACACGGAGAAAGAGGCAGAGACACAGGCAGAATGAGAAGCAGGCTCCCTGCAGGGACTCTGATACAGAACTCGATCCCAGGACTCTGGGATCATGACCTGAGCCAAAGGAGGATGCTCAACCACTGAGCCACCAAGGTGCCCCTGGATACTAACCTTTTATCAGGTATTTTCATTTGCAAATATCTTCTCTCATTCGAATGATAGGTTGTTTTTTTTTATTTTGTTGTTTCCTTAACTATGCAGAAGATTTTTATTTTGATGAAGTTCTAATAGTTTGTTTTCTTTTGTTTCCCTTGCCTCAGAAGACATATCTAGAAACAAATTAATATGGCCATTGTCAAAGAAGTTACTGCCTGTGTTCTGTTCTAGGATTTTTATGGTTTCAGGTCTCACATTTAGGTCTTTAATCCATTTTGAATTAATTTTTAAATATGGTGTAAGGAAGTGGTCCAGTTTCATTCTTTTGCATATTGCCATCTAGTTTTCCAACACCATTTGTTGAAGACACTGTCTTTTTTTCCATTGCATATTCTTGTCTCCTTTCTCCAATATTACTTGACTATATAGTCATGGGTTTGTTTCTGGGCTCTCCTGGTCTCTTGATCTATGTGTCTGTTTTTGTGCCAGTACCATGCTATTTTGATAACTACAGCTTTGTGATATAATTTGAAGTGCAGAGACTCCAGCTTTGCTTTGCTTTTTCAGGATTGCTTTGGCTAATTGGGGTCTTTTGCGGTTCAATACAAATTTAGAATTGTTTTTTCAAGTTTTGTGAAACATGCAGGTGATATTTTGATAGGGATTATATTAAATATAGAGATTGCTTCAGGTGGTATAAACATTTTAACAATATTTGCTCTGCCAATTCCATGAGCTTGGAAATTTTTTCCATTTCTTTGTGCCACCTTCAGTTTCTTTCATCAGCATTTTATAGTTTTCAGAGTAGAGGCTTTTCATCCCTTTGGTTAGGTTTATTCCTAGGTATCTTATTATTTTGGGTTCAATTGTAAATGCAATTGATTTCTTAATTTCTCTTCCTGCTGCTTCTTTTTTGGTGCATAGAAATACTACAGATTTCTATATGTTGATTGTGTATCCTGTGTCTTTACTGAATTTGTCTCTCAGTTCTAGCAGTCTTTTGGTGGAGTTGTTAGAGTTTTCTATATATAGAATCATGTCATCTGCAAATAGTGAAAATTTCACTTCTTCCTGCTTGATTGGGATGCCTTTTATTTCTTTTTGTTGTCTGGTTGTTGTGCCTAGGACTTGAATAAAAGTGAATAAAAATGGTAAGAACGAATATCCCTATCTTGCTCCTAACCATAGAGTTTTGTCCCTTTTTGGATGACATTAGCTGTGGGTTTTTCATATATGGCCTTTATTATGCTGATGTATGTTCCCTCTAAACCTACTTGACTGAGGGTTTTTATCATGAATGGATGTTGTACTTTGTCAAATGCTTTTTCTGCATCTATTGAAATGACCATATGGTTCTTATCCTTTCTTTTATTAGTATAATATATCATATTAATTAATTTGTAAATATCAAACCACCCTTACAACCAGGAATAAATCTCCCTTGATTATGGTGAATGATTTTTTTATGTACTGTTGGATTTGGTTTGCTCGTATTTTACTGAGAATTTTGGCATCTATGTTTATCAGGAATATTGGCCTGTAGTTCTCTTTTTTAGTGGTGTCTATCTGGTTTTGGTATCAGGGTAATTCTGGCCTCATAGAATGAATTTGCAAGTTTTCCCTCCTTTTCTCTTTTTTGGAACAGTTTGAGAAGAATAGATATTAACTCTTCTTTAAGTGTTCAGTAGAATTTACCTATGAAGCCCTTTGGCCCTGGAATTTTGTTTGTTGGGAGATTTTTGATTACTGATTCAATTTTTTTGCTGGTCATGGATCTGTTCAAGTTTTCAGTTTCTTCCTGTTTCAGTTTTGGTAGTTAATATGTTTCTAGGAATTTATCCATTTCTTCCAGGTTTACCAATTTGTTGGCATGTAGTTTTTCATAATATTCTCCTATAATTGTTTATATTTCTGTGGTGTTGTTTTCTTTTTTGTTGTTGTTGTTTGTTTGTTTTCTCCTCTCTAATTTGTGATTTTATTTATTTGGGTCCTTTTTCTTTTCCTTTTGAGAAGTCTGGCTACAGGTTTATCCATTTTATTAATTTTTTTCAAAGAACCAACTCTGAGTTTTATTAATCTGTTCTCTTTTTAAAGCTTCTGTATCATTTAATTCTGCTCTACTTTTTAAAATATTTTATTTATTTATTTAAAATATTTTATTTATTTATTTATAATAGACACAGAAAGAGAGAAGCAGAGACACAGGCAGAGGGAGAAGCAGGCTCCATGCAAGGAGCCCAATGTGGGACTCAAACCCAGGAATTCAGGATCATGTCCTGAGCCAAAGGCAGGCGCTTAACCACTGAGCCACTCAGGTGTCCCAATTCTGCTCAATTTTTATTATTTCCTTCCATCTCTGGCTTTAGGCTATGTTAGTTGTTCTTTTTCTAGCTCCTTTAGGTGTAAGGCTAGGGTTTTTATTTGATACTTTTCTTGTTTCTTGAGGTATGCCTATATAGCTATGTATTTCCCTCTTAAGACTGCTTTTGCTGTGTCCTTAACGGTTTGAACCATTGTATTTTAACTTTGATTTATTACCATGTACTTTTTAATTTCTTTGATTTCCTGGTTGCCCTATTTATTGTTGAGTAGTATGTTGTTTAACCTCCATGTATTTGTTGTCTTTTGTGACTTTTTCTTGTGGTTGACTTCTAGTTTCATAGCATTATGATCAGAGGAAATGCATGATATAACTGCAGTCTTTTTGTATTTGTTGAGGACTGTTCTGTGATCGAGTAAGTGATCTATTCTGGAGAATGTTCCATGTGCATTTGAGAAGAATGTGTATTCTGCTGTTTTAGGATGAAATGTTCTGAATATATCTGTCAATTCCATCTGGTACTGTGTTTCATTCAGAGCTATTGTTTCCTTGTTTATTTTCTGTGTAAAAAAATATCTACACAGGATCTTAAAGTCCTCTACTATTATTGTATTATTATCAATGAAGTCTTTTGTGTTCATTTTTTTATTGTTTTATGTATTTGGGTGCTCCCATGTTGGGTGCATAAATACTTAAAATTGCTATATATTCTTATTGGATTGTCACTTTTATTATTGTATAATGCCCTTCTTTGTCTTTTGTTACAGTCTTTGTTTTAAAGTCTAGTTTGTCTAATATAAGTATTGCTACTCCAGCTGTTTTTTGACGTCCATTTGCAGGATAAAATTTTCTCCATCCCCTCACTTTCAATCTGTGGTGTCTTTAGGTCTAAAATGAGTATTCTGTAAGCAACATATAAAGGAGTCTTGCTTTTTTTTTAATTCATTTGACACCCTTTGTCTTTTGAGAAGAGCATTTAGTCCATTTATATTCAAAATAATTATTGATAGATATATATTTCTTGCCATTTCATTACTTGTTTTGTCGTTGTCTCTGGGAGGTTTTCTCTGATTCTTTCTTGTCTTTGTCACTTTTGGTCTCTCCTTTCCACTCAAAGAGTCCTCCTTAGTATTTCTTGCAGATCTGATTTGTTGTCACGAACTCCATTAGTTTTTGTTTGTCTGGGAAACTATTTCTCCTCCTATTCTTCTGATTGCCTTGCTGGATAGAGTATTGTTGGTTGCAGATTTTTCCCTTTCAGCATTTTAAATGTATCATGCCACTCTCTCTGGCTTGCCAAGTTTTTGTTGAGAAATCTCCAGCTAGCTTTATGGGTTTCCCTTGTAAGTTCAGGACTTCATTTGTCTTGTGCTTTTAAGATTTTTTTTATCGTTATATTTTGTAAGTTTTATTACAATAAGTTTTGATGTGGGCCTGCTTTTTTGTTTTGTTTTGTTTTGTTTTGTTTTGTTTTGTTTTGTTAGGAGATCTTGTGCTTCCTGGATCTGGATGTCTGTTTCTTTCCCCAGATTAGGGATGTTTTCTGCTATCATTTCTTGAAAAAAAAATTCTGCCATCTTTTCCCTCTCTTCTTTCTCTGGAACTCCTTTAATACGAATGTGATTTCATTTGTTGGAGTCACTGAATTCACTAAGTCAATTTTTATATTCCATAAGGCTTCTTTTTCTCTTTTGTTCAGCTTCATTACTTTCCATTACTTTATCTTCTGTGTCACTAATTTATTCCTCTCCTTCTTCTAGCTTGCTGTTCATTGCATCCAGCATGTGTCTAATCTTGTTTATTTCACTGTTCATCTCTGATTGACTATTTCATAACTATTTTATCTCTGTTCTATGGGGCTCATTGATGTCTTCTATTCTTTTCTCAAGTCCAGTGAGGATCTCTATGATTGTTGTTTTAAATTCTCCATTGGGCATGTTACTTGTATCTGCTTTGTGTAGATCTTTGGCCTTGTCCTCATCTTATTCTTTCATTGAGTACAAATTCCTCCATCTCTGCATTTTGTCTAAGTCTCTGTCTTCTTCTCTGTGTTAGAAAAGCCAATTATGTCTCCCACTCCTGAAAGTAATGGGTTAATAAAGAGATGATGTAGGGAACAGGGCCTGGCACTTCACAGAATATCTCTGATATATGCTGCATGTGCTCTGCTATTGTGTTTTGGCTGCTCTATCCTTTGGATCAGTCATCTGCAGAGGCTCTTCTAGCCTGCTGTGGGCCATTTTTTTAATGCCTAAATCATGTTGCTATACTTCCTACCTTATTTGATGCGGCCTCTTCTCTCCCTTTAGTTGTGGAATTTGTTCTGTCAGGCTTCAGGTTGATCTCTGGGGTATTTAGGATGATTTGATAGTTTTCTAGTCATGTTGGTGGGACTAGACTAACCTAGTTCCTACTACTCTGCTGCCATCTTCCTCTCTCCATAAAGTATTTGCTTTTATAAAAACCATAATGCAATTGCACATTTAGTAGACTACAGCATAATGTAAGCATAACTTTTATATGCACTGGGAAACTGAAAAATCCATTTGAATCTCTTTCTTGTGATATTTACTTTATTGTGGTATCCTAAAGATGGACTCTCAGTGCCTCTGAGTTATGCTTGTATATACAAACAACCCAGAGGTCTTGTTATATGTAGCAATCTGGAATAAGGCCTGAAACCATATATATTTTCAATAACAGTTTTACTAAGATATTATTTACACACTGTCAAATTGGTCTTTAAAGTGTTTACAATTAGTAAGTTATAGCATGCTCACAGAGTTGTGCAGTCATCTCTCCTACTGAACAAAAGCATCATGTAGACCACATTTTAAATAGCAAAGTGCTAAGAATCTGGCCACCAGTATCTGATACAAACGAAACTATTTCACCCTTGAATAGTTTCATAAGGCTGACTGAAGTGAAAACTAAAATTCCACATGGACTTGGCATCATGATAGGACTGGGCCTCAGTTCTGCCTGAGTTATTTTTGTTTGTTCGTTTTTTAATAGAAGCTTTATAGAGAGACTTACCCTTGAAGATCAGAGAAGTTGCTCAGAAGCGATGGAAAGGCTTGTCTTTTGAATATGGAAAAGGTATGAGTTGAGTTGATTATTAACCCCTGGAGAAAGTATCATGCAGGAGGACACCATGATGTGAAAGCATGTAGTCTTCTTTAAGGACCTACAAAATGTTCAGCACATCTGCAGTGAAGATTTTAAAAATTGTAGAGTAATTGTGACCAAATTATAGAAAGCCTATGTTCCATGTTGGATTCTGGAGGGTTTTGTTTTGTTTTGTTTTGTTTCATTTTGAGAGAGAGAGAGAGAAAGAGAGAGAGAGAACATGTGCACATGCGATGTTGGAGAGGCAGAGGGAGTGAGAAAATCTCAAGCAGGCTCCATGCCCAGCAGAGCTGATGCGGGGCTCTATCTTATGACCCTGAGATCATGAGTTAAAATCAAGAGTGGGACACTTAACCAACTGAGCCACCCGGGTGCCACTGGAGTTTGGGTTTTAACCTGAAGATGAAGAACCATCTAACAAAGAGACATGATTTTTTAAATTAATTAATTTATTTGAGAGAGAAAGAGCACGAGAGAGAGAGAGAGAGAACAAGCATGATGAGGGGTGTGCTAAGAGGGGGAGGGGGAAGCAGGCTCCCTGGTCTAGGGGAGGCTTGATCCTAGGGGCTGGATCCCAGGACCCTGGGATGATGACCTGAGCCAAAGGCAGACTGACTGAGCCACCTAGGCACCCCCAAAGAAATATGATTAAAAGCCATTTTAGAAAGGTATTTTTGGTAAAAGCCTTGAAGATGAATTTGAAAAATTTGAGGATGATTGTAAGTGACCAATCAGAGGGATGTTCCCGCAACTGAGGCAATAATTCTTAAGGCCCCAAATAATTCATTTGCAGTTAGAATTAGAAGTTAAAAACAAGTTAGAATAATGTAGAATAATGATGCATAAAACTTTGTGAGAATTCAGATAGAAATGTGGGAGGTATAGGATCCCTGGTTGAAATCCAGGATTTTAGCTTCAGTGACTTGAGGTGTTTTGTGCTTATAGCACTACAGTGAATTTTATATATCCATAGTAGTTCTATGTGAAAAGACAATACAATAAGATAATAGTGATGCAAGATACTACTGTTATGCACTGTTTATTTCCCCTTAATAATCAGAAAAGAATGTAGAGCAATGCTACACTGAGAGATTTTTTTGGAGGGGGTACCTTTACATAATAGGTAAAGTGGAAAAAACTCTGAATGAAAATTAAGATCACATATTTTGTTTTTCAGAATCCCCCTTTGTGGGTCGATTTTTCTTTATGGACTGTTTTTCTCATTCTTTACGATGATTCTGAGTCTCTTTTAGAAATTTGTAGTAAAAGCCCAAGGCTGTAATATATGCATGTTATTCTGAAATATGGTAAGTAATATAGCACTGTAAATTATTATCTTCACTACCATTATTTAAATGTAAGAAATAATTTCTTGGATGACATGCCTATTTTAAAGGACAAAAGAGCCCCAGTCAAGTTAAGTACTAATAGGTGGAAATTGCACTTCACACTGAAGTACAATTTAGTTATGTTGTACAGTGGACTGAATTTTGCTTCCCCAAAATTCATATGTCAAAGCTTTAATCCTACTGTAAGGGTATTGAGAAGGAGGCCATTTAGGAGGTAATTAGATCATGCAGTGGAGCCCTCGTGAATGGGATTAGTACCCTTCTTAGGGAATTAGTGCCCTTATAAGAAGAGGTCCCAGAGAGCCAGCTAGTTTTCTTACCACCTTGTGGCAAAACAACAAGAAATCAGCTGTCTGCACCCAAGAAGAGAGCTCTCACAAAACTGGGCCATGTTGGCACTCTTTCAGAGTTGCAGCCTCCAGAACTGTGAGAAAAAAAAAATGTTGTTTTTAGTTAAATAAACAAGTTTATTTGTAAATGTAGTAAACACATATCATTAAATTCAATGAAAGGATACATTTTAAAATCATTCAGAAAGCCATCTGTAAATTTCCCAAGACTGTATGGTCAGATGTAACCTAACCTGATGTCATCTTAACTGGCAGTTAGTTTAAATAGGATAGAAAAAAATAACAATATAACTGAGGAGAATTTAAGCAGATTTTAAAATTACAGGGGCTCGAGTTTGTTCCATTGAATTTTTCATCAAGGTTTAACTCTTGAAATCTTTGAGTTTCTTCAAAACACGAAGAAACTTGTACAGAAGAGTCTAATAATAAAGGAGGCCTTGGGGGGTTTACCTACAGGACAATGAGATCTAAAGGAGTCTGCTTTTGAAGTAAATAAAGGCTTTTTCTGAGCTTACAATACAATTATAGTTGTACTGAAAACTGAATTATAGACGAAGTATTTTCAAGTTAATGGAACAGTTTTTATTTGTCTGTTCACAATATGACCCACTGTTGGTAGAAATCATAAAATGTACTTTAAAACGTATCAAAATGTGAAAACATAAGATATTTATGAGCTAAAATAGAAGATACATATTGCAAAAATAAGGTCTTTTTTTAAAAGAAAGATTAGTTGACTGTTAAGTTTGGTTTCATTTTTTAAGGGTACATGGAGAAGATTGGTGGGATGGTGCACAAAAGTTAAGAATGGATCCAACTGACTTTTGTGCCAGAGCCTGTAGTCATATTCCAAGTAGTGTTTAGAATACATATGAAAAAATTTTCTCAAGAATTTCTGTATAAAGATGAAAGAAATAGTAGTAGTGTTTATGGAATAAGCAGCATAGAAATGACCGAAGGAAACATGAAACATTGAATTCTTACTATAACTTGTTTGAATTGCTGGTGTAATATTCAACTAAAAATTACCTGTAGAAATAGTTATGAATTTGGAGTGTTCCATGTTGAGGAATTACCTCATGCTAGGATTGATTGATTGATTGATTGATTGATTTTAGGACCCAATAATTTAGATCAATCTGGTATTACCAGAAATTTAAAGTTGAAATAATCTCTTTCCCATAGTCAATTTTTTAAAGAATTATAAATCATAGAATTACAAAGTTTTTTCTCTTTAGAATTTCTTAGTTCTAAAGATAAATTATGACTTGATGACAAGAAATGTCCTTCTTTTATCAACCAATTTCAAAGTTAAGAACTGTTCTAAATATAGTGTGTGTATATATATGCATGTGTGTGTGTGTGTATGTGTGTGTTTGTAAAGAAAAGTTTCTTTAAATTCTGATTCAGAGTGGAAAATTTTAAGACAATTTCCACCCATCAGGAATTTTGGCAGATATCAGAGTACAAAGAAACTTTTAGATAAAGCAGATATTTGTTTTAAATATGCTATATTTTGTTCAGACTTGTTTATTTTGCAGCATTTGTTTCAATGATTATCCTTGGCATACTTAAACTTGTGTGTTAATTTTTATGTGAATGCTTTGAATGATTTAAATATTACATTTTGGAAAAAATATTCCTTTCTGGTATGTGAAGAGCTATTGGAACTCTTCTTGCTTCTCCCAAATCCTGTAATTGTCATTATTTTTCTTATGGGAATGGGAATTTCAGATTAATTAAAGCATACCATTAACCTCAGGCAAGGAGACAGATTTAATCTTTGTTGTCTCCTGATACTCTTTTAAATTATTTTCATGTCTTCAACATCTTTCTAGTGAGCTTAAAATGTTTCTACTGATTTGATCTTACTGGTCAAGAAAAGGGCATCTGCCAAGCTAATTTACTCTAGAGGATTTAATGAACAATACATACTTTCCAAAGGACTGCATTTCAAGAAAGAATAAAATAATGCTTCTTAATATAGCGGAGAAAGCATGGCTTTGGGATTTAGACAAGTGATTTTCATAATGAGATCCTCATGATGTGATCCTGAACAAGTTCTTTTTTCAAGCCTTAGTTCATGTTTAAAAATCATATGATTTGGGGGAGAATTTAACAAGGATATATTCATTCATCTGTTTCTCAGGCATTGTGCTAGGTTTTGGAGTTTCTATGAAACAAAAGCCTGTTTTCACATAGAGTTCATAGTCTAACATAGGAGATAGTAATGTGCTTTTGTAGGATGTGTATAATGAGCCACATGCATATTAAACAAAAGGCCACAATGTATTTGAAGGTTACAGAAGGTGTTGGGGAGTTACTGATATTTTATACTGAGTGGTTTTTTTTTAAGATTTTATTTGTGTATTCATGAGAGACACACATTGAGAGAGAGGGACAGAGATGTAGGCAGAGGGAGAAGCAGGCTCCATGCAGAGAGCCCGATGTGGAACTCGATCCCGGGACTCTGGGATCACGACCTGAGCCCTGAGCTGAAAGCAGACACGCTTAACCACCGAGCCACCCAGGCGTCCCTATACTGAATTTTAAAAATATGTAAGGATGCTTCACACAAAATTAGTGACTCATCTGAAAGAAATATGTCTCAAATGGCAGAATATTTTACTCTTTGTTATCTGTGTGGGAGAGAGTAGTGTCTGTCACTGAAACACACACATAGCTACACACACACACACACACACACACATACACACCCTATATTATAGGAACCAGAGTTGGTTCACTGAGAACATTGGTTAAAAAGGGAGATCTTTAAAAATGACATAGTCTCCTAAATATATTAACATCACTGTTATTTGTATATTTACTTGTCAATCTTGTAATAAAGGCAAGGCATTTTCTTTGATTATGGGCTTGCTGATTAGGGTCTTATTTTTTCCCTTGCATGAATGGTACCCAGTTTGCACTTTCTGTACTGCATTTCCATTTTCGGGATTTTCTGAGCATAATAATATTTAGATTCTTGATAAGCAACTTGAATGCAGAGCTTTCTTTCATATATTTATGAGTTTTTTAAACTTGCAAGGTTGTCTTACTTTAATTTTGATAACATTTTTGCTTAACAACTCACCTTTATTATGTGTGTCCAAACATGCATAGATTTCGTAGCCTCAATTTTGTATTTTGGCATGGATATTTCAACAATTTATGTACGTTTTTCAATATTATGTTAGGTAGTCACACTTACACGTCATGCTGGAATAAACAGGTTTGGAGACAAACACAGTTGATTGACTCATGATACCAACATGAGTTTTTCTGACTGGCAAGAGAAATGCATGAGCATCCTGTAACCTGCTGACAACATGCACATAGAGCACATAGCAACAGTCACTATAATTAAAAGACTTTTCCATTCCAAATCAGGACGGTGTCAGAACTTAAATTTTCACTGTATATAAAGACAATATTGTCAATATCCATTAAAATAATTGTAATGTCCTTTAATACTTTCATCTTCTAAATATCCTTATATTTTATGGAAATCCCTCAAGACTGTTATAATTTGCCAAGAAAAGGAGTAACTTGGTCAAACTGGAGAAGGAATACCTGGGCTCCTCCCTCCATGTTACATTAGAATTCTATACAGAATATCAACAACATAAACAGGTGGATAGATACATAGGTAGGTAAATAGATAGATAAATGGGTACAGAAATCAATTTGTACCCATGGATGTTATTTAAAGGTCAGTTTTTAAATGCAATTTGTATTTATTATTTTTAAAGATGTATTTATTTATTTGAAAGAGAGAGAGAGAGAGAGAGAGGGAGGGAGAGAGAGTGGAAGGGAGGGTGGATGATAGAAATTCAAGCAGACTCCACACTGAGCAGGGAGCCCAACATGGGGCTTGATCTCACGACCCTGAGATCACCACCTGAGCTGAAACCCAGAGTCAGATTCTTAACCAACTGCACCATGCAGGCACCCTGAAATTTAATTTATTTTTAAATACCTCATTGTTATTAGCTTATTTTTAATAACTCTACCTTCATTTTATTTGAGATTTAAGAGTAAGTCACCTAAAAGCTTATTTTAAGGTCTAAAGTAGCTTAAATTAAGAATCATGATTTTAGAAAGAGAAAATCACTAAGGAAGTATAAGAATAAAATGAAGATATGTTTATTTAATTTTAGCATTTCACAAATAATTTTCCTTGATAAGTGCTAATTACTTTTTCTTTGCCTTGGATGTTCCTAAAACCATACGTTAAATGATGAGTCACTGTCCATATCATTGATCACATCCAAAGTGCATAAGGCAGTATACTAAATATTTGCATTATATGAGATTCCAGATTCAGAGGCTATATTCTTCCATGCATTCACAAAAGCCCTGCCTTGCAGAGTTTTCTGTCTTTAAGTGCTTGGACCAATATCATGTACCAACTGGACAGAACTTTTTTAAAAAGGTATTGACACAAAACAGAGCATTTTATTTTAATATTTGGGCACTGTTATTTATTTGACTTGATATGCTGAGTAAAGTCAAGCTGCCTTTGGGAGAATGAAGAAATGTTACAAAATACAAGACAGGTTATAGTCTGTTATTTCAGAGGACAGGTCAAAGAATTTTATACTGAGAGTAACATACATTTGCCATCCTTGGCAGTAATTTCATAAGGAATTTGGATTGATTTGATGTCAAAAAACAATCATAGGAAAAAAATGTCATCACTGTTATAAAGATGATACTCTATAATAATCTACATTTATATTGTAAGTGGCTATGAAGGGGGAAAAAAAGCCAAGAATTACACTTAAATAAAACAACAACAAAAAGTGTGATTTGGTAGTTTACTTTTATAACATTATTAAAGCTAAAAATATTTTATATATTTTGATCTTTGTTGAAAACCTACTATGTAGCAGGTACCTTGTTAATTTATTTGTGAATAGTCTGTACAAATGTTTTTGATTTTTCTTCTATCCAATACACTACTCAGAGAAACTCACCATTAAAACAACTCTGGTCTACTTTTGGAGTAGAGTAGGAGACTTTGGGCTTTTCAACAACCTGAGGATTTTGCAGGTGTGAGATAATATGATCTGCAGTGATGTTTGCATCCCTCCATGTATGCACATGGTCAGAAGGAGGAGAGTATAATTGACATAAGGACATCTCATTAAGAAAGGGAAAGATCCTCTGTAATTGCTGGGTCCAGCTTTTGAGAGATCAGCTATCCCTGTTGATATCAGGGGCCCTCCTTGCTCCTGGACATGGAATATCCTATATTCCTAGAAGATGTGTACCTATGATACACTGTGAGAAGTCAGGGGAAAAAAAAATCCACCCCTTGAGTTTTACCTGCCTTTCATTCCAGAAGACTCAAATGTCTAACACAACTTAAGTAGGCAGGGATTTAATTGTGCAAACACACCATTAATATCAAATGTAATGAGAATTGCTAAGCAGATGCAATTATTAGGCATACACAAGTTTCTGAAATCACAGATTCTGATGTCTTATAGAAAATCACATTACGATAGAGCAGCAGAGGCTGTCAAAACCCATAAAAGACACAGTCAGAGTCAAGAGCCTCAATGGGGAATTTAAACATGGAGAAACCATACTACAGACTATTGATAAGCCTACTTTCACTAATTTTCCACTTAGGACAGGAGTTCTCACATTTTGCAGTTTTTAAAGAATGCTCATACGTGTATCAGTTAGTGTTGTACCCAAACTTAATGAATACAGAACCTCCCACAATTGCTTAAGGAAATAATTGAGTTGTCCCTGTCAGCAGTCATCACTGTTATCAGTGACAACTACCAGGCTTCTTGGTTTGCTGTCTGTGGCAGCCCATGCCTTTTGTGCACTCCGCTTCTGATTTCATCCCAGCTGTGGAAGACAGTCTGTGAGAGCCCAGACAAGCTGTTTATTTCTCTGCCTTTTGCTTTTCCAACATTGAGCACTTCTCAGTTCGCCTGCAGGCACCCAGTGGGGATTAAATCTCATGGAACCAGCCCAGACTGATGGGAGCTGGGCCTTGGTCTTTAAACCCTATGTCTACAGCCTCCTGCCATCGATAGACCTTAACAGATATTTCCATTAGGAGATATTATAGCCTTTGCTGGTATGCAGTCTTTGTTGTGACTACTCAATTATACCATAGCAAGGCTGCCATAAACAATACACAAATGAATGGATGTGGCTTTATTCCAATAAAACTTTATCTACAAAAACAGGCCACTGGCTAAATTTGACCAGTGGGTAGGGTTGCCATATTTATATAAAAATTCAAGACATTTACTTAAATTCAATTTCAGATAAATGCATTTAATTTTTTTAGCATAAGTATATCCTAAACAGATATTTTTTAATATGAAATTCAAAGTTAATTGTGTATCTTGTATTTTATGGCAACACTACCTGTAGATTGCAGTTTGATGATCTCTGCTTTACACAGATTTTATTTTTTTAAGGATTTCAGTATTATATCAAGACTTCTAGAAGAATCACCTCTATTGGTTATAACACTAACGCTAATAAATACACATCAGTTTTGGTGGAGCTCTTTTTCTTTTTTTCTTTTCCTGTTTTACTCTCTAAACTCCCTCACGTTTGCTTTCTGGTATCTTCTCCTAAGTAAACTTCTGCCTCCTGGCTATGGCCTGAATTGTTTCCTCCCTACAGGGTTAAAGCCTCAATCCCCAAGGTGACTATTTATTTATTTATTTATTTATTTATTATTTTTGCAAAGCGACTATATTTAAACAAAGGACCTTGAAGTGTGAATTAAGGTCAAATGACATCATAAGGGTGAAGTCTTAATAGGATTAATTTCCATATAAGTAGAGACACTAGAGAGGTCTCTTTCTCTCCTTACCTGCACAGAAGAAAAAACACATGAGGAATTAGTGAGAAGGCAGTCATCTGCAAGCCAGGAAAAGTCCTCACCAAAAGCAAATCCAGAAAGTAACTTGATCTTGAAGTATAATCTTCACTACTGTGGAGTAAATAATTTCTATTGCTTAAGTCACATAGTCTATGGTATTTTGTTATGACAGCGCTAGCAGATTAATACACTCACCCGCTCTAATGAAAAAAAATTTAAATATTTTATTTGTTTATTTGAGAAAGAGAGGGAGAGAATGAGTGATAGAAAGCAAGATATGAGTGATAGAAAGATAAAAAGATGATCATAGGAGAAACTGCATTAGCATTTGCCAAGGCCCAGTGGGGGACATCTGCCATAGTTCTAAGCAAAATCCTAGGGCATGGAAATCATGATTGATAAATGAGACATGGTGGTAATTCCATGGAAATAAAGAAAGAAATAATAGGAGTTGAAATGGAAAGAAAGAAGAAAGAAAGAAAAGAAAGAAAGAAAGAAGAAAAAAGAAAAAAAGAAAGAAAGAAAGAAGAAAGAAAGAAAGAAAGAAAGAAAGAAGAAAGAAAGAAAGAAAGAAAGAAAAGAAAGAAAGAAAGAAAGAAAGAAAGAAAAAGAAAGAAAGAAAGAAAAAGAAAGAAAGAAAGAAAGAAAGAAAGAAAGAAAGAAAGAAAGAAAGAAAATGAGTCGAATAAAAAATAATGAAAGTTTCCAAGACTTAGGAAGAAAGAACCCACATAAGGAGATATAAAAAAGCAATCCTTTAGGCCAAAGCAATATAGTCATAATACAGATAACTCTATGGTGATACATTTGAGAAAGAAAATATATAATTTATATATTATAAATATATATATTATATATTAGTATATATATAATTTGTCAAATTCTGTTGCAAAGAGGTAGAAAACTTGAATAATTCAGTAATACTGTAAAAAAGGTAAAACACAAAAGACAGGCATTAAACCTTCAGAGAACAGATGACTTAGTTCAACATTCAAGGAATTTGAGATTTCAGAAAATATATTGGCATATATTTCATATGAGAATGTTATTTAAGATATGACTGTAAAAAATTTGACCTAAGAATATAGATATAATTATTCTAATTATAATGCTAGTAAATTGAATCTAAGATACCAAAAGAATAAATAGCAAATCAGGTAGGCATGCAATTCAATTCTAAATATATTAGTTAAAGAAAAAAAAGAATCAAGTTAATATAATCCTCAAACCAGGATTTTACGACAGCATAAAATAAAGCATCAGACTAATTGGACCTAACACTGCAGGGGTAAAAATCTTAATTGAAATACTACTTAATAAACTCAAAAAATACATATTAAAAGAGTTATGCAGCATAACCAAGTATTTAATTTTAAGTATGCATGAATGGTTCAATTTTACATAAATTATTTTTATTATTTATTCATAATAGGAAAAAAAAGCCCTCTCAAAATGACATTTGATAACATTAAATGACCATTTATCTTAAAAAACAATTAATTAAGTAGATTCAAAGTACTTAGAGATTGTAAATCTTGCTATTTTCCTACAGCAAATAGCTAATACATTAAATGTTAAAACACTAAAACAGCTATTATTGAAATCACTACAACTCAGGTCAGAGTGCTATCCCCTCTATGGATAAATACTAAATTATTTTGGATATGGATAATACTAGATACATTATAGATATATAGATATCTGTATCTATATAAATAATACTAGATAGTATCTAGATACTAATACTAATAGTATCTAGATAATACTAATATAATACTATAGATAATACTAGATTATTTTGAAGATGCTAACTAGTAAGAGTTACCCAGATCCCCAGACCTGAGATTGCACCCTGAGCCAAAGGCAAATGCTCAATAGGGAAGCCACCCATTTGCCCCTATTTCAGCATTTTAAATGGAAAAATTTGTATTTCACTTACAGAAGACCAGAGATTCTGAACCATTCTGAGACCAGAGATTCTGAACATTTAGGTATATATATTTTTTAATGCTAGAATTCATTTTCTCAGTGGAGAATGAGGCACAGCACAGCAGGAAAAATATTATAGTTGACAATGTTTTAAATTAGACTAATATTGTGAAACACGCTTTAATAGTCCTGGAACCAACATATTTTATTCTTTCTGCTTGACAAAGTTCTGATCATTCAGCTGAATGAGAACTGCTGTTCGTTATTATTTTACATATGTGTAAAAATGTTCAAATACCTTTTTAGATATCATTGTACACAATTTAGACTTGTTATGGTATAAAAACAATATAGGTTAAGAATGGATGCAATTTATTATTTTAACTTTAGAATCCAAAATTATATTTCAGCATATCATAAAACACAAAAGTTAAGGTTACTGTAAGATGAAAATGTACGTGATTCTTTAGAGTTTCAGAACATTTTGGAAAAATAAGACAGGAAGAATTACCCTTATATCTAAGACTGATTCACAACTTCAGCATGTGTCATATTTTCCCTTCTTTTCCTTATAATAAATATAAAATGTAAGGTGTTTGAATCGCATGAAGAAAAGCACCAATATCTCAGAGTAAACTGGTAAATACTTAAGACTAAGGCACTGTGCCAGTCTTCATGTCTCTCAGCAAAACGCTCTCCACTGGATTGCTGTCTGAATCCTTGAGTTCATTTCTAACAAGTAATTTTTCCAAACACTTTAATTTAGCATCACAGATACAGCTCTCATTGAACTTATGAAGTGAGAGACTAAACTTGCTCTCCTCATTCTCTGTGTTGCCTCTAGACTGGAATAGGGAGCATTTACCAGTTACTTAACAGTCTCAGGAACTAAGAGGAAGGTAATGTTTCCTGCAGTCACTTTTATGCTTTCCAGAGCAGCTCTCAGATTATGTTTCTGTTTCCTCTCACAGTCTAATAAATATTGGTTGGATTTGTAATCAGCAAAACTGAGGTCTCCTAAATTCTTTGGTAAGAAAAAGCTAAGTGGTGTTGGTACTTGAAGAGGAAGGAGACCCCTGCACAAGCTTTAGTCCACCATGCTTTTTGAGGTTGCATTTACCATAAAGCCTCTAATTGTTTTCTTGTTTTTCAAATGTATAGTTTAAATATTGTCCTGTGAGTATGAAGGCTATGACTGCATACTTGCAACTTGGAAACATGATTTGCTGACTTACTGGTCAACTTGGAATTTCCTACTTGTTCAGATATTTGAGGTTTTTGAGCCACTAAAAGGCCACAGTCAATAGATTCTACTCCAGAGAAGAAACCATTTTTCAATGGCTGGAGGAGGTAATTCAGTTCCAACAAGCAACAGTTTATTTTACTTCTCAAGTTTTTTTTTTTAAATTACATTTATCATAATTTCCTATATTTTATTTCAAATAATGATAGTAACAGGACTTAAGATTTATTGTCAAGTACTGTTCTCAGTTTTTCACTGCTTTGCAGATGTAGTCATGTAATCCTTACAATGTCCCATGAGGTAGACACAGTTGTTCTATGTATAAAAAATAGAAGCAAGGGCAGCCCGGGTGGCTCAGTGGTTTAGCACTGCCTTCAGCCCAGGGCAGGATCCTGGAGACCCGGGATCAAGTCCCATGTCTGGCTCCCTGCATGGAGCCTGCTTCTCCCTCTGCCTGTGTCTCTGCCTCTCTCTCTCTCTCTCTCTCATTCTCATGAAAAAATAAATAAAATATTTTAAAAAATAGAAGCAAGAGGATTTTTACTTATTTTTTTTAATTTTATTTATTTTAGAAAGAGAAAGACTGTGCGCATGCAAGTGGGAGGAGGGGCAGAGGGAGAGAATCTTCAAGTGATTCCCTACTAAGCATAGAGCCGGAGGTGGGGCTCAATCCCAGGATGCTAAAATCACGACCTGAGCTGAAAGCAAGAGTCGGATGCTTAACCAACTGAGCTACCCAAGTGCCCCAAGAGTAATTACTATTTATTCAGGGCTGCATAAGTAGTGAATTACTGAGCTGGGTTATGTAAGGAGGCTGACTACAGAGCCCCGTTCTTCATCTTCTTCCATATGGCCTGCAAAAAATATGGGGAAGTTTGAAAAAAAGATTGAATAATTATTTTATTTTTATAGTTTATAAAATTGAAATTCATTCTTAAATTCCATGGATGCTAGTTTTTCAAATGACAAAAATGCATCCACTTTTCATTATTCTAGAGAGATGGGTATAATATTATGTGGATTTTAAAAACTAACATCAGACTTTTTAACAGAATTGGAAGAAGAATAATGAAATCTAGAACCACAACGCATTAGTCTTGAAGAGAGATGTACTGTATTCTAGTTGAATGACAGACCCCTACCTCTGACTAGCTCAGGAAAATACAGGGGTTAGATTGGCTAAGGTAATGAAGAGTTAAAACCCCAAACTGCTAGGATTCAAGGCACACAGCTAGCTTCAGAAACATCTGAAGCAAACAAACAACCAAAAAATCCCAAAACAACCCTCCAAAAAACTTTCTAGCAATTATTTTCCATTTATTATTTCCTGATTTTTCTCTTGAGTTAGCCTTTTTCCTCCTCTCACTAGCTTTCTCTACATAGTGGAAAAATATGGCCAGTGGAGGTGCTCAGTTTTATACTTTATCACCACTACAACTGAGACAACAGATTCCCCTTCTCGGTTGCAATTTGAAAAATTTCAGGAAAGCACTCAGGATGCCATTCCTGGAGAGTGGCCACTCTGGGCCAGTCACGTGTCTCACGCAGCATTGCTTTGTTCCACAGGGGCCTTCTCCACGAATCTGGTTTAGACAATCAGCGCAGGTTAAGTGATGGGAGGATGGATCTGAACAGACCAGATCCACGAAAATGACATGATGCAGTGGCAGGAGCAGAGAATTTAAGAATTAGAGAAATGGTAATTCAAACCCCGGTCCAAAAAGTCACTACTTAAGTGATTCAAGTTTTTTTGTGAATCTCTTTTCACATTGGTTCATTTATCTAAACTATTATGATAAATAAATGAGATAATATGTAAACAATAGCTAGCATTAGACTAGCTTGGTATCATTTTTATCTAAGCCCTTGTATTGTCCACGTATTACCTAAGCCCTTATTAGTCTGTATAAGTTTACTCTGTAAATCAGGTTAATAGTTCCTTTTCAGATGAGAAAATGAGACATAAAACAGTTAAAAAAATGCTCTATACTCATATTTTGTAAATTTGGGAGGCAGAATATGTAGATTTTCAAGAAATATCAATCCTTTATAATATGAGCTCTAAGTTCATTAATCTTCAAGACATGCTTGCTCTTCCAGGAAAGCTCAATGCTCAGAGGTAGGGCTTGCACTACGTACTTCTGTGAATCTGACTCAGAATCGCCATAATTATAAAAATATCCCTCATTCTTCATTAATGAGTGCTCATCACTAGTCTTGTGCATAATTCAGTATCATACCTTGAGAGGCATAGTGAGTAAGAGCATGGACTTGAGAGCCAGTCTACCTAGGTTAGGAGTGTAGCTTTGCCATTTTTACCAAATGTAGAGCCTTGACCATGTCGCTCAACATATTTGTGTCTTGGGTTTCTTTCCTGTCAAAAGTTAATAGTACTGTAGCTACCTTTCAGATGCATTATAAGGGAAATCATGAACAAATCAGCACTTTGTAAGGTCTCTGAGTAATACCTGACCCTTAGTAAGCACTCAAGAAATAGCTGCTACCATTGCTGCTAACTACTATAATCTCTAGTACCTCCACCACCATTAATATTAAGGAATGTTTTCATCTTCTGAATCCACTGTTTCTATTAATCACATTTTAATTTTTAGTTTCTACTTAATTTTAGTTTCTATTTAATTATGACTTAATGTCATAATTCATGTAGTCAAGAAGTATGTATCAAGTTCTAACCTGTGCTAACCTGGTAACGAAATGGTATATAATATATTAAGGGAACAAATCATGTAGCTCTGGAATGAGCACAGTTACACGAGACAACTGGGTATATTTATATGACAGCTTGCTAGATATTTTCATAAACATACTTCAGGAAAACTCAACTTATAGGAAACAGAAAAGTTATTTTTTCTCATATTGTCATTTTCTTTTTGTCCATACTTCCTGAAGACAGAAAACTGAACCAGGTATTGAAAAGTTACTGTTATGTATTAGACTTATTTTTACTTAAGACTGTTAGAATGTCTTCTGTTTTTATTGCCAATAAATACACACTTGCAACACACAAAAAAAGTGTAGTCTCTCACTGTTATTTTTTTAAATTACTTTTCCTACATAAATGGTTGTGAATATAGTAACAGCAATTTCAATAGGATCAAATTTTTTTTTTTAGAATCAAAATTTATTGTAAGAGATGCCTGACTAATTTTGGCTTTTGACTTGATTCTGTAATTTATTATTTTTGTGAATTTAGACAAATTACAATCACTGAGCCCAGCTTCCATATCTTTAAATAAAACACCTTCACTACCTGGTATCTAAGGTCTCTTGGAGTCTAATATTCTTAGTTTTACATGGAAAAAGAAACTGAAGTGCGGTCTAGGGAAGGTAAGCTCATCTGTTTATCAGCATATACCGAATTTTATATACAAAGAGAAAAATAATTTTAAAGAAAACTGCCAGAAATAATGTTTATATGCTTTGGAGGTAACAGGCTGTCAGATAAGTGTGTGAAATGACATGATTTGGTCATATAAATATTGATTAAACTTACTTTAGTTGTATTTTGCAGGGTATTTTAGAATAATTAGATGTTGAGAAAGCAGAAACACAGATACAGAATTTTTCCAGGATTTACAGGATATTGTGACTGGACCAAAAGTTTGACTTTTAAATCATGAAAATAATGCAGTTTAAGCTTAAAACTAAATGAGTAGCAGAGGCTGAGGGGTGGTACAGAATTAGAAAAGCATACTTATCTTAAATCTCAATCTCAAGTTTATGTTTGTGGATAGAAAAGCTAATAGTAATGGCCCTATATTTTGGTGGTACAAATACTGAGGTGGATACTAACCCTGAGTAAACAGGTGGTGCGTGCACGCTGGCTTTTCATCTCAGTCGCAACACTACCCACCTTCCAGTGCTTGTTACCTTTCATCGGGCCCCTTCCTCTGCCACACAGACATGCACACCTTAAAGGCTGTGCCTCCCATGCTTTTCATACTTTTGAATCCATGTTTCCTTTGGGTAATTATTTTAAAATTCAAGACACGTACACACATTTGGCAATGTCACCCTCCTCCCCTTACCCTTGATTTCTACTCGTTTTGCAAAACAAATAGCAAGATGACAAGTATTTCCTGGTTTATCCCAAGCAGAAGGTCCAGTGTGCTCATGTGCCTGGAGAGAACGAGGGGAATGGGAGAGGCAGAGAAAAGAGGGAGTGAGGGCATTTTCAGGAACTAAAGTAGTTTACAAAGCCAGGTATACTGGAAGGACGCGGAGAGAAGCAGGCTGAGCCCTGCACAGGGAGTAGATTTAAGGGCCTTGTAAACTACACTAAACTGTTTGGCCCCATCCTCAAAGTAATCAGTAGAAATTGAAGTCTTTTGAGCAGGGAAATGATACTGAGATTCATATTTTAAAAAGACCTTTGTGTGTGTACAATCCCAAGAAGTAACAAGGGGGTAGATCAGGAGGGAGATTGTTGCATTCTCCCAGTTGGGAGGAAGTGGCCTGGGCTAAAGAGGGTCATGGAAATGGGGACAAGAAGATAGCATGTGGAAGCACTGCTGATCAGCTAAGGGAGAACAGAAGTAGTAGAGAGAAGACATTTCAGAGATATATCTGATGAAATACAATACCAGTACTTCTTTTCATAGGAAATTGAATTTCTGAGCTCCCACAGGGAAGAGTATACCAAATGTAGAGAAGAGAAACTAATCTCTTTGTTTATAACATGGAGCTGGCTGTACATATATTTAACACCTATTTATTGAGTATCTGTTAAGTACTAAATACAAATACTTCACGGATTCCAGTGGCATACTTCCATTATTGTGGTAAAGATTGCAGAATTATGTGGGAATGGGTGGCAAAATAAGGTCATAAATACTCAATATGAAAATGAGATCACTGAGATATAAAACCTTAGATTCATTTGCTATAGTTGCTACATACTTCTAAGAAATCATGAAACTCTACTAAAACCTAATTTGCCAGTTTGTATCTAGGCATTGCAGAGGTTTATATACAAAAGACAGCCAGCTAATGGCAGTAATTGTGCTGTTCCATGCTCCAACACTCAGTTGTGTTGACATATAGGAGCGTACAGACTTAATTATGAGACAATTAATTTAATAAAGCAAATGAATTCACTAGTTTCAGCATTTCTGAAAGGTGAGACCAGGATACTGAATAAGCATTATACGAATTCCTAATAAGGAGTAGATAAACTAATTGTACAAAAGTGAAAATAAGATACAGTTACACTCAGCTCATTTTTATGTTACTCCCAAAAATATAAAGAGATCAGGTATTTAAGGATATCTTTATGTTAAGAAAGTAAAAGTGGAATCTTTTCTCACATACCTTAAAAATGTTGAAATGGCAGGTTGCTAAGAAATTCCTATTATAGCCCTTCATTAATTCTCATAATTATCACATAAAACCTTTCTTCCAAAATAAAATTTACCTTTTAGGTGTGTCCAAAAATGCTTATTTTGTTTTCTTCCTGGGAAATGGTATTATCATGGAAAGCAAAGAAAGAAACACTTTAAAGGTCAAATACTTAAAAATGCGTATTACCAGTCAAGATTGCGAAAGTCCTGGTCATGATGATGAGCAATGGCAACAATCGTTCTTACCGTTCACTGACCCTTATCACAGCACACTTGTAGAAATGTGAAATGAGGTCACAGAAGGCAAGTGCAGGCAAATGTCCAGAGAAGAGGGGATGTATGTCGGGGTTTTCTAGTCTTTCTGATTCAGAATCAGTGTTCCAGAATCCTATGGGAAGAGTACCTGGGAAACTGTGGTTGATAACACTCCCTACTCCCTTCCCCAAGTACTTTTAATTGGGGTCTGTTTCCCTGGGAAACAGGTCTTTATGGTATACTAACTTTAAGGAATCCTGCATAAAGAAGAGCCATATAACCCACAAGTACACAGTTTAAAATACTCAAAGGTCATCACGTATTTGCTTTCGTAAATGATTTTTCTAAAAATGGGTGGGTAGTAAGTAGCAGAACTTGGATCAAACCATTGCCAGGAGTGGTTATATTTTCAACACAACTGAATATGAATAAATATAATTCAGGGTTTTTCTTAGCATAAGAAAAGTACCTTTTAACTTTCGGCTGAAATGCATCGCCCCAAATTTATGATGAAGTGTCAACCCTCTGAGGGCATCTGGATCTCAGATTTTAGCCTCTAGGACTGTAAGAAATAGATTTCTGTTATTTAAGTTACCAGTCTGTGGCATTTTGTAACTATAGACCTCGTACTTTTTTATTATGACCATAGCATCCCTGCTAAAGAATGGGTATGACAAAGAATTGTTTAGACATTTCTTATAGATTGCTTAAAGGAGTATTTGTCTGATGTTTCTGAAACATAAAAGTCATTTAAAAAATTAAAACTACATATTGGTAAAACTGACATCTAAACTTAAGATGATGAAAAGCAATATGCTCCTTACAACATGAATGAAACAGATTGGAGCTTTATTTTTAATCATCTACTTATAAATTATTGATATAGCTTCAAAATATGAGTAAATAAGGCAGAAAATTATCCCATTTACATGCCTAAATTACTTCCAAGGAGCTTTCCTTTTTCCATTTGTGCTAGGCAGCAGTGGATAAAATTGTTGCCAAATTCCTAAAGAAACTGGCCCTACATGTTGAAGCTTATTGCTAAAATCGGAATGTTAGGCTGAAGAAAGTGTGAGAATGGGATTTATCCTTAAAGATGGGATTAAATACTTCCTAGAATTTTCCAAGTATTTGCTTTGTCAAAGGGTTTGTAACTGGATTACAAATTCTATTTGCTGATATGTAGTTGCTTGCCCTGAACATAAGTTATTTTATTTTCATGGTCTATCATCTCATAAATGATACTATAAAATAATTACTTACCTACTGATAGAGCCTACCTGAAATTGCTCAGACTGTTGCTATCACTTTGCAAGAGTCCAATTACTTATTCTTAAAAGCCATATTTTGGTTTGGGCTTAGAGTTCTTAAAAGAGATGTTGTGGATAAAAAGTAAATTGCAGAGGTCTCCTTGAATGGGAAGTGGAGTAGTGAGGGAGCATATGTGTTTTAATGTCAGGAACTCAGTCATCAATTTCCTCTAACTGTGAAATTAAATCCTGACTAAGAACCTAAGCCCTGTTGGAAGCAATTGCATGTGAAATTCTAAATATAGGTGTTATCATCTCTTGTTTTTCCCTTTTCTAAACAGTTTCAAAATAACTTCATCATCATTATAAAAAATGCATTATCTAAACTGAGGGGAAGGTTAATTTGGTCTAGTATTATTATCTTTTATTTTTGTTTCTTATGTAGGCATCAGGTTTTTTCTTTATTTACTAATGTGTGTCACATAGTAATCACTCAGATATCTATTTAATTAGTATCTAGTATGTTTAAATACATATATTAGGACATGAAATTTTCTGTGAAAAGCACATAAAACATAAAGGATTTTTTATTTACTACAAGAACTATTGTACTAAGTACTATTGAATTCATTCTCTGTACTAAGTACTGTAGAAAGTGCTGTGGCTAGAAGGATACGATGCAAATTTTCTCTCATGGGGCTCATTTTTGGTCTGATAGAAAGTACCATTTATAATGTATTGTATCCGGGCAGCCCCCGTGGTGCAGCGGTTTAGCACTGCCTGCAGCCCAGGGCGTGATCCTGGAGACCCTGGATCGAGTCGGGCTCTCTGTATGATGCCTGCTTCTCCCTCTGCCTGTGTCTCTGCCTCTCTCTCTCTCTCTCTGTCTCTATGAATAAATAAATAAAATCTTAAAAAAAATAAAAAAAAATATATATAATGTATTGTATCCTTAGTGGCCACCGTATGATTGCTATGTGCCTATGGTAAGGCATGCTAAATGCCCACTGTATGACATACAGAATGCCCTTCATATAGTACCCTAGTAACCACTGTACAGTGTGTTAAGTGCCCATCATACAGCATGCAAAGTAACCATCATATGGTGTGCTAGGTGACTTTTTACCCTGTGCTTAGTGCCCATTGTATGGTATGATGAGTGTCAATCATTAACTGTGCTAAGTGCAAAGTATGGTTGCTAAGTGATCATCAAAATGTCAAATGATGTTACATGTTAAATGCCCATCGCATGATGTGCTAAGTACCATTGTATGGCTTGCCAAGTTCTATTGTGTGGAGTGCTATGTATGGGGGCCCATGGAGGGTAAAGGCCTATTAATCTTGGGGAAATTAAGGAATATTTCAAGTAACATTGTAGTTGACCTTTAAATGATGAATTAAAGGCATAGGATTTAGTGTCAGACAGATCTAAGTTGTCTCAGCTCTGCATATCAGTATCTGCTATTGGTCAGACTATTCAGTATGTCTGAATCTCCATTTCCTGATCTGCAAAATGGGGCTAATATTATGTGATCCATATTGTTTTGAGAATGAACTAAGATGCTGTCCACATGACCCTTGAAAACCTGGCTCTAGAGTTTAGTCGTAAATCCATAGCCATGCTAACTGGTAACCTTGGACAAGTTATATGATTTCTCATTGCAGATGTGTTATATATAAATTGAAGACCACAGTTTTTAGTCTCAGAGCTAATATTAGATGAGCACATTCAGGTAAATATGCTTAGCAACATTCTTTACATATAGCAATAAGTGTTAAGAAATATTTGTTATTCTTGATTTGTGGCAAATGTTCATGGTTCAGTAACTAGCAGCCATTACCCCTAGATATTCATCTAGAAATGTTCAAAAATATTGGCAAGTAGCCAGGCAAAGAAGCAAAATATACTAAGTGAGAAGATACATGGAATAGTTTGACTCTGTTTTTATTGTTCATTTTGAGCATATTAGATAGGATATAAGATAGGAATAGAAAATAAATATAGACAATAATCATTATCATCATAACAATATTAAATGATTCTTAGTGTTATTAAGTCATTTTTTTTTTAGTATGTCAGATCTGGAGGGTATGGAAAGTATATTTTGAAGTCACGCTTTAACAGATACTTTTTAATTACCTACCTCCAAATTAACCCTCAGTCTGATTTGAAAGCATTTTTTTCTTTTCTTTTCTTTTTTTTTTACTAACAGGAATACTATTTTGTTCATGTGGCGGTGAGCCTCTCCCAGGGAATACAAGACAGTCAGCCCAAACTAAACAGAGTCACAGAATTCCCTATGGTAGTGACTGACCTAGAAAAGGGCATGTAACTCAATTCTGGTCAACAAGATAGGTGTTAAATAATAAAGGATCATAAGAAAAACTGTCTCTGGTTCCCCTGATGACACTTTGCTGCCATCCTTTGTTTTTGTTTTTGTTTTTGTTTTTTTAAATATCTTATTTATTTATTCAGGAGAGACACAGAGAGAGAGAGGCAGAGACACAGGCAGAGGGAGAAGCAGGCTCCATGCAGGGAGCCCGACAGGGGACTGGATCCCGGGTCTCCAGGATCACGCCCTGGGCTGAAGGCTGCGCTAAACTGCTGAGCCACCAGGGCTGTCCATGCTGCCATCCTTTGTACTCTGTTGCATGAGGGTCTGATGGCTGGTGCTGAAACAGCCCTCTTGAGTCCAGAGACCCACAGGCAAATGGCCACATGCTGAGGAAGCTGCAGTGAAAGAACACTAATCCAGGGCAGGGATGTCCAGGGATATCACTTATCTATATTATTCAGTAATGAACACAGGGATTTTAACTTCTGAAAGGGACATGTGATCAAATTTGGACACAGAGTGGCCAAGTTAAATGGGCTGTCACATCATATAGTTTTGTGATAACAGATACAGGAGAGGAAATAGATTTGAATGGAATAAAAATGAAGTTTTTAAGAATTATTCAATAGAATGTTCATAAACTTAATTAAAATAAGTTAATAATGAATACTTAAACAGATTAGTGTATCCTTTCAAAAAGTTTAGTACTGATGGAACAGAAAATGATGGTTATTAATTTGATAAGATAGAGGCTTAAGAGCTGTTTTCCTTATATCACACAGACCCCAATGTTGGTGATAATCAAGACATTATTGTCGAGGAAGGTGTGGAATCATCGTTATTGGTGAAGAAATGTGAAACCATTCAAAATAGTATAGGTTAGGCAGAAAAGCAAGTGAGAGCCAAAGAAGTTCCATGAGCAAGGAGGACCAAAGAAGGCCTGTCTCCAAAGTGATGAGTGCCAGTGTTGTCCTTAGGAATATAAGATCCTAAAGTAGAATGTTTTTAAATTATCGGGCAGCCTGGGTGGCTCAGCAGTTTAGCGCCCCCTTCAGCCAGGGCATGATCCTGGAGACCTGGGATGGAGTCCCACGTTGGGCTCCTGCATGGAGCCTGCTTCTCCCTCTGCCTGTGTCTCTGCCTCTCTCTCTCTCTCTCTCTCTCTCTCTCTCATAAATAAATACAAATTAAAAATATATATATAACTGAGTCAGGGAAGTTAAAGGGGTTTAGGACTTGCATAGTCAGAGATAGAAATACGGATTGTTAAGTCATTTGATGAATAAGGACAATGGAATGGTGAAGGGATAGAAATCTGATGCATAATCGAGAGGATGTGGTGTGTTTCAGTAGGTGGTAGATTATTTAAAAAATAGAGAATTCCAGAGAGATGGTAAACAGAGGTTCTTTGGATACAGATGTGGACATTGAGGCTGGTGCCCCTTCTTCAGAGTGTGAAGTGTATGGTCTACATGAGAGCCACTTAAGGAAGCATTTTATTACTACTTTTAAAAATATTTTATTAAGTTATTCATGACAGACACAGAGAAAGGCAGAGACATAGGCAGAGGGAGAAGTAGGCTCCCTGCAGGAAGCCTGATGTGGGAACACGATCCCAGGACCCCAGGATCATGCCCTGGACTGAAGGCAGGTGCTCAACCGCTGAGACACCCAGGCGTCCCTATTATTTCTTTTAATAGCAAATGGGTGGTACTAATATTGCATTAAAATACATTTTTAGATTACCAAACAGAACATGAAGTCATAGTGAACTTACAGGCTTAATTAATAATTTTAAAAATAAAATACATCAGACTTAATTGTCTTGAATGATAGGCAAGGGTCTGATCATAACAGGTGGTCATTATTTTCATCAAAATAATTCTTCTGGTTTCCAGACAAAGAGGTTGAGGCTCCCTGTCTCCAAAAGTCTCAGAACAAGTCTCAGAAGCTTTTCCAGGGCTCAGCCCTCTTATACAGTTGTTTCTGGGCCTGATAGAGAGGCATCCTGGTCTAAACCCAAGTTTGACCAGGTTCAATTCAA
This sequence comes from Canis aureus, assembly GCF_053574225.1. Lineage (NCBI taxonomy): Eukaryota > Metazoa > Chordata > Mammalia > Carnivora > Canidae > Canis > Canis aureus. The sequence goes on along the minus strand of NC_135638.1, from coordinate 39,673,948 downwards.
GGCATAAAGTGAGCTTTCTATCACTTTTAATGCTATTTTGATTAGTACTCTAACAGTACTTCATACCAAAATGCCCAAACCTAATATCTTTATATTTTCAGTGTTAACCTATGAACACTGTGACCAAAAATATACTATTAAAACATATTCTCTTAAATAAAGAAAATGTTATCTTCGTTTATTTTTATTGGATTATCTTCAAGTATGTTTTGTAAGTCTAATTGTGATGATCAGACCATGACTGCCTCTGTATGGCCACACACCACTGCATCTAAACACAGCTTCCAACATCACTTCTCTATTCAGTAGGTGGCTTGCAAATTTCTGTGTATCATTATCATGCTAAACTGGTCATTAGATTGGGGAGAGAGCCTAAAGAAATGCCTTTTACTGCAAACAAATGCTAGGGATCAAATTTTAAATCATTTAAACTGGGTAGCACTGCGTATTAAGTTTCTAATGTGGAACTCTAATTACCCTCTAATGAGGAATCACAACTCACAAAAGCAACTAATATATTGAGGGGGGGAAAGATTTACATGGAGATACTATTTGCTTATCTCAGTATCAGTGCTGATGTGTTAATTTTATCACTCTCCATTACTGACAGTGAAGGAAAATGAAGGCAGAGGCATATACCAAGCACAAAGTGAAGGAAACAATGCTTGTGATTAAGGGAGAAGCAAGGAATGCTTTGCTGTATCTCAATGTATCACTCATAACGAGAGCTTTTGTTGTTAGCTATGAGCCTATAGAAAGGAGTTGTAGAAATTTAAAAGGAAAATTATTTTGTATCATTAAAAACACTTTTGAGGGATGCATTTATGCCTGTAGCAAAGATTCTAAAATTCACAGATCCTAAAAGCAACAATAATAAGTATTTATATTCTTTCCAAAATGCCTACACAAATAAATGTTCACTTAAACAAATGAAATGCATATTGCTCCCAGTACTTTATCCTAGATTCAGTTCCAATGCTATGACTTCCGAATGGTATTATGTGGACAAATTACATTTTTTGTTTCTTCTTCAATGAAGTGAAGGAAATAATTGAACCTGCCTTATGGAGTATTGAAGAGTAAATGAGATAATAATGTGCTCAGTTCTTATTACAGTACTCAGCCCATAGCCAGTGCTCAATAAATGTTAATTCTAATTACAATTACAAAAACTTTTAAATAGAGTTTTCTCCAGTCTATCTATATGTTCACCCCTTTTTTTAAAGAACTCGCAGTTTTAACTCTATAACATTATATAGTCATGAGTTGCAAAATACATGTTGCATTCATATCTCAGTTCAGTAACTGTGACCGTACATCCACTTAACTGCAAGCATGACTATATCAGTCAGAAAGATAATGAAATCATGAAGAAAACCAGTGTGACTAGAACTGATGTGACCAATATTGAATCAAAGCAAAATGTCATTTCATGAAAAATTGAACATAGCAGACAACTCTATTCTCTGAAATTGCATGTTTCTTAATGTATAGCACTAAAGTTATCTATTCCTGCAACTAGCATTTATTGGGTACTTACTATGTACAACCCACTACCCTAAATATTCGGGACACAGGAATGAATAGACTAAGTTCAAACTCTTCTCCGCCACTGCTTACATTTGTATGATTAATTTCACATATAGGATGTCTGATTACAGAGCACTGAGCAATGTGCTGACAGTAAAAGAGTAGTTAAGGCAGTTCTTGTTTCAAGGGTGTTTTGTTTTGTTTTTTAGCATTAAAGAAAGGAGATTTATTTATTTTAGAGATAGAGCATACAAGCAGGGGGAGGAGCAGAGGGGACGGAGAGGAAGGGGGAAATAATCTCAAGCAGACTCTGTTTTGTGTGTGAAGCCCAAGGTGGGGCTCAATCCCATGACCCTGAGATTATGACCTGAGCTGAAATCAAGAGTTGGGTGTTCAACTGGCTGAGCCACCCAGGTGCCCCTCAAGTGTTCATTGCAGAAGAAAGCCTTGGCTTTTCCTGTCCAAGTAAAAGATGGAAGGCAAGTGTATTAATCTTCTCAGGACGCTGTAATTAAATACCACAGATTGTGTGATTTAAACAGTAGTTTATTTTTCACTCTTCTGGTGGTTGGGAATTCCAAGACCAAGGCTGGCAAAGTAGGTTTCATTCTGGGCTCTTCTCTTGGCTTCTGGGGAGTCTCCGTCTTACTCTGTGCTCCCATGACCTCTTTTTTGTGCATTCTCAGAGAAAGAATGTGCCCCACCTTCATGACCTCATCTAAACCTAATTAGTTCCCAAAGGCCTCATCTCCAAATACCATCATACTGGGGGGTAGGGTTTCATCATACGAATTTTCAGTGGACACAATTGAGTCCTAAGAACAACCAAAAATTATGTCACATTTTCACATAATCAACAATAATAAATTACAGCCAAAAACAGACTTCTCTTATTAAAGATCAGAGAAAGCATAAACCTAAAGCAATACAGTGTGTCAAGAATTTCACCCCACAGCACCTGGCAACCACCATTCTACTCTCTGCTTCTATGTGTTTCACTTTTAGATTATTCATATAAATGAGATGATGCATTCTTTCTTGCCTTTCTTTTTCTGTCTAATGTCCTCCAGATTTATCAAAGTACTCACAAATGGCAAAATTCTCATCTTTTTCTGGCTGAAAAATATTCTGTTGCATGATTATACCACATTTTCTTTATTGACTCATGCAGCAACAGACAAGTAGGCTATTTTCATATATTGGATACTGTGAATAATGCTACAATGAACATAGGCATGCAGATATGTCTGTGAGGTCCTGACTTCATTTCCTTTAGCTATATAACCAAAAGTGAGATTTCTGGATCATATGGGAATTCATATTTTTACTTTTTTGAGGAACCTTCCTACTGTTCTAGAATGGCTATACCAGTTTATATTTCTACCAACAGTGTATAAGTGCCCTTTTATTCCTACCCTCAACAACAACTGTTATCTCTTGTCTTTTTGATCCTAGTCACTCTAAGAGGTGTGTGGTGATAATTTCATTTTGGTTTTGATTTATATTTCCCCGATGATTAGGAATATTAGTAATTTGAGCAACTTTTTATATACATCTTGGCCATTTGTATGTCTTCCTTAGGAAAAAATACCTATTCAGGTCTTTCACTGTTTTGTGTTTTGCTTGCTTGTTTCCTTTTGTTTTCATGGGGTTTGTTTGTTTGTTTGTTTTTGTTTTTGTTTTGTTATGGAGTTGTAGGAGTTCCTTATGTATTTTGGATATTAATCCCTTATCAGATACCTGTTTGCAAATATTTTCTACCATTCAATAGGTTGCCTTTTCAGTTTTTGAATAGTTTCTTTTATTGTGTAGAGGCTTTCTAATTTGATGTAGTGCCACTTGGTGTTTTATTTTTTTCTTTTATTATTTTTGCTTTTGGTGTCAAATCCAAAAAATTATTGCCAAGACCAATCCCAAGGAGATTTTCCCCATGATTTCTTCTAGGAGATTTACACTTTTAGATCTTTCATATAAGTCTTTAATCCATTTTGAGTTAAATTTTGTTTGTGGTATAAGATAAGGATCCAATTTGATTCTTTTGGATGTGGATATCCAGTTTTCCAACACTCTTTATTGAGGAGACTATCCTTTCTACATTGTATATTCTTGACACCTTCATCAAGGATATTTTGACAATACATTCAGGGATGAGGGAAATGGGGGGGATGTTGGTTAAAAGGTATAGACTTTCAGTTATGACATTAATAAGTTGTAGGAATCTAAGGTGCAGCACAGTGACTATAGTTAATAATGTTGTATTGCATGCTTGAAATTTGCCAAGAGAGTAAGTCTTATGTGTTCTCACAGCATATAAAAATGATATATGAAAAAAAAAGGAAAAATTATATATGAGATGATGGATATATTAATTAACTTCATTATGGTAATCATTTCACAGTATATATATATATATATATCAAATCATTACTATGTTGCACACCTTAAATATATGTACAATTTTTATTGGTCAGTTATACTGTGGTAAAACTAGGAAAAAGGACACATTAAATAATGAATTTAATTAAAAAAGAATTTCAGATTTTGAGTGAACAAATATAAACTGTTATATGTAAATAATTGATATTTTTCAACAATAACACTAAGTAAAAATTGTTCACACAAATTTGAAAAATAAGAAAGTGAACTGCCTGGGAAAGCAATGTTCCAAGTTAAAACTTTGGGGATAATTAATAAATTATCACAGTCAAAGAAGGAACTAATAACTTATAAAACATAACATAAGAACTTATTCTCAATATGAAACTGAAAAGTGGAAACTGAAGTTAAGAGAGTTTGCGAGTCCTAGAAAAAAATGAGATGCTCTCACATAGAAATTTCGTGTCAGTGATAAAGATTAGTGTAAAAGAAACATTATTTGGCTTTTTTTTTTTTTTGAGTTGAGGAGAGAGAAAAATCTTCTAATTCAGAAACCACAGTATTAAGAAAGATAAATAAAGGGAAATATGCATTTAGAGTGTTTTATGGGGTTCCAGAATGCCAAAAGAAAGGAGAAAAATAAATTAGTAGCCAGAGAAAAAAGACCACACATTTTATAATAATAATGGAAACCAGATATATTTTTAGGTATTTGTTTTAGGTAGTTGTTACATCAGTACTGCACTCTCCAGTGCCAAAAACTGTATTAGTTTCCTATGATTGTCATAACAAAGTACTACAAACTGAGTGCCTTCAAATAACAGAAGTTTATTCTCACACAGTTTTGGAGGCTACACGTCCAAGATCAAGATATCAACAGAGCCAAGCTTCATTTGAGACTCTGAAGAGGAATCTTTCTTCTCTCCCTCCCAGTTCCTAGTAGTAGCTGTCAGTGCTTGGCATTCCCTGGCTTGCAGCTGCATGGCTCCTATTTCTGCCTCCATCGTCACGTGGTGTTTTCCCTGTGTATCTCTTTTCCTATAAGGGTATCAGTCATGTCGGATTAAAGGCTCTCAACTCTAGTATGATTTTATCTTAACTAATGATGCCTGGAATCATATTATTTCCAAAATCTAGCGTAATCTTTTGGACACAATTCAATTCCTAAAAAAGAAGTGTCAGTATAATAGAGGACATTATGAGAGCCGAGAAAACAGACAACTATTCCAAACTAGGGTGCATTGGAAGACTGTGTTTGAGGAGGTAGTGCTTAAATAGTCTACATTGAGTAAGAATTTCTTAAGGCCAATACAAAGAAAATAGGTATTTGTTTCAAGGTTCAGTAGATTCTATAAAATATATGAAACTCAACCTTGCTGATCGTGGATTGAATGTCAGGTTATCTTTCACAGATGTTATTCTTGAATAGATGAGAACATGTGGAGTTGTTCCAGCAATTATTATAATAATAGGTTATAGTGGAACCATTGGATGCGAATAAAGCTCCCAGGTTAATCAGACAGGCATGGCTAATAAAAGAAAAGAAAGAATGGAATTCTGGAAATTATCAACATCTCTGGAAAGTGCAAAGGAAGGGAGACTTTCAAATGGGGCTTAGAATATCAGAGGAGATAAAAAGATGGGTTGAGTGTGAACTGTCATACAGAAAGATTAAGCAAAGGAAGGACGTGTTTGTCACTGGATTTGGCAAACAGTCTCCTCATGACTTGTGGAAAAGCTGTTTTGGTGGAATTTGGGGGAAATGTGCTCAGCAAGTGTAGACAACAATTTCAAGTATGCTTACTGTGGTGGGAAGGAAAGATGGAATGTGATAGGTGTTTTTTTTTTTTTTTTAATGAAAGACAGGGATGCCTCATTTGGTTAAGCATTGGACTCTTGGTTTTAGCTCAGGTCATGATCTTACGGGTCATGAGATCTACCTCTCCCTCTGCTTCTCCCTCCTATGGCATGCCCCCATTCATTCTCTTTCTCTCTTTCAAATAAATACATAAACCTAAAAAAAAAAAAAAAAAAAAAAAGGAGAGAGACACTGAGGTATGTGCATGCACTTAAAAAGAAAAAAAATTGTGGGAAGATTCAAATTAAAGATAACAAAGAGGAGATATTTCTTCTTTTCCTTGTTTTTTTTATTTTTAGTACTTTTTTAAATTTTACTTTTTTAAGCAGGCTCCACACACAGGATAGGGATCAAATTCATGACGCTGAGATCAAGAGCTGTAGGCTGTAGTGGCGGAGCCAGCCAAGAGAGGGGATATTTGAATAACATATGGAGTATGTTTCCTGGAAAATGGACATGCAGAGCATAGATTGAGGGATTCACTTTGGGTGGGAGACTAAAATGACCCATACTTACTATAAAAAAGAATCCAGCTCCGATGATGCTCTCACAGTGATTGTAGGAGTAATTTAAGTTCTCTCTTGTTCTTTACAATGAGAAAGGGATCAAAGAAATAGAAACGATGCCACAGATCTGATCTTAAGTTGGTTGCTTTCTGTGATCCCAGTGAGAAACAACTTCACAGGTTCCCTGATGTCAGCCCAGTAGTCAGCCTAGAAATGAACATTACTGTGAGGCTCAGACTTGCTTTGCTGCCTGGCTGCATATTGAAGCACAAGAAAAGTTTAGCTTTTCAAAGCATTACCCCATCAGCAAGAAAAAATATCAAAAGTGACTGAATCTTTTTCATAGTTGTTCACTCCCTTTACCAAAAATCTGTCCTCAACGCTTCCTGAATGAAGTCTGGTTTTATTTTATCTTACCTGCATTAATATTTAAATCTGATTTTATACCCAAATACTGACAGTTCTTAAATAACATTCCATCATGTGTTATTAAAGAAATAGAGAAATCAAAAGTTAAAATATCACATAAAGGAATAAAACTGTAGTTCTCTTTTATGTTTATTTTCATTTCTTGTAGGCATTTGTCATTATTTGAATTGATATATTCTATCTGCATATTTAATAACAGAAATTTGTTAATAGCCACCAATAATACGTAGCAGATGTTAAAACGATCATAGGGAAACAAGAGCAATTCTCTTGTTTTTCATATATCTCTGTTCATGAATATATGATGCTTTCTCATTAAACTCCACATGGTCTTTCAGAAATTTTTGGCTTTCTTTATAATGTTCCTTTTTAGACAAAACAAAAATATTAAACAAGACATGGAACACTTGGAAAGAGTTTTTTACATTCCATCAGAATTAGAGCTATCTCAAAATCATTAATTATCTTTAAGTGCCAGAGTTAATTTCCAGGTGTTTCCACTACAGGATTAGTTTTTCTCTCTGAATTATGTGATTAAAAAATAATCTGTGGATGCCTGGGTGGCTCAGCAGTTTAGAGCCTGCTTTCAGGCCAGGGTGTGATCCTGGAGTCCCAGGATCGAGTCCCGTGTTGGGCTCCCTGCGTGGAGCCTACTTCTCCCTCTGCCTGTGTCTCTGCCTCTCTCTCTCTCTCTCTCTTTCTCTCTCTTTCCCTCTCCCTGTCTCTCATGAATAAATAAAACCTTTAAAATAATAATAATAATAATAATAATAATAATAATAATATGTTTGGCCACAGATTCCACTATCTTAGCCAATTTTTATTTCTTTTTTGAACTTTACCATGATCTGACCTCTCATTCTTTACCAACTCTGTCAAGGTCAGGACTCTCTGGAGTTAACTTTTATTTGCCTTGTGATCTATATATTTTGTGAGGATTACTCCATAAACTTCACACAATTTCAACTAATCCCTTTCGCCTCTCTCATTTTCCTTGTTCTTTTTCATTTTTCATTTTGCCACCTCTTTCATTAAGCCACACACACAAATTGTCATTCAATATTCGTTGAATATTTTATATTTCAGCTGCAAGAAACACACAGACAAAGGGACTTACTCCTATGCTCTAGGAGCTCATGTGAAACAGACCTATAAACCAACTGACAGATCCCGTGGTGACTGAGAGAAGTGCACACAAGTCATAGGGTCGGGGACAGGGGAAATAATGGTCACTACTGCCTCATTGATTTGAACTATTGAATAAGTAGGTTTTTCACCAGGAAGAAAGGGCATAAACCATTTGAGGACCCATGGTACTCTTTGGAAAGGGATATGTGGAGAGCAACCTAAAATACCACACATTTGGGGAAAAAAATAACTGCTTCAGAATGACTTAAGTTTCAGCAAAATAGCACCATGGAGGAGCCTCCAAAATACTGTAAGAAACAGAAATACTACTTCTTACACAGTATCAATGCACTGTATTTAGAAATCCTCCCAGGCAGTGTGAGGTGGCGGTGGAGAGAATTGGGGACAAGGGTAGTGGGAAGATGTGTGAGAGGCTCCTGCATTCATTAGAATAATGAGAGAATAAAAGGAAGTATAGCTTAGGATAGTGTTTTCAGTCAACCCACTCATCTTCATTCCAGTGCAGATGACAAGATCTGAGCCCCCATCTCACGATGGAAGGTCTCCACATCACAACTGCTCCCTGCTGCTTCCATTCACTTCTGCATTCACTCAGCAAGTGTTTATGTGAGGATTACTCTGTCCCTTGTGCTGGTGTAGGTGTGGGAACATGACAGTAAACAAAACAGACAGGTACTAAACTAGTTTATCCTCTAGCAGGGGAGGACAGTCACGAACATGTAAATAGGCTGGTGGAGGCACTTCAAAGTATTGAGAACAAAGAAATAAGGGTGAGAAAAGTGGAGTAAGGATGTGTTGTTTTACATGGGGTGGTGAGGGAAAGCCTCACTGAGAATCTCATGACCGGCAGTGACCTGGAAGAAGTGATGATAAATGAACCATGAGGGTCTGTGGAGAAGAGATCCCAGGAGAAACCTGAGGCAGGAGGGTTTTTGTCCTGAGGCATCATCAACACAGTGATTGCATTTGATACTTAGGTTAGACAGTGTCACCTTGAAAGTGACTACAGAAAATAGTTCTGAGGACTAAGTCTCAGTGCTTTCTAGCATATGTGGGTTGTTGAGCTAAAACTAACAGAAGAACAAACAATTATCAGCACTGAGGAAAGAGGAAGCCAAGAGAAGGGAGTTTTCTGGTAGATAAAAGAGTGTGCTTCCGCAAGAGAAGAAATGATCAGCTATGCTGAATTAGTTCTCTATTGCTGCATACTATATGATCACAAATCTAGTGACCTAATATAAAATACACTTATTGGGACGCCTGGTTGGCTCAGCAGTTAAGCATCTGCCTTTGGCTCAGGGTGTGATCCCAGAGTCCTGGGATCAAGTCCCACTTCCGGCTCCCTGCATGAAAACTGCTTCTTTCTCTATCTGTCTCTGCCTCAATCTCTCTCTCTGTCTCAAATAAATAAATAAATAAATAAATAAATAAATAAATAAATAGATCTTAAAACATAACATAAAATACACTTATTATCTCATAGTGTTCATGGGTCAAGAATCTGAGCACAGGTTAGCTGGGTTCTCTGTTTCAGGGACTCGCAAGGCTAAAATCAAGGTGTTGGCCATGGTGCATTCCCATACAAAAGTACAATGGTGAAGATTCTGTTTCAGTCCTGAGTTCACTTAGGTTATTAGCCAAATTCAATTTCTTGCAGCTATTTGAGCCTCTCAGCTTTTTGCTGGGTGTCAGATGAAGGCCACCTGAAGTTCCTTATGGAATAGCCTTCTGCAACATGGCCACTCACTTGTCAAGTCTATAGGAAGAGTCTTCAGCTTCAGTGTACTAAGTTGAGATCTTGTACATACAACACGATTACAGCAGTGACATCATCTTTGGCCTCTACTGTAGGTCAGAAGTAACTCTCAGATACTACCTGGTCTTGAGGAAAAGGTGTTGCACTAAGATATTAATATCAGAAGCTTGGGACTGTCTTCCTACCCCCATAGGGTCATCTCTGGGTCTATCTGGCATACATGCTAAATGCTGCTAAGTCTGATAAAATGGAGATTGAGAAGGGCTCATTGGATTATCATGAGGAAGGAAACATTGACATTGACAAAAGCTGTTTTATTGTTCAAGAAAGAATGGATGAGAAGAATTGTATAACATACAAACCCAAACACCTTAAATCTCCGTTTCAAAACCTTTAAAACCTATCTATTTCCTGGAGGATAAAGTTCTAATTCTTTGACGTGGCCTTCAAAGAAGGTTTTTTCATCCCCTCTGCATTGTAATAGATCCCAAACTCTACTTGTCAGGCTCCTCTGTCTCTTTCCCTTTATGTCCCAGGCAGGAGTGACTTCTCGACACTCCCTGAATACATCTAGTACTTCATATCTACATGACTTTACTCAGATATGCCTTTTCCTCTAATATTCTTTTCTACTTGGAAAAATACTACTAATTTCTTAACAAATGATGCATATGTCACTTCTTTTGTGAATTCTTCCACAACTCACCCCAGCAGAATTGCTCATTTGTCTGTATCCATATTGTAAGCCATACGTAGATTTTTTTTCATTCATTCACAAACACTTGAGCATTTACAACAATAAATTGCATTTAGAATAAAAAAGAGGCATGACCTTATCTTGTACAGTGTAGTTCTCTATCTTAGTAAAGCATTTATAGAGCATTCTTTTATTTTATGTTTGTCAGTTAATTTTTTTGAAATATGTCTGCATGTTGTAAGGTTTGACACCTCAAACAAATGTCATGACACCTCATGTCAAATTGTGACATGAACAATTTCTAACAGATCTGAATGCTTAAATCTAATTACAAATCTTGACAATTAAAAGGTCCTTTAATAACTATTAAATGGATTAATGATAAATGTTGATTGATTTATGGGTACATTTATGTATCTTTTCATGCCAGATAGACCTAATAGTAAGGTGAGAGCTAAGAAATACTTAGATAGAATCAAAAATATAATAGATTTTTACATGTGCACACCAGGCCACATACATATGAAGTTTGCAGCTAATAACTTTTTTTTGAACTGAGAGAATCTGGAAAATTTTAAGATGTCATTTTTTAAAAATATTTCATTTATTTATTCATGAGAGGCACAGAGAGAGAGAGAGAGAGAGGCAGAGACACAGGCAGAGGGAGAAGCAGGCTCTGTTCAGGGAGCCTGATGTGGGACTCCATCCCAGAATCGCGGGACCACGACCCGAGCCAAAGGCAGATGCTCAACTGCTGAGACAGCAATGTCCCTAAGATGTCATGCTTTAAAGATAAATTAAATCAAAGCTATGAAGGCACATAGTAGGGCAAACAGCTGGATTTTCCTTAGCATTGTTTTAGAAAACCTGGCATATCTCTCTAGACTTAAAGGTAATTGGCAAAAGGAGATATTCTTAACCAGCTTCTTTTTATTATTATCATTTTTCTAATTCTACTTGAGATGTCATTGATGTCTGCCATTTTTGCTTCCCAACATTTAAACACACTTATTTACTGGAGGAATCTCTATAGATGAGACCCACAGTGCCACCTCCAGATAGAGAAACTAGGAAGTACAGACATGCCCCTTCCTAGTTTCTCAGAAAGTCATTGCTTTCCAATATGAACAAGATCTCAAAGAAGAAAGTCCTTTTTAGGATTTGGGATCTAGTATGAGTGACAGAAATGCAAGGAAAGCTGAGATCATTTATAAATACCGGGCCACAGATAAGAATTTAGCAGCATACCATTTAATAGCCAGAAGTGGTAGTGCCTACAGTGGCCCAGTGACCACCAGTGCCTTGCTAGTATGGACTCCTTAGGACAATAATCTTGTGCCAAGATGCCAGTCAGGCACATACTTAGTTTTCTGAATCCAATTCTATAACCTTTCTGTTAATTATGGAATCAAATCAATTATCCATCCAATAAATGCATTTTCTGCTTAGGTTCATTTCTGATGTCTAAAGCTAACAAGCTTATCTAATAGAGGAAAAAATTATAGATTCTGATAACTTTTGACTTTATACAAACTTTATAGGTAGCATTAGTCTGACTACCTTATTGAACATTCTGGGAATAAGGACATTGGGACAAGTCACACGCACACACTCACATAAATACACACACATGAAATTTACATGTATATTTTTCCACTGATAAAGAAAGCATTGAAAATTTCTGTCTAGGTAACCAGCAACTTAAATAATCGGAATGATGTCAATGAAAATATAACTTATGCACCAATTTTGCCTCAGTGGACATGCAGCAGATACTTGCTAGTAGGTGCTGTATAAAGCCATTTGTGATTTTTTTTTCTTTTGTTAATAAAATAGCTATAGATTTCAAGAATGGAAAATCTTAAATTATTTGAATAAGAAATAGGATTTCAAAAAGTAAGTATTGATAGTGTAGAGTTTTATGAGCAATTAAAATCATAACTATGGCAGATATGGAATATATCATATTGACTTTTTTAATTCAAAAACTATTTTGTGATAAAATTATTAAACTCTGAAATTTTAAAAGTCACAGAAAAAACAGTGGCAAATAAAATAAAATTCATGTATAATCCTGGTCTGTACAAGTGCTGTTGTCATTTTGATGTCTCCATTTCTAGAATTTTTCTCTCCAATTGTGTATATTTGCATCTCTGTGTTTGGATTTAAACACATATTTCAAATGGCAAAATTGAAGTTTAATTAACATCATATTTTGTAATGTACTTTTGATGTTATATTAGTCTGTTCCTGATGCTATGCCAAAATATCACCAACTAGATGGCTTAGACAAGACTTATTTTCTTACACTTTTGGAGGCTGGAAGTCCAAGATCATGATTTGACTGATTTAGTTGATTTAATTTCTGGTGAGAACCTACTTTCCGGCTTGAGACAGTCCCCTTCTTGCTATATCCTCATTTGGCCTTTCCTCAGTGAATATGTGAGAGAGTGAGATCTCTGATATTTTTTTTCTTATAAGGACCCTAATACTAGAGGATCAAGGCCCCAGTCTTATGACCTCATTTAATCTTTTTCAAAAAATATTTTATTAATTTATTCACGAGAGACACAGAGAGCCAGAGACACAGGCAGAGGGTGAAGCAGGCTCCATGCAGGAAGCCTGATGAGGAACTTGATCCTGGAACTCCAGGACCATGCCCTGAGCCAAAGGCAGACGCTCAACCATTGAGCCACCCAGGCATCCCCTCATTTAATCTTAATTACCTGCCAAAGACCTTTTCTCCACATACAGTCATGTTGGAAGTAGAGTTTTGACGTACGAATTTTGGGAGTACATAATTCAATCCATAGCAGACAAATACTGTTGGAAAATTATGTAGAAAAAAAAAAACTGTTTTATTTGTTTATTTTAACTCTATTCTCAAGTCTTTTGTTTTTCTTTTTTTTTTAATTTTTTAAAATTTATTTATGATAGTCACAGAGAGAGAGAGAGGCAGAGACACAGGCAGAGGGAGAAGCAGGCTCCATGCACCGGGAGCCCGAGGTGGGATTTGATCCCAGGTCTCCAGGATCGCGCCCTAGGCCAAAGGCAGGCGCCAAACCGCTGTGCCACCCAGGGATCCCTCAAGTCTTTTTTTTCATAGTCTGCCTCCCCCATGAGGTGTTTTAAAACTTAAATATAGTTGACATACAATTTGAAATTAGTTTCAGATGTACAACATAGTGATTCGGCATAATAGCTTTTATGTCTATCCATGTTGCAAAAGCATTTTTCAGTAATATTTCATTGTGTATATATACCAAGCCTTTTAAATTAAACTCTTTATTAAAGAGATTTATTATTTATTTATTTATTTATTTATTTATTTATTTATTTATTTAAAATATTTTATTTACTTATGACACACACAAAGAGAGAGGCAGAGAGGACATAGGCAGAAGGAGAACCAGGCTCCTTAAGGGGAGCCGGATGTGGTACTCAATCCCCAGACCAAGATCACGCCTTGAACTGAAAGCAGATGCTCAACTGCTGAGCCACCCAGGCGTCCCTATTAAAGAGTTTTAAATGCCGCAAAATATTATAGTGAATGCATATACCACAATATATTTAATCAATGATTTATATTTGGACATGTATTTAATTGTTTTTACTATAAATTTGTTATGGACATTCATATGCATAATATCTATTGATATGGCTTACTTCTTTAAGTCCTAAATGTGTACTTACCCAATCAAGGGATGTAGACAATTTAGGCTTTTATATATATTGCTGAATTGCCCTCCCAGAAAGTCTGCAATATATGAGAAGATGTCATTGACCTAGAAAACTGGACATCTGTGCCACATCTGACAACATTTGACTCTGTTAAAATTCCCAAACTAAATGATTCCAAATTATTTTTTACAAGTCCATTAGTGAAGACCTGAGACACAAGAGCATAATCATTAGATATGTCACTATATAGGCTGTTTTTTGAGAGTAGGGGAAAAAGGAAGAGCCCTCTTCATTTGTAGGACTCAGAATTATCTTAATGTACTATACAATGGTACTATTTGAAGAAACATCTAATTATCTTGCATGTGCCCCAATGTGCACATTCCCCAGATACCTGGCAGGATTGCAAAGCATCAGAGCCAAGAATGAGTCGCTGAAAAGTAAGAGATGAGACAGTTTGCAGGAAGATTCACAGTGATTCTTGGTGATGAGTACCCTGAAATAGCTCAGTAATTTAGTTCCATTTGGATCAGTCTTTCCAAGTTCAGTTGATGTTTTAAGATTTTCAGAAAATGGTTGTGGTTTGGATTTATATTGTAAAGAAAACAATGCAAAAATTATTATAGGGACCCGAGTAAAATGTCACACAACTCATAATATCATTGAGATGCTTACTCTATAAGGTCCCAGTACAGATGATCAGAAATCTTTGTTCTGTCCAGCTAGAAGTCAAGAAGTGAAGAAGGCCCACCTAACTAACTCGACAGTTGCTACGGTCGTCAAGAAGAAGGGTATTTGGAGGGGAACAAGAGTCTCACTTTCAGAATCACATTGTTCAGGTGTATACATGTTTACAATCTTCTGAGTCTAATTCAATGCTACAGGTGATATTTTTTCCTCAGCAAATTCCCTGTTCTTGTTAATCTTGAGTGTGTTCATGCACCTGTGTGCATGCACGCATGCATTTTTGCGTGTGTGTTTATATGTGTAGATTTCTATATCTTAGGCAAAAACAAAACAGAAGTTTATTTCATTTGTATTAAAATTCCAGAACGCCTTTAGGATATATTTTAATAAAGGCTATTTGTGAATACATTCCCTTAATTTTTTTTGTATAAAAAATATTGCTTGTTTTTGTTTTTGTTGTTAAAAAATAATTTTTCAGGAAATTCAGGTTTGACAGCTATTTTTTTTTTCAATACTCTGATGACTTAATTCCCCTTTATGGCTGTCATACTTTCCATTGGGAAGAAGGCTGTTGTTGGTATTGTTTCTTCCCTGTGACTGATTTAATATTTATTTTTGTTAATATGAAATTTCACTATGATGTTTTAAGTATTGATGCCTTTTTAATTATTTCTATTATTTTAATTTTCTTAATCCTGAAGGTTGACTATTTCAACAATTTTGGAAAATTATTCACCATTATTTCTTTAAACAGTGTCTCTTCCTAATATTTCTTGAGATAAGATGATCCTCTTGAAAATGTGACTTAAACTTCTTAATTGGCTCTAGAAATGTCTTACTTATCCTTCCAAATACTGCTTTTGGCCAGTCTGGTTTTTTTTTTTTTGTTTGTTTGTTTGTTGTTGTTGTTGTTTTTTGGTTTGTTTGTTTGTTTTTAAGGATTTTTAATTTTATTTATTTAATCATTTGACACACACACACTCAGAGTAAGCACACACACAAGCAGGGGGAGTAGCAGAGGGAGGAGAAACAGGCTCCCCACTGAACAGGGAGCCAATGAAATGTTCGATCCCAGGATCCTGGAATCATGACCTGAGCCAAAGGCAGAAGCTTAATCAACTGAGCCATCCAGGCACCCCTTGACCAGTCTGTTTCTACCCTCCAGAACTCAGATCAGTTGTATGTTAGTGCTTAATTAACCTTTCATAACTTCAGCATACATGTTTTTTTATTTGGTGTTGAGTATTTACTTGAGATCTACCTAATTTGGGATCCCTGGGTGTCTCAGTGGTTTAGTGCCTGCCTTTGGCCCAGGGTGTGATCCTGGAGTCCTGTGATCAAGTCCCACATCAGGCTCCCTGCATGGAGCCTGCTTCTCCCTCTGCCTGTGTCTCTGCACCTCTCTCTCTGTGTGTCTCTCATGAATAAATTAAAAAAAAAAAAAAACCTTTAGAAAAAAAAAAGAGATCTACCTAATTTACTGATTCTACTGTTCAACTTTTCTTTAAGATTTGATTTAGTATGTGTTCATTTTTTCCATTATTTGAACATATTGTATCTAATGAAACATTCTGTGTTTCATAATTGCTAATTTTAATTTTGGTGGTATTTACACTTCTGATTCTGTAGACCTTCCAATGGTAGTGTCGGTATTGCTTTGTTATGCACATACTTTTCAATAATTTCCTTTACCATTTGTGTGTGATTTTGATTGCATTCTCATTTTTGTTTTACCTTTCTTTCTGGAATTTGTGGAAGCTGGATTGGTAAGTCATTAGAATTGCTCAGTAATATTCTGTTGACCATCCACCAAGAGTTAGGCATGTTCATAAGATTGTTTTTTATTAATGGAATGCAAGTAGAGAAGGTTTTAGAACCAATGTGCATTTACAGTACTCTCTTTTCTCTGTGTTTCACTAAGAAACAATCCACACAGAAGCCAATCAGTAGTATGAGTTCTATAACTTCAACTTAACTGCAATGCATTTATTTATTTATTTTCAACTTAACTGCAATGCATTTATTTATTTGCATTTATACTATAAACATGAAATAAAGCTGTTGTTTTAGGTTAATGAGATTTACTTGGAAAGATGCTTTTAATACCAATGTAACCTAGCATATCCTTACTGATAATCCTGAATTTAATATATATAGAATATAAATATAATTTTTGCAGATATTTATGTTTACCTGTGCTGGGTACATTTGGGCATGTTATAATAACATTAGCTTGAAGTTTTTCAAAAAACATATAGAGTATGAATTGCAGCTCCAAATCCAGGTTATTATAGGATAATATATAGCTAAAAATTCTCAGGATTCACTTTTTCCCTTGTTTCAAATAAATAATAATTAGTTTTTAAAATGATTTTAATAATTATGTGTTAAGTTTTTATTCAATAATATGTTCTATGAAGGAGAAGGTAAATTTTGGAAAAATTAACAAAATTAATTTAAAATATAGCCAAATGTGGCTATAATGCCCTTAAATATTATACCTTCTATTAAAAAGATAATTTTAATTATTTTTAAATTTGTTCTTCGCTGAAATGTTTTCCTTTTAATTCATATTTTTTATAAGACCTGTATATGTTGGGCAGCCCCCGTGGTGCAGCGGTTTAGCGCCGCCTGCAGCCTGAGGTGTGATCCTGGAGACCCGGGATCGAGTCCCATGTCGGGCTCCCTGCATGGAGCCTGCTTCTCCCTTTGCCTGTGTCTCTGCCTCTCTCTCTCTCTCTCTCTCTCTGTCTCTATGAATAAATAAATAAAATCTAAAAAAAAAGACCTGTGTATGTTTTGATGCATTAATATTCATAGGTGCTAAAATATATGAATGTAGATTGATGTCTTTGTATTGACTATTGCATGTGAAATGATATATTCCTTTATACAGCTAAAGGATATCTTTCATCAGATATAAACTTTTTTTGATAATTGTTCTCAAGTTGTTTGCTTCTGTATCCTTGTGCTCACAATATTTCTAGACATATACCTTTTTCCCCCTAATATCTATAATTTTAAAAACTTTCATTAAGTATAGTGCACTAAATCAAATTCACATTTAAGTGACTCCAAATAACTAATGATTGATATTTTATTTTTCCAGCTTTCTTGAGATATAATTGACTTGTAACATTGTATAAGTTTAAGGTATACAGTGAGATGATTTGTAACATGTATATATTGCAAAATGATTACCACCATGTTAGTTAACACATACAATCACCTCACATAGTTACCTTTTTTGTGGGGTAGTAAGAACTTTTAAGATCTACTCAGCAACTTTCAAGTACATGATACACTATCATTAACTATAGTTATGGTGTTTATTAGATCACTAGGGTTTATTCATCTTTTAGTTAGGTGTTTATACCCTTTGACCACCTTTAGCCATTCCCTCCCTGTCACTCTGCCCCTGGCAACTACCACTCTACCCTCTACTTCGATGAGTTCACTTTTTTTTTTTTTTTTTTAGATTCCGTATATAAATGGGATCATACAGCACCTGTCGTTCTTTGTATGACTCATTTCACTTAGTGTAATGCCCTCAGGGTTCATCAATGTCACAAAAGGCAGAATATCCTTATTGTTTTATAGCTAGATAATATTCCATTGTATGTATATATTATGCTTTTTAAAATCCATTTATCTGTGACAGAAACTTAGGTCATTTCCATGGCTTACCTACTGTAAGCATCTGAGGAATGCAGATATCTTTTGAGATTATGATTTCATTTGTTTTAGATACATGCTCAGAAGCAGGATCACTAGATCATATGGTAGTTCTGTTTTTAATTTTTTGAGGAGCCTCTATTCCATTGTCATAGTGCCTATACCAATTTACATTTATATCAACAGTGTACAGGGTTGAGTTGAGAACCTTTTCATGTGTCTACTGGCCATTTCTATGCCTTCTCGGTAAAATGTCTTACTTAAGTCCTGTAACCATTTTTGAAATGGATTATTTGATTTTTTTTTTTTTTTTTGCTATTGAGTTTTATGAGTTTCTTGTTTATCATCTTGCTTGTTTATTTTTGCTTTGTTTCTGTGCTCTTGCTGTCAAAAACTTCAAAAATAATTGCCAAAATCATGTCAATGAGCTTTTTTCTTGTGTTTTCTTTTAGGAGATTTATGGTTTCAGGTCTTACATTTAAGTATTTGTTCAATTTTGAATTGATTATTGTGTACTGTATAGGATAAATGTCGAATTTTGTTCTTTTGCGTGTAGATATACAATTTTCCAAGCACCAATTTGTTGAGGAGACTATTATTTTCCCCATTGTAAATTATTGGCATATAGTGTAGAACTTCATTGACAGTATGAATTGTACAGTTTTTCCTATATAAACCTTGATAGTAGTGAAGATAAAAGATGTAATATAATTTATAATATAATGTTATCCAATTTATAACAGAATCATGAACAATTAAAGTTTTGAGAACAGAGTAGGATATTGGAGAATGGTTCACAATGAATATACATAGCAAATATGAAAGTTTTTTTCCTTCTCACCAAAATACTAGCCAATAGGATCCAACAGTACATTAAAAGGATTTTTCACCATGACCAAGTGGGATTTATTCCTGGCCAAGGGTGGTTCAACAGCCTCAAATCAATCAACGTGATACACTACATTAATAAAAGAAAGGACAAGTACCATATGGTCTTATCAATGATGAAGAGAAAGCATTGGTACAGCATCCTTTCTGGGTTAAAAATCTTCACAGTGTAAGGATAGAGGGAACATACCTTAATGTCATAAAAGCCATATACAAAAAGCCCACGGCAAATATCATTCTCAATGGGGAAAAACAGAGCTTTTCCCCTAAGGTCAGGAACATGGTAAGGATGTCCATTCTTACCGATGCTATTCAACATAGTACTAGAAGTCCTAGCCTCAGCAATCAGACAACAACAACAAAAAAAGAAATAAAGACATTCAAATTGGCAAAGAAGCCAAACTCTCATCTTTGCAGGTGATATGGTACTCTATATGGAAAACCCAAAATATTCCACCCCAAAATTTCTAGAACCCATACATGAATTCAGCAACATGTCAGGATATAAAATCAATGCACAGAAATCAGTTGCATTTCTATACACTAACAATGAGACTGAAGAAAGAGAAATTGAGTCAATCACATTTACAATTCCACCCAAAACCATCAGATATCTAGGAATAAACCTAACCAAAGAGGCAAAGGATCTGTACTCAGAAAACTATAGAATACTCATGAAAGAAATTGAGGAAGAAACAAAGAAATGGCAAAACATTCCATGTTCATGGATTGGAAGAACAGATATTGTTAAAATGTGTATGCTACCTAAAGTGATCTACACATTCAATGTAATCCTTATCAAAATACCACCAACTTATTTCACAGAGTTGGAACAAATAATACTAAAATATGTACGGAAACAAAAAAGATCCCAAATAGCCAAAGGAATGCTGAAAAAGAAAACCAAATCTAGTGGCATCACAATTCCAGACCTCAAGCTCAATTACAAAGCTGTAATCATCACGACAGTGTGGCACTGACACAAAAACAGACATATAGATCAATGGAACAGAATAGAGAACCCAGAAATGGATTCTCAATTCTATGGTCAACTAATCTTTGACAAAGCAGGAAGGAATATCTAGGGGAAAAAAGACAGTCTCTTCAACAAATGGTGTTGGGAAAATTGGACAGCCACATGCAGAAAAATGAAACTAGACCATTTCCTCACACCATAAACAAAAATAGACTCAAAATGAATGAAAGACCTAAATGTGTGACAGGAATTCATCAAAATTCTAGAGAACAGGGACAGCAACCTTTGTGACCTCAGCTGCAGCAACTTTTTACTAGACACATCTCCAAAAGCAAGGGAAACAAAGGCAAAAATGAACTCTTGGGACTTAAGCAAGATAAAAAGCTTTTGCACAGCAAAGGAAACAGTTGACAAAACCAAAAGACAATGGACAGAATGGGGCAAGATATTTGCAAATGCCTTATCAGATAAAGGGCTAGTGTCCAAAATCTATAAAGAACTTGTCAAACTCAACACCCAAAGAACAAATAATCCAATCAAGAAATGGGAAGAAGATATGAACAGACAGTTCTCTAAAGAACACCTACAAATGGCCAATAGACATATGAAAAAAATGCTCCACATCACTTGGCATCCGGGAAATACAAATCAAAACCACAATGAGATACCACCTCACATGAGTCAGAATGGTTAAAATGAACATATCAGGAAATGATAGATGTTGGCTAGGATGCAGAGAAAAGGAAACCCTCTTACAGTTGATGAGAAGGTAAGCTTGTGCAGCCCCTCTAGAGGACAGTATAGAAGTTCCTCAAAAAGTTGAAAATAGAGCTACCTATGGCCCAGCAATTGTACTACTGGTTATTTACCACAAGGATAACGAATGAATGATGTAATGAAATGACAGGATGTCTGCACCCCGATGTTCATAGCAGCAATGTCCACAACAACAAACCTGTGGAAGGAGTGGAAATGTCCATTGACAGATGAATGGATAAAGAAGATGTGGTGTATATATTCAATGGAATACTACTCAGCTATCAAAAAATGAAATCTGCCATTTGCAACAATGTGTATGAAACTATAGGATATTATGCTAAATGAAATAAGTCAATCAGAAAAAGACAATTATCATATTGTGGAATTTAATTAAAAAAAAACAGAGGATCATAGGGGAAGAGAGGAAAAAATAAAACAAGATGAAATCAGAGAGGGAGACAAACCATAAGAGACTGTTAATCCTAGGAAACAAACGTAGGGTCACTAGAGGGTAGGAGTGGGAAAATGGCTTAACAGTGAGATGGACATTAGGAAGTACAGATGATATGATGAGTAGTAGGTATTGTATAAGATTGATGAATCTTGACCATTCAATAATACATTGTATGTTATTGAATTTAAATTTAAAAAATAAAAAAAAATTGCCTTTCTCTTCTTAATATGCCTCTCATTCCTTTGAATATTTGGGGTGAATGAGGTAAATGATTAGCTATATAAGGAATTTTATTTATTTATTTTAAATAATGGTAACCAGAAAGAATGCATGCCTATAACATTGTACTCAGGTTTGTTTGGGAAGAGATATGCTTTTATTAATTAAGTTAATGGTAAATGGAGTAAATTTTTCTAATAACCTGCATTTTTATTCCATGAAAGCATGATATACGTTATGAATACATGTTAATAGGTATAACTCACTTTTTTATAACCTTTCACTGAAGTTTTGCAAAAACAAGACAGTTTAAAAGTCAAGTCCATGGTGCATTGATATACACAGGACAATGACATTAAATTACCATGTGCCACCTTCTGCTAGAACTTTTCCTCTGATAGAAAATTTGTTTATGTGCTTCTTATGCTCTTATAATAACATCACTTTTTGTCCGAGGCAAAAATTTTGCTTAGTTTTCAGGTTTTGCTTTGCTATTTTTATATCATTAAATTATATAGTGAAGACAAAAGTTGGAATTGCTCCTTTTCCTCCCTTAATAGTGAAATGCTGAATAAAAGAGGAGTAAAATCACATTTTGATAATGGATGGGATGATCCTGACATTTTTCCCCTAATGAGTTGACAACTAATCAATGTTGTTGTAGTAGAAACTGATTCTGTGTATTTAAAAACTTACATTAGGGACAGAACTTTAAAACCATCTGATGGAAACCATTTTCCACCAAATTTTCTGTTATTCTCTTATGTTTAAACATGCATGTGTATAACCTTTTTAAATTTATTTTTATTTTAGAGAGAGAGCAGGGGTGGGAGAATGGGGGAGAGAGAAAGAGAGTCTTCAGCAAACTCTGCCCTGAGTGTGGAGCTGTGGGGGCTCAATCTCACAACCTGAGATCATAATTTGAGCTAAAACTGAGTCTGATGCTTCCTGAATGTGCCACCGAGGTACCCCATATGTGTATAACATTTGCTCAGTTGTAAGTTTGGATAAACCTTGCTTAGGAAGCAATGTGTAAAAACACTTTAGGGAGAACCAATATACTGTTTCAACATACGATTCCAGTTATGACCTGGTTTAATTTGGGGGTACATTTTAACATAGATGAAAAAATGGACATGTCACACATTCCTGAGTAAAACTTCAATGGAAGATGCTTTTCATTTTATTGGTAATGGGAGTAAATAGTAAGGCTGGCTTGCTAATAGTTAGAATGCAGCTATTCTATGTTGCCATAAACAGTGACATTATACCTTAACCAATATTCAAAATTGGAATTCCTCTTTGACATGAGGTAACTGAGATGCCTAACAAGAGTCACCAGAAAGCTTGCCATTCTCTTCTTTTTTTTTTTTCTTTTAATTTGTGTATTCATGAGAGGCACACAGAGAGAGGCAGAGACATAGGCAAAGGGAGAAGCAGGCTCCCTACTGGGAGCCTGATGCAGGACTTGATCCCAAGACTCCGGGATCATGCCTTGAGCTGAAGGCAGGCGCTCTACCACTGAGCCACCCAGGCACCCTTGCCATTCTATTCTATGAGGACTTAAGTCAAAAGTGTACCTTGGAGAGCAAGACCAAATCACACCACGCTTCATCAGAAGCATTGACAAAAGGATGTAACCACACATGTTGAATATTAGCCTAGAAAATTTTCTCAGATAGAACCAGATGTCTACTTCATCCATCACTTTGAACATTACTACTCAAGTTATCATACTGAAATTTTTAAAAATTTGAAAGGACCACAATTGTTACTGATGGAGTTAACCTCCTTTATTTAACAAATTATTTAGGTTGCATTATATGTTGGATCTCCACCAAACAGGTAGTGGGTAATATCAATTAGCTGGGAAATACACAAAGGAAAATTATTAATTCTAGGTAGTGGTAATCTCTATAAGAAAAATAAAATATATTGACAAGATAGAGATGGATACAAGGCCAGACACTACCTTAGCTAGGTTATCAAGGAGTAGTGTTACTCTAAGCAAGAAATATTTGAGCCAGGGAATATTTTAGGAATAAGAAGCAGTAAGTGCAAGGGCTTGAGTTAAGAACAAGCATCATATTTAGGTAAAAGATGTCCACTCAGTTAACCAAGTGGGAATGATGGGATAAGGATTAGTGGTTTAGGCAACATCATGCTGAATGGGTCAATTCATTTAAAAACAAATGATTATATGAGACTTAAAAGAGCTTCCAAATATATAATGCAAAAATTTGAAAGAAAAACAGGAAAAAATGGAAAAATCCATAATTGTATTTGGAAATTTTAATGTCTTTCATTAATTCATGGTACAAGTAGTTTCCACAAAAACTAATAACACATCAATCATCTTCATCTAATAGACAGCTATAAAACATTTTAGCAAATAATAGCACAATATACATTCTTTTTCAAGTGCACATAGAACATTCATAGAACAAATGAGATGGCCAAAGAATGTCTCAATAAACTAAAAAGACTGATTAAATACTGAAGTACTAGAAATATTAGAAGGAACAGTCCCATCTGTTTTTTTGAGGCCAGCATAGCCTTAAATCTAACTCTTGAAAAACACTACAGCAAAATGGAAAAATAATAAAATTACATTTATGAGCATGAATATCAAAATATTTTATGAAATACTGTCATATCTTATCCACAATATATAAGAATTAGTGAAACTCCTGGATTACGATGGTAGTTCTGTTTTTTATTTTTTGAGATGCCTCCATCTCTTTTTACTAATGGTTATACCATTTTACATCCTTACTAACAGTGCATGAGGATTCTATTTTCTCCACATACTCAGCAACATTTCCTATCTCTTTCTGTTTTTTTTGTTTTTTAAATTATTTTACTTATTTATTTATTTGAGAGAGAGAGCACAAGCAGGGGACGGGTAGAAGGAGAGAGAGAGAAGCAGGCTCTCCGCTTAGCTGGGAGCCTGATGCCACGCAGGGCTTGATTCCAGGACCCTGAGATCATGTCCTGAGCCAAAGGCAGACACTTTGCCTGACCTACCCAGGAGCCCCTACCATCTCTTTTTGATAATAGCCATTCTAGCAGGTGCAAGGTGATATTTCATTGTGGTTTTGATTTGCATTTCCCTCATGATTAGTGATGCTGAGCACTTTTTCGTGTACCTGTTGGCCATTTGTGTATCTTGGGAAATATTTCTATTCATTTACTCTGCCCATTTTTAATTAGACTATTTTCTTTTCTGCTATTAAGTTTTTTTAGTTCTTTATATATTTTGGATATTAACTCCTTATCTAATATATGTTTCAAATACTTTTGGCCATTCCACCGGTTGCCTCTTTACTTTGTTAATTGTTTCCTTTGTTGTGTAGAAGCTTTTTAGTTTGATGCAGTCCTACTTGTTTATTTTTGCTTTTATTGGTGTCATATCCAAAAAATCATTGTCAAGATCAGTGTGAAGGATTTTTGTTCTCTTCTAGAATTTTTATGCTTTCAGTTTTAGTATTTAAGTTTACAATCCATTTTAAGTTGATTTTTATGATTGGCATAAGATAAGAGTCCAGTGTCACCATTTATTACAAAGTCTATCCTTAACCCACTGAGTAGTCTTGGCTGTCTTGTCAAATATTGGTTGATGATATATGCATGGATTTATTTGTAAGCTCTCAGTTTTGTTCCATATTTCCATGAAAAATGCTATCAGAATTTTGGTAAGGATTGCATTGAATCTGTGGCTTGCTCTGGGCAATACAGACATTTTAACAATATAAATACTTCTGATTAATAAACATGGTTATCTTTCCATTGATTTGCATCTTATTGTATTTCTTTCATCAATGTCTTATCATTTTCAATGTATTGATCTTTCTTTGATTCAATTTATTCCTAAGCATTTTGTGTGTTGCTATAGTGAATGAGATTGTTTTTTTAATTTCTCTTTCAAATAGTTTGTTGTTAGTGTATAGAAATGCAACTGATTTTTATTTGTTGATTTTGTATCCCGCAACTTTGCTGAATTCATTTATTAGCTCTGTTTCTTGGTAGAACTTTATTTTTTTTTTATTTTAAAGATTTTATTTACTTGTTCCTGGGAGACACAGAGAGAAGGCAGAGACATAGGGAGAGGGAGAAGCAGGTGCCTCCCAGGGAGCCTGATGGGGGATTTGATCCCGGAACTCTGAGATCATGCCCTGAGCCAAAGACAGATGCTCAACCGCTGAGCCACCCAGGAGTCCCTTGGTAGAACTTTACGTATCAGATCATGTCATCTGCAAAAAGAAATGGTTCTACCTCCACCTTTCTGTTTTGGATGGGTTTATTTATTTATTTATTTACCCGACTGCTCTTTATAGGACTTCCAGTACTTTATTGAATAGAGGTGGCAAGATTGGGTAGCTTTATCTTGTTCCTGATCTTAGAGTAGAAACTTTCAGCTTTCCATCATTGAGTATGTTAGATGTATACTATCATATATGGCCTTTATCATGTAGGGTTATGTTCCTTCTATACCAAATTTATGGAGAGCTTTTATCATGAAAAGGTATTGAATTTTGTCAAATGCCTTTTTTTCTGAATCTACTTGAAGGATCATATGATTTTTATCTATCATTCTTTTAAAGGGGTATATCACATTGATTGAAGTATGTATGCTGAGACAGCCTTGTGTCAATCAATCAGTCAATAAATCATGGTGTATGATCCTTTTCATGTGCTGTTGAATTTTGTCTTCTAGAAATTTGTTGAGAATATTTGCATCTGTATTCATCAGGGACTTTGGCCTGTAATTATCTTTTCTGGTAGCATCCTCAACTGGCTTTAGTATTAGAGTAATGCTGGCATTGTAAAAAGAATTTGAAAGCGTTCTCTTTTCAATTTTTGAGTTTGTGAAGAATTGATATTAATTATTCATTTAATGTTTGATAGAATGCACATGTGAGACCATCTGGCCCTGGCCCATCTTAGTTCAGGACGGTTTTAATTACAGTTTCAATGTTCTTAGTCATTATTTGCTATGTTCAGATTTTCTATTTTTTCATAATTTAGTCTTGATAAATTCAATGTTTCTAAGAAATTTATCCATTTTTTCCAGGTTATCTAATTTCTGGTGAATTAAAGTATTTAGTAGCCTCTGGTAACCCTTTATATTTCTCATTCTCTGATTACTTTTTATTTTTATTTCAGTTGTAATAGCTCTTCTTTCATTTATAATTTTGTTCATTTGCATCATCTCTTTTTTTTCTTGTTAGTCTATCCAGTATTTGTCCATTTTGTTTATCCATTAGAAAAAAACAACTCTTAGTTTCAATGATTTTTTTCTATTGTTTTTCTATTCTCTATTTCCGTTTACTGCTGCTTTAATCTTTATTGTTTCCTGCACTCTGCTAACTTAGGGCTTAGTTTGTTTTTTCTTTTTCTAGTTCCTTGAGGTGTAAAGTTAGGATGATAACTTCTATCGAGCAGTAAATTGTTCTTTTTCCACCCTCAGAGACAGATTATAGTGGCTCTGTGATATCCAAGGCTATAAATGTAGAAAATATAGAATCCCTGAATTTACATGATGTCTATTTATCTCTTTCATATATTCTTATTTTTAGTATGTCTCTAAGGACAAAAAACACATTTATTAAACTGATTACCAGACTGAGATTCTTTTTTTTTAACGATAGATATGTTTAGTTTATTAACAGCAGTAATATTAATAGTTTTCATATTCTGAGAAGCACTTATTCTAATGAGAAGTATCAAGAGTTTAATTAACTCTTCCTAAACTTAAATGACTACATGGATGTCCCCTACCATATCATACATTTGAAGACTCTACCTAAGTAAATTTATTTATTTATTTATTTGTATATGTCTTTATTGGAGTTCAATTTGCCAACATATAGCATAACACCCAGTGCTTGTCCCATCAAGTGCCCCCTCAGTGCCCATCACCCAGTCACCCCAACCTCCCGTCCACCTCCCTTTCCACTACCCCTTGTTCGTTTTCCAGAGTTAGGAGTCTCTCATGTTCTGTCACCCTCACTGATATTTCCCACTCATTTTCTCTCCTTTCCTCTTTACTCCCTTTCACTATTTTTATATTCCCCAAATGAATGAGACCATATAATGTTTGTCCTTCTCCAATGAACTTACTTCACTCAGCATAATACTCTCCAGTTCAATCCACGTCGAAGCAAATGGTGGGTATTTGTCGTTTCTAATGGCTGAGGAATATTCCATTGTATACATAAACCACATCTTCTTTATCCATTCATCTTTCGATGGACACCGAGGCTCCTTCCACAGTTTGGCTATTGTGGACATTACTGCTAGAAACATCGGGGTGCAGGTGTCCTGGCGTTTCATTGCATCTGTATCTTTGGGGTAAATCCCCAGCAGTGCAATTGCTGGGGTGTTGGGAAGTTCTATTTTTAACCCTTTGAGGAACCTCCACAGAGTTTTCCCGAGTGGCTGCACCAGTTCACATTCCCACCAACAGTGCAAGAGTGTTCCCCTTTCTCCACATCCTCTCCAACATTGGTTGTTTCCTGTTTTGTTAATTTTCGTCATTCTGACTGGTGTGAGGTGGTATCTCATTGAGGTTTTGATTTGTATTTCCCTGACAGCAAGTGATGCGGAGCATTTTCTCATGCACTTGTTGGCCATGCCTATGTCTTCCTTGGTGAAATTTCTGTTCATGTCTTTTGCCCATTTCATGATTGGATTGTTTGTTTCTTTGGTGTTGAGTTTAATAAGTTCTTTATAGATCTTGGATACTAGCCCTTTATCTGATATGTCATTTACAAATATCTTCTCCCATTCTGTAGGTTGTCTTTTAGTTTTGTTGACTGTTTCTTTTGCTGTGCAGAAGCTTTTTTCTTGATTAAGTCCCAATAGTTCATTTTTGCTTTTGTTTCTCTTGCGTTCATAGATGTATCTTGCAAGAAGTTGCTGTGGCCAAGTTCCAAAAGGGTGTTGCCTGTGTTCTCCTCTAGGATTTTGATGGAATCTTGTCTCACATTTAGATCTTTCATCCATTTTAAGTGTATCTTTGTGTATGGTGTAGGAGAATGGTCTAGTTTCATTCTTCTGCACGTATCTGTCCAATTTCCCCAGCACCATTTGTTGAAGAGACTGTCCTTTTTCCAGTGGATAGTCTTTCTTGCTTTGTCAAATATTAGTTGACCATAGAGTTGAGGGCCCATTTTTGGGTTCTCTATTTGTTCCATTGATCTGTGTGTCTATTTTTGTGCCAGTCTCATACTGTCTTCTTGATAACACAGATTTGTAGTACAACTTGAAATCTGGCATTGTGATGCCCCCGGCTCTGGTTTTCTTTTTCACTATTCCCCTGGGTATTCAGGGTCTTTTCTGATTCCTGATTTAGATTATTATCTGATTCTTATCAGATCTGATATTATCTGATTTCTGATTTAGATTATTTGTTCCTACTCTCTGAAGAAAATCCATGGTATTTTGATAGGGATTGCATTAAACGTGTATATTGCCCTGGGTAACATTGACATTTTCACAATATAAATTCTTCCAATCCATGAGCATGGAATATTTTTCCATCTCTTTGTGTCTTCCTTTGTTTCTTTCAGTAGTGTTCTGTAGTTTTTAGGGTATAGATCCTTTACATCTTTAGTTAGGTTTATTCCTAAGTATCTGATAGTTTGGGGTGCAATTATAAATGGGATTGACTCCTTAATTTCTCCTTCTTCAGCCTCATTGTTAGTGTATAGAAATGCCACTGACTCCTGGGCATAGATTTTGTATCATGCCACACTGCCGAATTGCTGTATGAGTTCTAACAATCTTGAGGTGGAGTCTTTTGGGTTTTCTATGTACAGTATCATGTCATCTGCGAAGAGGGAGAGTTTGACTTCCTCTTTGCCAATTTGAATGCCTTTTATCTCTTTTTGTTGTCTGATTGCTGAGGCTAGGACTTCTAGTACTATGTTGAATAGCAGTGGTTGAGAGTGGACATTCCTGATCGTTGGGGAAAGGCTCCCAGTGTTTCCCCATTGGGAATGATATTTGCTGTGGGCTTTTCGTAGATGGCTTTTAAGATGCTGAGGAATGTTCCCTCTATCCCTACACTCTGAAGAGTTTTGATCAGGAATCGATGCTGTATTTTGTCAAATGCTTTCTCTGCATCTATTGAGAGGAACATATGGTTCTTGTTTTTTCTCTTGTTAATATGATGTATCACGTTGAGTGCTTTACAAGTGTTGAACCAGCAGCCTTGCATCCCAGGGATAAATCCCACTTGGTCATGGTGAATAATCTCTTTAATGTAATGTTGGATCCTATTGGCTAGTATCTTGTTGAGAATTTTTGCATATGTGTTCCTCAGGGATATTGGTCTATAATTGTCCTTTTTTTGGTGGGTGCTTTGTCTGGTTTTAGGATTAAGGTGATGGTGGCCTCATAAAATGAGTTTGGAGGTATTCCATCCCTTTCTATCTTTTGGAACAGCTTTAGTAGAATAGGTATTGTTTCTTCTTTAAACATTTGATAGAATTCTCCTGAGAAGGCATCTGGCCCTGGACTTTTGTGTCTTGGGAGGTTTTTGATTACTGCTTCAATTTCCTCCCTGGTTATTGGCCTGTTCAGGTTTTCCATTTCTTCCTGTTCCAGTTTTGGTAATTTGTGGCTTTCCAGAAATGTGTCCATTTCTTCTAGATTGCCTAATTTATTGCCATATAGCTGCCAATAATATGTTTTCAAAATTGTTTTTATTTCCTTGGTATTGGTTGTGATCTCTCCTTTTTCATTCGTGATATTATTAATTTGAGTCTTTTTTGTTTTTAATAAGGCTGTCTAATGGTTTACCTATCTTACTAATTCTTTCAAAGAACCAACTCCTGGTTTTGTTGATCTGTTCTATGGTTCTTCTGGTCTCTATTTCATTTAGTTCTGCTGGAATCTTTATTTATTATCTCTCGTCTTCTGCTTGGTGTAGTTTTTATTTGCCGTTTATTCTCCAGTTCCTTTAGGTGCGAGGTTAGCTTGTTTATTGCTCTCCCCTGTCCTTCCAGCTGGTCTTCTTTTTTTTTTTTTTTTTTTTTAATTTTTATTTATTTATGATAGTCACGCAGAGAGAGAGAGAGAGGCAGAGACACAGGCAGAGGGAGAAGCAGGCTCCACGCACCGGGAGCCCGACGTGGGACTCGATTCCGGGTCTCCAGGATCTCGCCCTAGGCCAAAGGCAGGCGCTAAACCGCTGCGCCACCCAGGGATCCCCCAGCTGGTCTTCTGAGGGAGGGGCCTGCTGTGCTGGTTCTCAGGTTGTGCAACTGGGGGAGCTGCCCCACCCCCCTCCGGGTACTGGGCTCAGTGAGACCTGTTTATCCCCTGAGGCCTCTGTTCCCTGGTGGCCGGGCCCCTCCCAGGCACAGGGTGACACCAGGAGGAACAACACCACTGGCAGCGGCCAGCTCTCCAGCTCTGGAGTCAGCTCCTGCAGTAACTACCACAGTCTCCCAGTCCGCTCTGGCTTGGATGTTCTGGGGGAGGGAGTTGCTGATCTGCATAGCTTGCGGGCTCCCGCAGCAGGAGAGTCCTCGCTGTCCTGTGCCGTCCCTGCCTCCGCCTCTGAGGGAATGGAGAGGGGAGCGCAGGATCTGCAGCTGTGTCCCCCTGGCACCCTAGGATCCCAGGTCTGTGCTGCTGGAATCACGCTCCCGGGGCCAGGGCTCCCGAAGGCAGCAGGACGCAGCCCCCTCCAGCCGCATCCACCACCCGAGCTGCTCCCGAGGCCCGGCGGCGCACTTCAGCCCTTTACCCAGCTCCGCCCAGTTTGTGGGGCACTATCCCCCAGGCGCACTTCCTCTGTTAGTGACCCAGGGTATCTGGAGGCTCCACTGCC
This sequence comes from Canis aureus, assembly GCF_053574225.1. NCBI lineage: Eukaryota > Metazoa > Chordata > Mammalia > Carnivora > Canidae > Canis > Canis aureus. The sequence goes on along the minus strand of NC_135638.1, from coordinate 39,642,464 downwards.
CCTCCTGGGGTTCTCCCCGAGTTCCCGGCTGAGCACCTTTTCCTCTGGGAATAATCTGGTGCGGATTTTTAAAGTTCCTGCTTCTCCAGGGCTGGGCTTTCCTGTCCTTGAGGCTCCTGCTGCCCGGCCTTAGCCTGGCTCCTCAGGGGGCCCCTCACCCACTGGATTTTATTTATTTATTTATTTATTTATTTATTTATTTATTTATTTATTTTCTGCCTTCCTACCTTGTTAGAAGCGAAAACCCTTCTCTCTGTAACATTCCAGCTGCTCTCTCTTTAAATCTCAGGTTGAATTTGTAGGCTTTCAGGATGATCTGAAAGTTACCTAGGGGAAAAAAAAAAGTTATCTAGGTAAATTGGTGGGGACAGGTGACTTGGGGGCCCTACTCCTCTGCCATCTTGCCCCGCCCCCTACCTAAGTCCAGACTGCGATTCTTCAACTAAATACAAATTACTTTTTTAAGGGTAATATACCCATTTATCACTATTGTATACATTTTTGCTTAGATTTCCATATTTTACATCTCAAAAATGAAGCCTAAACATAACTAGCTGTTTCCTAAATGGATGACTTTAGTAGTTTTGAGCTCAACTCTAAAAATAACTTTGATCCCTAAAGAAATGGGAGAAAGAACAGAAGCTAAAATTGGCCATTGGCATTACTGGTTTGAGTTGACCCAGTCAAAGGTTGAGCAAGCACAATGCCAGTTACAATGATACCTCTGCCTTTCAGTTCACAAACTATTCACTTTCTCATTTGCACATATTTGCTCCTCTGAATTCTGTGGGTAGAGAATCAGTCTTTACATCTCCAAATTTGCTAAACATTAACTCCTCTAAGGAGGGTTTTCCTGGGACCCTATAAAGAAAGTAATTTCACGTGAATCTGAATTCCCACAGTGCTTTGGATTTTTACATCATTTATTACTTTCTGGTATGTAGTATTTTCCTCTTCTCCTTGATTATAATAAGCTCATTCGTGCTGTAGTTCATTTTAGCATTGTTTGCCAAAGTGGTATCTGCAGAATTTGAGTTGAGTGTTAATCTGAGAAGTCAAAACTATGTGTATTCTTATACACATATGTTCTTTATTTTCCTTATCTGCTGTTTATATTTCCACAGTTCAAAAGCACTAGTGGGTAATACTAGTGGGTAAAACCACTGGTGCCTTAGCACCAAGGCAGTGGCACCAAACTACAGAGTAGTCGCAATATCCTTCACCACTGCACACTCACAGTTCAAAAATGATGCCCTTTTATACCTAAAAGTGTCACTTATGAAACAAAAACAAAATTACTTTATTAAATCTCCATCCCTGAGTACACATCCTTTTAATATTCTTTGTGAAGATGGGACATATGCATAGAACCCTCTGTAGTATACCAAAGTACATGGTTATCTCAAGACAAAACACTTGGGAGATTTAATTGTGGCCTGAACACTTTTTTCATGGATCTCTGCTATTACTTGCAAGAAAAACCGACATATGCAATGTAGTTATTCAGGCCTTGGATTTTGGCAGACATTTTCTCAAAAATGAATGAAGTGAGTCTATTACATCAAAGAAAACAAATGACAGTATTTGTTATCAGTGATAAAATACAAGCTTTCAAAAGAAAATTAGAATTGGGGAAACATTTATTTCATCTGCTTCACTCGGGACAACATATCACAACAGCTACAATGCTGAAGCAGATAGGACAATCTAGCTGTTGTTTCATAAGATAGACATTAAAGAGATTTACAAAAAAACAGTTACAACAGTGACACTCTTCAGTAATTTATCTTGTGATAGAAAAACTTATTTTTATAAGAAGATGATATTTAAGTTAACATATAATTGGTTGATTGTTACTTTTAACCAAATTGATAGATATTTTTTAATTTGTTTAATTTCAAATATAATATTTATTGATAGAAGTGACCTGCACACAAGTAGCTCCTTAAGTTCTGAGTACCTTTTAAGGGTACGAAAGTGTCCTGAGGACATGCAAGAGAGCACTGGGCAAATTCTCTGATGATTAACAATGTTCAGCAGATGGTATTCCCATGAAAATGGATCATGAAGAGGACTTCTGTTTAGCAAAATTAACAGAATCCAAAACACAACATGAAATAGGAAGTTAAAGTTTAATTTTTCAACTTCACAATTGAGTACCTGACGACATTTCTAAGCTACCCACATTGGTTCATATAGCTATAGTTGATTCCTTTGCATTGTTGTAACCAACCCTCTGTTGCAGTAATATGTACAATTTGTTTTTCTATTCTTTTTGTTTTCTCTCATGGACATGTCTTTGTTTTTCTTAAGTGTTTTGCTATTATAAAAATGCATTTGGTGGACAAACATTGTTATGTTTTGATTCTCATGTGCAAGAGATTTTTCCCCTTTTTAAATGGGTGTATATATATATATATGATAATAGAATTACTGAGACATCAGATATAGACTTCTTCAAATTTAATAAATACCAGACTATTTTCTATAGTGATTTACCAGTTTATGTTCCTACTAGAGTGTAAAAATAAGTTGCTTCACTTAGTCATAAACATTTAATGACAGTATTTATCAGTGATAACAAAAACAAATTATCTATTATTTTCCAATTTGATGGTTGCAGATGACATTGTGTTGTGAATATTATTTGTCTTTGCCTGATTATCAATGAGCAGAAATGCCTTTTGATGATTACTGGCCATTTGAGTTTCTTCTTTAAAATTCTTGTCTTGGGTTCACTTTTATACTAGGTTATTTGTCTTATTGTTTTTTAAAGAGTTTTCTAAAACATACTTTAAATATTCCCTTTCTTCAGTTGTATTTTGTTACAAATATATTTAAGGTGGTTTTGACTTAACTTTTCAGATACCCTATAAATCAATCTTCTTATCTAGTTTCTACATTTTCCTAGGTATTCTGCAATATAAAATGTCTTATTTCTGTTCTTGCCAAATGCTGGCTTAGGACAGCTTTAAGCATTCTTTGTTTTTCTATGCAAGGTACTCATTATCCATCCAAATTTTAAACTCCAAAATTTTGTTGTTGTGTCCTTTCCTGTTTTTTGTGGGTTTTGATTTATGTTTTTCTAGTATCTTTACTGTAATCTCAATGGACTTTTGGTTAATGGACGAAAACAAAGTGTGTCTTTATTGTTATACCAGGCTTAACTAGAAAAGATTTTCAGTATTTGATATGGGAATTTAAAAAGTAAGTAAAACACTCATAATTATTTTGAAGCTCTGGTGAACAAAAAAACCATCTGCTTATATTTGTTTAACTGGACTCTTTCAGCAGTTTTATTTGATAGTCTTGTGTTTCCAGGATACTTTCACATATGTGCTCTTATTCTGCCCTCAAATGTATTATATACAACCGGTCTTACTAGATCCATCACATATGAAAGGGTACCACAGTTCAGAGGTCTAAATTAGCTTGATCAGGAATACCACTAGAGAGATAAAACAAGAAATTAAACCATGTTTTTCAGAATCTACCTGCAGCCTCCTCTACTACAGAAAAATAAACACAATTACCTAAAATAGGCACTTAACTCAATAGACTTAAAACAATAAATCATCTGGGAGCTATTTTAATTCAGAACAGGAAGAATGTAGAAAATGCTGCATGTTTAACATTAATGCAGGACATATTGAACAATGCATTTTCTGGTTTCTCTAATAAAAGGAAAACATGCTCTTGAGCATTGCATTTAATTTTTGATGCAGTTTGTTCCAAGTCTTTTGAGAAAAATTTACTAATCCTTAGGGTTGGAACAAATGTTTCTAGATAATCCTGACTTGAGCCTTATAGAATTGAATTCAGTTTCTGACATATAGATTTTGCTACTGCAAATTGATTTTCAATTATTACTGAAATTTTTGTGTGAAAGAGATGATATAAACAATATCTATTATAAAGGTAACTGGTAACATTTTGTTGACTTCTGAGATGAAATACAATGGGAAAATGCTATTGCTTTCGAACAATCACCTCTTTCCAAAATGAAAACATCACAGTTTTCTTAGAGTCGTGGGATTGCTCAAGATTTGCACTAGCAGGTAGCCTGGGTGGCTCAGTGGTTTCGCACAGCCTTCAGCCCAGGATGTGATCCTGTAGACCGAGGATCGAGTCCCATGTCAGGCTTCTTGCAAGGAGCCTGCTTCTCCCTCTGCCTGTGTCTCTGCCTCTCTCTTTCTCTCTCATTCCCTATGCCTTCCATGAATAAATAAATAAAATCTTAAAAAAAAAATTGCACTAGCCATTTCAGAGGCTCTGACATGCTTTTCCCTTTTGTGCTTTGATCTTTGTATTACCAACTACAATGATTCATGGTGAATTCATGATGAATGAAATGTAAACAAAATAATGTTATTAAATTTCTTTGAATAACAGCATCTGTAGTTTGCACTTCCTGAGTGTACATGGACTTTTCCTTAGTAACAAATATGTGTAGTTTGTAATTACTTTGTAATATATCTGATGCATTTTGAAGTTGACTTCATATTTACATGTATTTTTTTATATTCACAAGAAGCTCTTACACAAGTAGGGTTACCTAATGTATATCTCTGGGAGTGTACAACTTGAGCATGGGATGTGGGATGAAGAGTACTTTCCGTAAGAGTTTTGGAGAACAAATGGGAGCAAGCCCATTTGCTTCCTGGCAGAAGAATATGAGGCAAAGGGTTCCAGACAAAGGAGAGTCCAGGATGATGCAACCACCAACGGAAAGTAATACATACTAGTGCAAAAAGAGGAATTTGCACTTGGAAGAAAAGACAATGACTATGGAATAGTAAAACTGAGGATGAGATGAAGTTATAAAGTCAAGGCTTACAGACATATCATTAAAGACAATGAAGATTCTCCTGAGCAGTATCTTGTTCAGAAGACATGAGAGATCCATGGAAGGACTGGAAACTGAGAAGTTGCCTGATTAGACATTTGCATTTTTAAAAGATTTTATGTTTGTAATTCAGAAAAATAACATAAGCATCAGGGGACAGGATAAATCAGGGTTTTTTTTTTTTTTTTATGTGGGACACCATGTGATCAGTGTGGTTATGGACATTGAAGCATGGAATAATAACAGAATAAACCAAATAGAGACCAAGGGAGGTGGAAAGACTTAGAGGCTGTGTAAGTTTCAGAAGTAATAGGAGGGCATTTTAAAAGAACAAAATAGCTCACTTAATGTGGAAGACAGAAGTAAAGGAAGAAATCAGTTTCCTGGGTTAGAAGACTGGAGTATGACAGTACCATGGAAGGAGACAGGCTCTGTGGAAAGATGGGTGTGTTTGGGGTGGGCAAAGGCTAACTTCCAATTTCAACATGTTGATTTTGAAGACTACACAGAGGAAACATATGGTAGGATGTTGTATATGTTCGAATTCAAGAAAAACTGTAGCCTAGAGATGTAAAATCAGTGACTGATTCTTGACTGGATATGGCAAAATAGGCTCTGGACTTGAAAGCACTGGTATAGTGAGAAGGGAGTTCCCAAGGGGAATAGCATAGAGTGATTTGGAAAAAAAAAAAGTTGACTAAATATTTTGATGTAGAAGACCCTAAGTTACATCAAAAGAGAATATATTATTTTCAAAAAATGCAATTTGTTTCTCATTGTGCATTGATAAAGTATATATCTTAGCTAGACATTCAAATCCTGTATAATCTGGCCTCACTTGCTTTGTAAGAATGAAGTAAAGAGGACGAAACTCATGGAAGGAGGAGACAGAGGAAGAAGAAGAGCAAGAGGGAGAGAAAGAATGTTAAGCGGTTGAATTCAGTGATTTGTGGAAATTACACAC